>NW_028146642.1:0-336926 GCF_056507025.1 Lutjanus erythropterus
CACTGTGCTAAGACCAGGGGTGTATTCTAGGTTTAGTGAAAAATCTCAGTTAGTTAATCTTGACATAAGTAAAACTCTGGATTACGAGTGGGTCATTTACAATGGAAACTATTTATTTTCTAGGTGGACCTTGTTCAGGTGGCTAAAATATGTTTTGTTACTGACCTTGTCCACAGTAGTACACTGCTATCTTCCCTAATGGTGCTCCTCTCTGCTTGTCCCAATTGGGGGTGTGCTGTCTCAAATTCACTGTACTTAATACACTGACTATAGATAAGGTCCTCACATAACCCCACTTCAAATAAACTGAATGATCCCTTTAAAAGCTATTAAAATTGTTTTAAAGGCACTTGGCTTTTTTGTTTACCAACAAATAGTATATCAACATGTTTTGTGAGAAAATGCAGTTTAAGCCTCCCGACCTAAACAGTGGGCCCTGAGAACCAGGGTTGGGGAACACTGGCATACACCACATTTGTGACCTGCGGTGAGATTAAATCTCTAATTGGATGGCCCTTTCCTGAGGCTCCGTTAAAAATAAAAAGTAAATGGTTGAGCAGCCATGGATCGTCACCTGACCTCTTCTTATCCAGTGCTGTATGCACCAATAATTATTCAGCACACCTATATCTCAGGTGAGGTGATAATATCTAGAAGATATCAAATTGAGAAGAGGTCAGGATAACGATCCAAAATCACACACACAATAAAACCTTTATGGGGGGTTATGGAAGAAAAAAACTGTATCCTCTTAAAAAAAACAAATAAATCCCTAAAATATAAATGCAAAGAAAAGAAATTATTATTTAAAAAAAAATAGAATAAATGTAAAATAAATAAATAAATAAATAATGGAGACTAAGTCCTAATTGAAAAAAACCTTCAGTATTAAATAAAATTTATAAAAGAAGGGAAAAAAAAAAAAAAAAAAAAAAGCACGTCCTACTGTGTCAGGGTAGCTGTTTGATGAGAAAGAGCAAAAGTCAAATAACTGGTTACTGATAACTTGGCTCCATCTGCTGGACAAAAAGAGTCTCTGCACGGCCTATCAAGTCAACGGTCAAACAATTCAGCAGCACATGGAGAGTCAGTTTACAGCCTCTACAAAGCCTCTAAAGCAATAGTAAAATAAAATATCATAATTATTTTCTAAAAGAGAGTCACAAAAGATGAAAATAGTCCAGAGAAGTTGAATTCTGGAGCCATATGGCTCACAGAATAAAGAAAAAATGTCTTTATAACTTCGGCTATTGTGCTGTTTCACCTCCTTTGTGGCAGTCCTTTCACCTTGCTGGGGGACGCAGCTTGCACCGGCTCAGGTCTTCACTTACACCAGACCATTCTGAAATACAGAGAAAAGGCCTGGTGTCAATGTAATAAACCCAAATAATATCGAAAGGAAGGCATTCAGAACCAAAAATTAGAGCAAAACTGTCCTCAAAATCACTATTAACAATAATAAAAATAATAACAATATTGACGGTGAAATACACCTCAAGTAATGAAACAAACCTTAACTACCAACTCTCAGGAAAGGTCAGAAGGTCACATTGCTTCAAAAACTGCTCATTCTTACAAAAGAGGATGGACCCCTGAAGGAATTTAGGGTCGAGTTAAATAGGATACTAGAGATACTAGAAAAGCAATTTCTAAAGAAATTACCGCTGTGAATGCAACAAGCTGAAGCCAAGCTGCAATGCTGCATTGGCTTGCTGCAACAATATGCCTGACGCCACACTGAACAGCTGCGTGAATGATATAAGAAGGTTTGAATTATGTATAATATTTGAATATTAGTTAGAAAGGCTGACACCACACTGAATAGCTACCTTTAAAATATAATAAAGTTTGAATTATGTGGAATTTTTGAATGTTTGTAGAATGACTGATACCACACTGAATAGCTGCCTTTTTAAGGTAATATTTGAATTAGGTAGAATATTTGGATTTTTGTTAAAAAGCTGATGCCACACTGATAGCTGCCTCGAAAATATAATTTTTGAATTATGTAGAATATTTGAATATTACTTAAAAACCTGACGCAACACTGAATACCTGCCATGTAAATATAATATTTGAATTATGTAGAATATTTGAATGTTTGTTAGAAAGCTGACCCCACACTCAATAGCTGCCTTTATAATATCACAATGTTTGAATTCTGCTTCTGCTACAAACTGCTTATTTGGTCGAGCCATTCTGAAACAACAGAAACACACACACTAATGTTTTTATAAAGCAGTATAACATTAATTTAGTGCAATAATGAACACTCAATAGCTACCTTTATGATATAATAATGTTTGAATTATGTACAACATTTGACTGTCTGTTGCTTAAGAATTTAAAAAACAATGACTGTTATGATACAATACAGGATGATACAGGAAACAATAACATGCAAAATTTTTAAATTGTATTCACACTAATACCACAATGTAAAAATACCTAAGTAAAGAATCTGAGTATTTTTTTCCATCACAGCAGGTCAGTGATCAGTGTTTCAGTGAATAGTGTTTTATTTATGGCAGCCCGCCACATTAAAAACATCAACACCACGATATGATTTTCTATTTTTGGAGCTGCGCACCTTTTTCGGTCGTGTCTAGAAGCTCTAACTCTTTATTTGCACAATTCTCGCAAGATTTGTGTTCGTTATTTCTACTAAAATAATCAAACTTGCACGATCTTTCGTAGGTCTAGGGTTCCCTTCTAGACATGACCCTCTCTGTCTCTCTGTCAAACTAATGACAGCAGACTGTCTGTAAACAGCATGATGTTACACTCTGCAGTGTTTCACACAAAGACCTGTTCACTCTGCTGTGAGAAGATCTCAAAGTTTCTCACAGAGAAACACAGACTCTCCCATTTTACGTATAGGCCTCCTTATACGGTTGTTTAATTTTATAAGTGCATCTGGTTGGTGTCGATGAGGAGAGGAGAGGAGAGGAGAGGAGAGGAGAGGAGAGGAGAGGAGAGGAGAGGAGAGGAGAGGAGAGGAAACTTTAGCGCCATGTCTGGAAATCAGCAGTTTTCAGAGTCAAGACATATAGCTGCACTACCTGTTCCTGTCCCTCGGATATAAAAAAGCACAATACAGACAGTGTACATTACATGCTTATATACCACTAATACACAATAAAAAAGAGACACATATCATGCATGGGAGAAGGCTGTTCTTATTTACCTGGCACAGGTGGATTTATAGAGCAGATAGTAGTGGTGTGTTCCTGTGAGTTTTGTCTCTCCATCTCTGGAACATGTTTGTTTCCTGTTAAGAACAAGTGCACAAACACAGATCAACACTCATTTACATGTTTACCTCTGCAAATGAAAATAATAAAAAAAAAAAATCAAGATGCTGTAAGTTATGTATGTTAATTATTTCATGTTTATAGATCAGTGGAAGAGAGAGATGACATTAACCAATGATGTACGTGGTCAAAATTTACTGTGTCCATAAGTATAACTATAAGTTATTGGCAGCATTCAAAGAATCAAAGAAAACAAACATAGTTACCCACCAGGTCCAGGTCGTGCTCCAGGTCAAATAATGGTGAAGCAGTGGCCTCTTGGTGTGCCGACTCCCACTCCCAGGTACATGGATGCTTTAGGTTAGCGGTGAGGATAGCAGTGGCGGATTGCTGGACTCCATCTCCTCATGCACTGTGCTAAGACCAGGGGTGTATTCTAGGTTTAGTGAAAAATCTCAGTTAGTTAATCTTGACATAAGTAAAACTCTGGATTACGAGTGGGTCATTTACAATGGAAACTATTTATTTTCTAGGTGGACCTTGTTCAGGTGGCTAAAATATGTTTTGTTACTGACCTTGTCCACAGTAGTACACTGCTATCTTCCCTAATGGTGCTCCTCTCTGCTTGTCCCAATTGGGGGTGTGCTGTCTCAAATTCACTGTACTTAATACACTGACTATAGATAAGGTCCTCACATAACCCCACTTCAAATAAACTGAATGATCCCTTTAAAAGCTATTAAAATTGTTTTAAAGGCACTTGGCTTTTTTGTTTACCAACAAATAGTATATCATCATTTTGTGAGAAAATGCAGTTTAAGCCTCCCGACCTTAACATGGCATTAGACTAACTTATGCAACTTCAACAAAGCATGACATTAGGACTAACTTCTGCAACTTCAAGAAAGCAGACTGACATAAAAGAAACATTTACACTTTTTAAGTCTGCCTTTATTTACTTCAACTGCAGTGGGATGAATTTATTACAGTAAAACAATTAAATTTCTTAAAGGGATGCTTCAGCATCATGTTCACTGTAAATGCTGTAGTGTAAGTGTCATTCAGTGTGCCTGATGTACAATTCACATAGGCATCACTAACTATAGCCAGAAATTTTGCACAAAACTTTGAGTGTGCCTTATGCTCACTGCCAACTAGTATTTCCACCATACTGCCAGCAGTAATAATAGCACTAAATGTATCATTGAAGTTGTGCATGTGTGCGTGTGTCTGTGTGTCCGTGCACGTGTGTGTGCGTGCATGCACTATTGTGCATGTTTGTATGTGTATGGGTGAGTGTGTGCGTGTCTGTGTGTCTTGCTTACACATTGGATGCATGTTCACTCATAGCTGCTGGCCATAGCAGCCATTGAATATCTAGCTCTAAGGCTAATATCCATCACTGCCTACTGTCATTTTTATTGTCAGCCATTTTGTTCTTCTCTCACTTACACCCCTTCTCAGATTCAGACTTCAGTGTTCTCTCAACATACACAAATTGCACATCAGATTGTAGGAAAAGCTGTGCCGGTAGCAACATGTGACCACAGCAACAAAAGGACTTATAGTTTTGGCTCAGCAAGGTCAAAAAGGACAAGTTTTCCAACCAACTGCCCCATTCACTCCCATATTAACTCAGATTAAGACCTTCAGGAGAAAAGCAGATGACCCCAGTTCTTTAAATTGTTGGTGTGACCACATATTTGGCACCACAAGAATAAAATTTACACGGCTGTGTTCGCAGTCTTCTCTTCTCGCTCAACATGTGTTTGGTTTGGCTGTGGGACTTAGGGTCTGTCACTCAGAGGCAGTAGTTTGAGAGGCAGATTTTCATCAAATGCATGTCTTGCCTACACAGTGGATACATGTCCACCCACAGTTGCTGGGCAGAAATTGTCAAAGCTGATTGTGATTGGTTTAACTGAATGTCTGGCTCTAAGTCTAATATACATGGCTGCCTACTACCATTGTTCTTCTGTCCCATTTAAGGCAGCTAAACACAGTCCACAGTCAAATAATGTACTCTGTTGTTACTTTGAGTTCAGATTTTACTTCACTCACCACTCAAGCGCAGCCTCCAAACGTATTTCTCTTTGCCTAGAAACAATATTAGTCTCATCTTATGTATCTCAGTTTATCTGTGTGTATGTCTGCTCAAACTATGCAGCACCAGTTATGACTGCTTTTATCCGTAGGTTTGCAAGAAAGTACATTCATAATAAATATTCAAATTCTACTTCTACACACACTACATTAAGCAAAAGTTCACACATAACCAACAATCTTTACGTAATAAAGCTATCAGCTAATAATTGTCAAATAAAAACACAATCACATGAGACATAATTAAACATAAACACAACAATTAGCCTATATATACCTTAGCTGACTTAATGCTTAAGTATACTGAATATAAGATTCCGTCTTTCCCTCAAGATGCCCTTTGCTTTATTTATTTATTTTATTTAATATTTACTGTCACACTGTCTCTCCTCCCCTCTCTCTCACCTGTGGTTTGTGCTTTACTGAAGCTAGGGCTACATTCATACACACAGAGGAACGGGGGGAGACAGGCGCTTGTTACTGCAGATATGTTACTGCAGCTAACAGGCAGCACCAAGTTAGCTAGCTCAACTGTCATGACAAGAAATTTGCTCTTCGCTCACCGCCAGGTAGGGCGCAGAGGCGCTGAGCGGATGCGGAGGAGCTCAGGTATACGTCATCGAGAAGTGCAATGACGTATACCTGTTGGTGTTGCTAGGCAACACCAAACGCTACTTGTCACTCCGGAAAGAAAAGGACCTGGAGGAAAAAGCAGACTAAAAAAAAAAAAAAAAAAGCAGACTCCCCTTTTGCAAAAACTAACCACAGCTCTATGTAACAACATGATAGGATTTACTGTTGCTGAGCTAAAGGACAGTTTATATAGCTATGAAGCACTGATCCTGTCATTGTGTCTGCCTGGAATAGCGAACGTACACAAACAGCTAAACTAACGTTAGCATTGTATTTAGCTTAACGGTAGCTCGTAAACTCTGCCTAATCACAAGCCTGGTAGCCCGATCTGACTACTGACATTTCGCCAAGCAATACTCTTCCTGCCGAGATCGTGGTATCATGTGTTATACAGTTCGGGGAACTCGGAAACACAGAGAATGAGTTTTTCTTCCATTTTCTCTCCCTCCTCTATTTGTATGTGTCGCTTTTGGCTACGTCACATTCAGCTGTTATCTCATTGGTTGCGCTTTGAAAGGTCAGCACGAGGTCAAAGTTGAACTTTGGGCGCAGCGCTGAGCGGCACATCCCAGCGGTGCGCCATGCCAAGGGTAGCGGTGCCTCTAGGTCGGGCGCCACCGCTCTCTCCATAGGAAAATATGGGACAGCCAGCGCAAAGCGTTTTTACCGTTGATCATGTGTAGGGGTTTTTAAACCACCGGATTTCGACGCACCGCCCTCTCCCGCCCCTCCCCCTGACCGCCTATCGACCGAGGCTTCATTTCCTGTTCGTATTTATCGATTATCATGCCAATTTACTGTCAGTTTACATATTTCTGACTATTTAACTGCTGTTTTTTGACATTAAAGAGACAGGAACGGAGACCCACAGCCACTCACCTCAACAGACGCGGGAGAAGTTAATGGTCCGACGACGTCACACAGCCAAGTCAAGTCGAGGTGCCTTCACGGACACTCGGAAATTCCACCGTTAGACACTGAAAACTTACAAAATGCCACTAAAATGTGTGTGTGTTTTTTGTTTTTTGTTTTCGAATGTATTGCATTATGCACATTGTACAGCTACATTATTAGTACCATTTGTATGATGTAGTTTATATGGCAAAGTTCAAATTTAAGCTTGCAAATGTTTTGATATAACTGGTTTGAGAAATTGTCTGCCAATTCCCTTTCATACATCCTAATTTTAGTTTCCAATTCCTTTATCTTACTCATGTCCTCTCTTTTCTTTTTAGATGCATATGCTATAATTTTCCCTTGAATATAAGCTTTAGATGATTTCCACTCTGTTGATCTCCTGCCTGAGCTGCCTGTATTTAATTCAAAAAAAGACTGTAATTCTTCTTTTAATAATAAGTTAAAAGCCTCATTAGATAATAGTGACGCATTCAATCTCCATCTACCTCTTCTCTCTGTGTCATTATTTAATATCAATTCCCAGCTCTACAGCTGCATGGTCAGATAGAGCCATTGGATTAATTTTACAATATGCAACTTGCTTGGTTATATTGTTTGATATTAAAAACATATCAATTCTCGAGTATGATTTGTAACTGAGAGAAAAAAGTATATTCTCTTTTTCGTGGGTTTGTCAACTGCCAAATATCCACTAGAGTATTATCCTCACTCAACATGTGTATAGCTGCTCTATCTTTAGGTATCCAAGATGGGCCCCTAAAAGTACTTCGATCTATAAATGGATCCCAGACTTGATTAAAATCTCCTGCTAGAATTACATCACCCTCCATTTCTCCCAAAATTTTATTTACTTGATGAAAAAAGTTTGGGTTACTGTAGTGGTATAATTTCATGCACCAGACTCATTCCATCAGCTGTAGTTCATGCCTCAGACTTGTTCCATCCAGGACAACCAGGCTTGCAGTGGTATACTTTATGCATCAGACTCATTCTATCAGCTATAGTTCGTGTCTCAGGCTTGTTCCATCCAGGACAACATTCCCTTTTAAGGAAGATCATGATGCCATCCGGAAATGTTAGTGAGGCTGGGGACCTTGGAAGTGCGCCTGGTGCTTACCACGCAGATAAGATATCAGACCAGCTGTTATGATGTCATTTAAACAGTTCAGTGTTCTTTTCATGTAATGCATTAACCTGTATTATCATTTAACTATTTTTAAAAAATATAAGATTAATGCGTGCAAACCTAAGGGAGGCAGCAATTTGTGAGAAAATGAATGACATTATGATCCCATAAGGTAAAATTTAATACACAATTATGTTTGATTGTGAGCCAAAATGTTCAAAGTGGGAGGAGGCTCCTAGAGCCTCCTAAACAGTATATAACAAGGTGTTTTGCACCTCTTTCTTCAGTCTAAACCTGGGTTTGACTCAAGCTTGTTGGTTTTTCTACCTAGAGAGATCAATAAACTTTGTGTGGCAGAACTTTGTTGCTCCTCCAGTGATTTTTCCTGACTTTGCCTGATTCTTCTTTTTGATGGTTTTGAACTTTGAAAATATACAAATGATAACAGTGAATTTTTATCAAGGTTTCTAGGGTGTTGTGGCTTTAAGCCCAGACCTTACTGGCCTATTTTTCTGAGTTTTTTGTCACGACATTACACTGGTGGTTGGTGCATAAATATTGCACAAAATAATATTTTTGCCATCTATATTAGCCTGTAAACAAATCATTCTACCCTCATTATCCTTTATCTGTCTAACCAATTTAAAGCCATATTTTTATGTATAAGTATAACCACCCCATTGCATTTACTGGAAAATGAACTATCAAAAACATGTCCTACCCATCCAAATTTTGGTTTCAGAGTTTCCTCTGACTTAAAATGTGACTCTTGAATAAATGCAACATCGGCCTTATTGTGTTTAAGATAAGATATTTTCCCTCTTTTTGCAGGACTTCTACAACCTTTTATATTCCAGCTGATAATTGTAACATAATTTCTAGTCATTTAATATGACAATAAACAAAAACACAATGCCCTGAGAGAAAAAAAACAAACAAACAAGGTCCGTGGGGTCCTCCCAACTGCTCGTTGCTAATGACAGCCTGTGTAAGCCGACCCACCCGCATCACATTCTCTCATGATCTACCTGTCCCTTGATCCTCAGTCCAGTTGAAAATAAATATGTATCCCGTACATGTTTCAAGCGTTGTTGCAATTCTGGTTGATAAAGTGTTCAGCCTCCTCCACGCTTGTAAAATGATGGCTCTTGCCCTTCCATGTGAATCTCAGCGTGGCGGGGAAGGCCAGTGTGTATCTCACATTGCGTTGCTGTAGTGCCTTCTTCGTGGTCAGGAACTCCTTCCTCTTCTCCGCTAACTCCTTGGTTAGATCAAGAAATATCAACAGCCTTTGTCCATCCCATTTCACTCCTCATGTCTTGACTGCAGCTCTCAATACCTTCTCGCAGGCGGAAGCCAGAAAGCGGATCAGTATGGGTCTGGGCAGCTGGTCCTCATTCGGCATCGGGGCTAGCATTTGGTGCATTTGTTCAATTTTAAACTCCGCCTCAGGGTTTATCCCTAGCCCTTTGCTCAGAACTTTTTTGACACATTCCTCCAAAGTGCCATTTGTCCCGTATGTCTCCACCAGTCTCACCAATCTTATGTTGTTTCTTTTGCAGTGATTCTCCAGGATTTGCACACGGTCCCATAGCATATCCACCTTTTTCCCCATGGTACTAGTGTTTGTCACAAGGCCCTCAGTCGTGTCCTCCAGCTGGGAGATTCGCTCCTCCGCCTCCTCCACTCGTACCTGTAGCCCGCTGACAGAGTTTTTCAGCTCAGTGGTGGTTTCTTTAATGGTCACTACATCAGCAGCTACTTCTGTCAGTTTAGTACTCAGTTTTACGGTGGCCGACAAGTGCAAACGCGCTGCATATACAGACAGGCGCTGCAAATACAGAAACGCGCTGCATATAAGAAAACAGATGCAAAAGGAAAACGCTGCAAATACAGAAACGCGCTGCATATACAGAAATGTGCTGCAAATACAGAAACACGCTGCATATAGGAAAACAGATGCAAAACGAAATCGCTGCAAATACAGAAACGCGCTGCATAAACAGAAATGTCCTGCAAATACAGAAACGCGCTGCATAAACAGAAACGTGCTGCAAATACAGAAACGCGCTGCATATAGGAAAACAGATGCAAAACGAAAACGCTGCAAATACAGAAACGCGCTGCAAATGAGAAAACAAATGCAAAAAGAAAACGCCGCATATACAGAAACGCGCTGCAAATGAGAAAACAAATGCAAAACGAAAACGCTGCATATACAGTCACACAACGGAAGTGCTCCAGGCCTCTAGGGGCAGTGCTGAGCTTTCCCCCGAGAGACAGACAACGGACGAATCAACCTGCGGAGGAGAGGAATAGGCCTACGTGAGAAGTAGAAAGATATTGGTGAGAGGAAAATTGGAGGTGGGAGAGGCAAAAAATCAGAAAATGTAAAACAAAATAAAAATGTAAAAATGTAAATCAGCTGCACTTTCATAATACAGTAAAAGATGAGGGCCACATGTGGAAAAAAGAAAGAAAGAAAGAAAAAGAAAAAAGAATACGTACTTTTTCATGTAGCCTCTCCCCGCCTCCAATTTTCCTCTCACCAATAACTTTCTACTTCTCACATAGGCCTATTCCTTTTTATTTTTTTATTTATTTTTTTTTTTTAGTTTAAAAAACAGTTACGGGATGTTTATTCTTCATAATTACGTTTCCCCTTTCAGGATTTTTTTTTATTTTTTTTTTATTTTTTTTAAAACAAACTTTATTGTCATGTTGAAGACAAGGAAAGGAAACATGACATTATATAAGCAACATGACAACACTCAGTGCATAATACATAACAGACAGTAAGGATTTTATCTAGTAATATGTGCCATAATATTTTCACGTAGGCCTGCAGCACCTGTCTGTATATGCAGCGCGTTTGCACTTGTCGGCCACCGTACAGTTTGGTTATTTCAGCAAAAAATTTTTCAATGCTTATTTTCTGTTCTGCAGCTTCGTCGGGAGACTTGTCCTCATTAGCAGCTAGCTTGTTCCGAGTAGCTATGTGGCCCATATCCTTAAAATATTTCGACGTTGTCGCCATTTCTCACCGCCAAAAATGTAGTCAAAGTACTAAGAACTTTTTTGGGATAAAGTCTATCAATATTTAGCTCAAGGTAGGCAGATAAATATGGATTAAACAATTAAATTAGTAGCGAGTGGTCTGAGCCCTCCTACAGTGCTGCCATCCTGCTCAGCGTACCCACGTGACTCCTCATTTTCATTTAGTTCTAGGGATAACCTAATCAGCATTTCTGTAAATGTGCCAGTGTTAGACAGTTAGACAGTTAGCTGGCTAAATTTCAACTGCAGGTGAGAAGTTTTGAAACCTATGAAGTGTATTTTTTGGCCACTTGGGCTGTGTTGATTATATATATGACAGCCACCTCAAACTAGAGCTGTAACATGTAATTGGTTAATAGATAATTAATCAACTATCAAATTAATCACCAATAATTCTGATAATTGATTAATCACTTTGAGTCATTTTTTAAAGAAAAAAAGTCTCAATACTCTGTTTTTAGATCCTCAAATGTGAATATTTTCTGTTTGTTTTAGTCCTCTGTGACAGTAAACTGAATATATCTAGTTTGTGGACAAAAGAAGACATTTGAGGACGTCATCTTGGGCTTCAAGAAACGCTGATCAAGTGATTTTCACACTTTTTTTTGACATTTTATAGTCCAACCAACTGATTGATTAATCAATACATTAATTCTGAAATAATAAATTATGAAATATTAAAAATAATTGTTAGTAGCAGCACCACCCCAAACAAATCACATAAATGTCATTAGTCCAGGAGTGGCACAATTACTTTCTCTGCAATCAAGAGCACTAAACAGTAGAATGAAAACAGATCTATCGGACTTGTGTATACAGCATTTTTATGACAATCAACCATGAACAAAATTCTTTGCTCACCTTAGTTTCCATTGTTTTCACTGGATGCGATTAGTGCATTGTCTTTCTGAGCCACAGCCAGATCTTGGGGTGCATCACTGGGACTCTGGTTCACTACCAGCCTATAAGGATCTGTCACTGTAGAAGGTGATGTGGTGATCAACCTCACCAGATTGTCGATGCGTCCCAAAAGACTGACCAACACTTTTAAATTCACTTAGAGCTGCAAATTAGAGCTGCAAACCACAGCTGCAGACTCAAGAATGACTTGATGACACAATTTCAGAACTCAAGATCTAAACAAGATTAGTGGATTCTGAAAAGGAATAGTGAACTTTAGTGGCTCACTCAGTTACAGCAAGGTCTGCGACATGAATATGCCATGTTGACAACTGTTAAGCTCATCTTGTTCAGATTGCTAATGTAGTCTACCGGCTTTCAGTACACACTGAACTTGTTTATGTAATAAATTTGCATTGAACCATTGTAAAAAAGATATGTAGTGTTCATAACCTGTTATGTGACAATTTTAAAGATCTTGTTTTTAAAGGTACACTTGTAGTTTTGGGAAAGAATTTTGAATCAAAAAAGAATATTCACGGATACATACATGACTGACTGAATTAATAATTAATTACAGAATAAACAAATTGTCCTCAAAGAGCATAATTTTCATATTGTTTCTTTTTTTTGCAGGGACCCAACTTTCTGGCTTCAGACAGTGTTTTAGGGACCTCATTTCCCTCTTAGGATCCCTTATTTATTCAGTTATGAAAATATATCAATATTTGCGTTTGTATTATTACTTTTCTGAGTTTGAATTTCTTTTCCAAAACTGCATAATGTGCCTTTATAGTTGCTAGGTTTACACTAAATGGTCAGAAGTATGCCACACAGTACCTTCATAACTGTTAAGAGGATGGTTCATTCAAAGTGTGTTTGTATAAGGTACTTATCCATAGTCAGTGTATTGCCCACAGTAGATGTTAGTTGGCTGCTTCTGGTTTGGAGAAGCAGCAGGAGTACCAATGTAGATGAGCTAAACAGTGTACTGCTTTAGACAGGGTTAGCAGCAAATCATTTTAACCACTTGAAAGTGTTCTTCCCAACAAAAAAGTATTTAACTTTATGCAATATTTCAAATATTTTCACTGCTTTACCTTCCTGTCAGCCATCCTTTCCAACAGGATCTCGCCTTCATACAAGCCAAATATCATATCTCCAAAGCCACCCAAGTCTTAGCAGAAGCACTACTTACTTAATACATGGTTGGTTTGGAGAGAGCGATAGTTAGCTTATATAACAGCAGTATACCATGAGAAAAGGCTGCCTGGTAGCAAGGTGAAGCTGAGAAAATCTTCAAAATATAATGTACATTTAAACTGATACAAATTTTTGTAAGTGGTTAAAATATGTTATATGTTGTTGCTGACCCTTTCCTCAACAGTGCATTGCTACACTTCTGTGCTGGTACGCATCTTTGCTTCTACAAAATCGGAGGCGTGTCAACATCCATCTACGGCAGGTAAGTCAGTGTCTCATACAACCTAGGTTCTTTATAAACACCTGAAAAATGTTAGAAATTAGTTTTAATACAAATATGAAATATTGTAGTTAAAGGTATAGTTTTTGCACACTGTCCTGATATTGTTAGTTACATGACGTTGATAGATACTTTATTTTAAACCAGATTTCCAGAGGCTTTCAGCTGCTGCACGGTTTACAGATTCCAAAATGTGTTTCTCTGCAATTATAATTTTCTTTTAGGATAAAAAAAAAAAATTACCGAAACTGACTGCCTCACTTTTTTGAGTACATTTCCCAGCACTCTTCCTTTATACATAAATAATATTGTATGACAGAGAAAAACATCTTTTTTATAAAAAAAGTTTTAAGTTAGTGTTTTTGAGTTACGGATAATAAGAGGGCTTACTGAACATGAAATGATGGGTTTTCATTAGGCCTGTCACAGTACATAACAGCCAATGAAATACAAGTAATTTTTCCAACAACCAATCAAAGCACAGATGTTTTTTATGACAGCCAATCAGAATATAGGGGGATTTTACAACAGCCAATCACAATACAGGGGGATTTTCCAGCAACCAATCAGAATAAAGAGGTATTTCTCAACAGCCAATCACATTACAGTGGGATTTTACAACAGCCAACCACAATACAGGGTGATTTTCCAACAGCCAATCAGAATAAAGGGGGATTTTACAACAGCCAATCACATTACAGTGGGATTTTACAACAGCCAATCAGAATGCAGTGTGATTTTACAACAGCCAATCAGAATACGGGGGGATTTTCAAACAGCCAATCAGAATATAGGGGGATTTTACAACAGCCAATCAGAATATAGGGGGATTTTACAACAGCCAATCACAATACATGGGGATTTTACAACAACCAATCAGAATGTAGGGGTTTTTTTGCAACAGCCAATCAAAATATAAGGGAGTGTTTACAACAGCCAATCACAGTACAGGGGATGTTCCAGCAACCAATCAGAATAAAGAGGTATTTCTCAACAACCAATCACATTACAGTGGGATTTTACAACAGCCAATCAGAATGCAGTGTGATTTTACAACAGCCAATCAGAATACAGGGGGATTTTACAACAGCCAATCAGAATATAGGGGGATTTTACAACAGCCAATCACAATACATGGGGATTTTCCAGCAACCATTCAGAATAAAGAGGTACTTCTCAACACCCAATGACATTACAGTGGGATTTTCCAACAGCAAATTACAATACAGAGGAATTTTACAACAGCCAATCAGAATACAGGGGGATTTTACAACAGCCAATCACAGTGCAGGGGGATTTTACAACAACCAATCACATTACAGTGGGATTTTACAATAACCAATCAGAATGCAGGGGGATTTTACAACATCCAATGAGAATACAGGGGGATTTTCAAACAGCCAATCAGAATACAGGGGGATTTTACTACAACCAATCAGAATGTAGGGGTTTTTTGCAACAGCCAATCAAAATATAAGGGAGTGTTTACAACAGCCAATCACAGTACAGGGGGATGTTCCAGCAACCAATCAGAATAAGAGGTATTTCTCAACAGCCAATCACATTACAGTGGGATTTTACAACAGCCAATCACAATGCAAAGGGATTTTACAACAGCCAATCACAGCACAGATGTTTTTCATGACAGCCAATCACAATACAGGGTCATTTTCAAACAACCAATCAGAATGCAGGGGAATCCTGCAACAGCCAATCTGAATATAGGGGGATTTTACAACAGCCAATCACAATAAAGGGGGATTTTACAGTAACCAATCAGAATGCAGAGGGATTTTACAACAGCCAATCACAAAACAGGGTGATTTTCAAACAGCCAATCAGAATACAGGGGGATTTTACAACAGCCAATCACAGCACAGATGTTTTTCATGACAGCCAATAACAATATGGGGTCATTTTCAAACAACCAATCAGAATACAGGGGGATTTTGCCACAGCCAATCAGAATATAGGGGGATTTTACAACAGCAAATCACAATACAGGAGGATTTTCCAGTAACCAATCAGAATAAAGAGGCATTTCTCAACAGCCAATCACATTATAGTGAGATTTTACAACAGCCAATCACAATACAGGGGGATTTTCCAGTAACCAATCAGAATAAAGAGGTATTTCTCAACAGCCAATCACAATACAGGGTGATTTTACAATAGCCAATCACAGCACAGATGTTTTTTCATGATGTCCAATCACAACACAAGGTCATTTTCAAACAGCCAATCAGAATACAGGGGGATTTTACAACAGCCAATCACAATGCAGGGGGATTTTACAACACCCAATCACAGCACAGATGTTTTTCACAACAGCCAATCTCAATACGGGGTCATTTTCAAACAACCAATCAGAATGCAGGGGTTTTTGCAACGGCCAATCAGAACACAGGGGGATTTTCCAGCAACCAATCAGAATAAAGAGGTACTTCTCAACAGCCAATCACATTACAGGGGGATTTTACAACAGCCAATCACAATACAGGGGGATTTTACAACAGCCAATCACAATACAGGTGGATTTTCCAGTAACCAATCAGAATAAAGAGGTATTTCTCAACAGCCAATCACAATACAGGGTGCTACATTTGCATTTACTACACACAATTACAGTTACAAAAGCATTAAGTACTGTGGCTATGGAGGCAATGGAGCTTGGTGGGGGTGGGGGAGGGGGGGTTGAAACACCTACTCTAAATGGGCGTGGATTTAGGTGTCATGACTACTGACAGATCACCATCAATCTGAAAGATAATGAGAGAGACGTACACCAACCTCCACCACGAATTTGACTCCTAGCATGTCAACAAGATTAAGTAAAATTGTTTAGTTTATTTGTTTTATGTATAAGGGTAGATATTTCATATTTTCTTTTTTCTTTCATGATAATTTGGATCTGTTACTTTTGTTTTTCTCAGGTGTAAAGAAAAAACTTGTTGCTGCATCAAATAAGAGGGACAACAAAGATCTCCAACCATGGCTGAAAGCAATTAACCGCCACCTGTACTGGTCATGTAAAAGTGATGAGGAGGTAATAAAGAGATTATCTAGTAAGCGTAATACACAATAATTGACCTGAGACAATGTTGCAAATTTTAAAAGAATAATAATTTTTAGGTAACACGATAAGAATAGTATTCACCGGTTTTCACTCTGGTATAATCCAAAAGGTTAAACCTAATTTCTATTCAGCTGTCCCCAATGTATACTCTACATTTAAGATGTCTTTCAGAAAATGTTTGTTCTTGAAACATGAATGTTTCACTTATAAATGTTTTTGTGTTCTCATTTCTGCAGGAATGTGTGTGTCAGTGGAAGTCTCTGCTACATCATATTTGCGACATGCATCAATGGGAGGCGAATAGTGTGGAGTAAACATGTTATCACCCACCTTTGACAGAGGAACAGCAGAAAAGACAGAGGTGGCTCAAAACAGATTCACCTGCTTTTTGGGCTCTCAAGGCCATTGTCATGGACAAGACCCTCCTTCAGAACTTGAAGCAGACGCCTCATTTCAAGCACACTGGTATGCATTTTTTAGACTCATGTTTTTCATTCAATAACACCTGTTTTGTACAACGCCAAGTAAAAAAATGTCCATTGCAGTGAGGAGTAATAATACTACAGTACAGTAATATTACTAACACTGCCACAAGTTTTACACCCACCGAGCAAAATCACACTCTCTGTATTTATAGTTTTACCATTTGTTTTGAACAACTTGAACATATCATTTTTTTTTTTATCTGGGTGTAGCAACAACTGGGGTTTTTAAACTTGCATCAACACAGGATCTCTGTAGGTGTTCCATTCTTCTAAGCTGAAGTATGCTGAGAAGAGGCTGCATTTCATATAAATTTGAAAATCGACTGTATCATGAACAAGAACGTCTACCACAGCATCTTGGTGCATCATGGAATCCCTTCTGGACTGAATCTGATTGGTCGTGGGTTCATATTACCAACAAGACAATGACCACAAGCATACTTATGACCACTTAGCTTTGCAGACACTATTTGACCAAGAAAAAGGAATCTGAAGTACTGGAACTGATGGACTGGCCAAGTCACAGTCTGGATTTCAATCCTATTGAATAAATTTGGGATTTAGTAGGATTAGTATGGATTGATTGCACAAAATTTTCTTCTGAAGCAAGACTGTGGGAACAGCTAGAAACTAGGATTGGGCGATTGGACGACTATATCGTCTATCGACGATGGGCTGAATCCATAGCAGATTGCTTTTTCTGCCAGATTTTTTAGGGTGATATTTGTCATTTTATTTTGCTAATGTAATAGTCTGCAGAGTGACAGCCTCTGCTCTACACCGCGCTCTCATCCAGCGGCACAGTACACATCCACTCAGCTGACCATGAATGTGCTGAGCTGGGTGACGAGTGAGAAGAAAACAGGCTGCAGAGTCAGACTCTTTAAACTCTTTCCCCACGGTAAAGTGAGGATTTATTTTGACCAAACCCAAGTTGGTAATTGTTGGAAGAGTGGCTAGACTAACAAAGACGGTTTTGGTGAGTTTTACATGTTTTTCTGTAAGTTTGAACAAAGTGTGTTTTCCAAGGCGTTAACAAGCCAATTAAGCTTGTATTAGTTCGGTAAAAGACAGAAACTTCAGAAATTACATAAATTCAGAAGGTGAATGGTTGTATTTCTCTATTTAAAATGGAAAATAAGTGTGAAAACATGTAATTTGTAGATACTTTGTAAGTTTATTTTGTCCACTGGATGTAGTGAACGTACGCAGCATGCGTAACATTGTGAATTTGCCGCTTGCGCACATCTCCCAGCTGAGACCCGAAAGGACGGGAGAAAGTGGGTGGGGGGACAATGGTATCGCCAATCGCTGATGGATGAGCTGATGATGATAGTTTGGACAATTTTAGCATATCACCCAACTCTACTAGAAACTATTTGGAACTCAATAACAAAAGAGACTGTTGAAAACTACATAAAAACAATGCCAACAAGAATGCACGCTGTTATCAAGGCCAAAGGAGGCCATACAAAATATGACATTTTTTGATTATTATGTGTGGAAAGGGACTATTTAGTTCTTTCAGTTTGTTATTTGCCAAATAAAAAACAATAACATTTTTCATTTTAAACAAGTTTTTGAAAGACTTCTAAAATATTTATGTTTTCTTGTTTTTATAACAGGTGGTCTAATAAATTTGTTTAGCACTGTATATGCAGTGGTGGACAAAGTACTCAACCGCAGTACATGAGTCAAAGCATAGATATTCCTGGTCAAATATTACTCAACTACAAGTAAAAGTTGCTCAATCAAAATTTTACTCGAGTTAAAGTACTAGAGTACTTGTTTTTAAAAATATTTAAGTATTCAGAAGTACACGCTTTTAAAAATACTCAAGTATTCAAAAGTACAGATTACAAAGTACATTTCTAATAAACACACTGTTGCATTGTTTTCACTGTGAATTTACAGAAACTTTGTAACCGCCTAATGATGCACTGACTTGCTTGTAGAACCACGATGAAAGACCTATAGAAATACCTATAAAAACTTCAGCATAGAAATACAGTCAAAAATAAAAAGGACAGCTATTGTCATTTTCTGACATAACTGTATTTAAATAAAAGTATAGAAAATTAGATTGAAACCAACCGTAAGGAGTTCTCCAAGTCTGTTAAATAACTGATTTCTTTCTGGCCCCTAGAGGCAGTATATACATTAATTATGTGTTTTTTTCACCCCAATAAAACAATCCAACATTAAAAGCCTACCTGAAATTATTTCTCTTTTTCTAATGATAATAACATCTTGAGATTTAATTTTGCCGTCACCATTACCGAGTTTGTTTGAATGAAAGAGGGAGAGCTTGCTTGTGCTTGTTACAGAGCATGCCTGGATGACGTGCTTCTGCTTTTACATCAATCCCAGTTGAGAGTGGGTACTGTAATTGGTTTCCTCTGTAAGGATCACAGCATGTGGCCAGTCGCATTTTAGAAAAGAAGAAACAGCAACAGCTGACTTCAAAGCTATGCTTAGACTAAAAGTAACGGAAATGTAGTGGTGTCAAGACTACAATATTTGTCTTTGAAATGTAAATGGAGTGTAAGTCGTATTTACAGTGTGCAGGATTTATGTAGGCTCTGCTAGTGTCTCTAAAGACTGGAACAGTTTGTAGACTGCTCAGCAGTGCAGTCAAGAGTACAATTCATCGGTAGGTGTGTTCTGAACATGTCATCTGCCTCCTTGAGCCTGCTGTAAGTGCCAGTGGGTAATGGGTACTTGCTTCTGATAGCAGTGATGATCCAGCTTGGCAGCACTCTTCTGTTACCACAACCAAGACATTCTCTTCTGACAGCCCACTCCAGCACCACATGATGGGCATGAAAGGGTTAAGATGATTTTGAAATGTCTGAGGGCAAACTAATATATGCAACAGTAAATGCGCATCTGTCAGACAATTCTAGGCACAGATATTACATGCATGAAGACATTTATACTTACTCAATGGATAGTTGACCATTTGGTCCCTGTGGTTTTGGTTGCCTCCTCCAATTTATTTTGGGCACATGAAAGAAGGTATCCAGCACTGTCCTGCTGATCAGAGGGTGGGAATACTGTAAGATGGTGTGGTGTAAAATCTGAAAATTAAGACAAACCCCATGACCAAGATTGTCTTTGTGGTGTTTTAATAGAGCTCTGCAAAGGATCAGTACACCGTCACACACAAAGTGTAAAAGGAACTGATAGCGTGTCAAGAATGTAAATCTGTCTTACAGGGTTAGGAGATGAAGGAGGTTGGGTCAGGATGGACCTGAACTGCTTATCGGGAGAGTCGGGATGTGATTGTGTTATCAGAAGCTCTTCTTCCAAAGAGAGAACAACTGTGTGTTGGACGAGTAACCAGTTAGTGCCTGACAGAGCATGAGAAATAACTATGAGGAACAACAGTGACCAGTTCAGCATATTATTTTCCCACTACAATCCCTCCTTTTGATCATATGTGATCACATGTAAAATAAAATTATAAAAGACTATAAAAGATCACACCTTCACTGCAAATAATAATCCTTACATATGGTAACATAATAGGAAAGTATAAGAGAGTGAAGAAACATCTGCAATGTTATGTCAATTATGATTTTAAAACATTAATCCATAAAGTACTACCCCTAGAAAAAGCAAGATGCTGTTGTTGCAGATGGGAGAATTCAATATAACAAATGCAAGCAATAGGTAGGAAAGTTACATATATATTAACTAGGGGTGCAATGGATCGCAGTTGACCCGTGTCACGTACGGATCACCCTCTACAGTTCAGCACGCATGTGATCCACGGACTACATGTGAGCATCATAGTTTTACTGTCACTGTTACTTTTGTATAAGTTATAATAACTGAAATCTCAATGCAGAGTTGCAGTGAAAAGACGGGACAGATGCTGCTTAGTGCAGTGCATCTCTGCCAAGAGTGACTGATTTAAATGCCGTCACATCGCCTTGAGTGAAATCCAGACCGTAACTTTTTTTCATTGATGTAACTATGCTATCACCAAAGAAATGGATCATAAAACTGTGATGTTCATTGAAACTTTGGTGATATCAGCTGTCTTAACTTCTACACAGCTCCTCTCTACTCACTGGTGATGATTGATTGATCATGACTTCTAACCAATCAGATGTGCTGTGCTGTAGGTGGGACATTGAGCCAGACTACAGAGCGTAGTTGTGTATTATACTGTACAGTTTATAATGATCTAATATATGTATAGTATATACATAGTACAGCACTGTATAAGTTTGAAGTTTTTAATATTATTATCATTATCATTACTATTATCATTATTATTACATTGGATAACTATGGTGATAATTACGGACAGACAAAGATCAAAGACAAGTGCATTTTTAAAATAATTTAACCCTAATCCCACCACTGACTCTTTCGGCAAACTTTACTGTCGTCTGTGTGGTCAGCAGCACCTGGAATGGACCCGTCCACCACTTAGAGCATCAAGTCTTCCACCTCAGGTCTCTCACCACTACCCAGTCACCAGGCTGCAGGTCATGAAGAGGTCCTGTGGCTGGAGCTGGTAGCACTTCCTTTGGTGAATGTTAGATAAAACAGCTGTAGGAGTGGAGGGCGTTTGACGGTCATCATATGGAAAGAATTCAGACATAGTTAATTCTGGGCTTGCTGCGGCCTTGGCTGCTGCTGGTGTTCTCCTGTGAAACTTGGTCATTGTTAGTGTGAGCATGACATTTACACACAGCAACCTGTTTTGGGAGCAGAACAGCATCCAGCAGTTGTAAAACAAGAGTGTGATGTGCTATAGGTTTGCCAGGTGATGTGAAGCAGGAAGTGATTTGGCATTGACTGTATCATGTGGAAAGGGTACTAGAAATCTGTATTCAAGTACAAGTACTGTTTCATTGCTAAAACATTACTCAATTACAAGTACTGCCGTTAGAAAAATATTTCAGTAAAAGTACAAAGTATTTGTCTGAAAAACTACTAGAGTATTAGTTACTTTCAACTGTTGATGTCACTGTCACCTCTCCAAACTAGCGTTGCAAATTTTGTGTATTTCGTTGTACAATCGTTGAAAACGTTAACAACTGATTAATCATTAATAATATAAGATTATTAGTAAAGATACATAACACAATTTATTTCCTATTTTTTTTTCTTATTTTCTTTTTTTTTCTCTTTTTAAGTCAAAGTTTAAGTTTCCTTATTCAACAAATGGCTCTGCAGACAAAACAATATAAAATGAGGTTCAGTTACTACCAAAACTATTGATTAAACATCAATGAATACATTTCTAATTGGGTAAATTCTAAATGGCAATTAATTGACTAATGATTAATCATTAACACCCTTAACAGTTGCTGCCACACCATTTTGTTTTGTTTTTCAGTTCTTTTTCTTTTCATTGGCTCGTCCGTGATCAGATCACCTGATTGGCCTCAAAAATGCAGATGAAAGCTTTGGATATTAATTCAAATTGTACTCAGTACTCAACTGTGATTTTGAAAGTAACTAAGTAGATTACATGGTGAAATCAATACTTAAGTACATGTAAAATTACAGACTTGAAAATCTACTCATAAAATTACAATTACCCCCCAAAAAACTACTTAATTGCAGTAATTTGAGTATTTGTAATTACTTTTTTCCTGTGTCAGGGTTGCATGATGCTGAGCCATCAACAAACAGTTCAAAATCTGGATTTTGCAATGGTGTTTCTTGCAAATCTGGTCTTGGGGAACAATCTTCAGTTATTGTAACAACATAGTTGTGTTCTCCTCCATCACCTTCTGTGGGGAAAAGAGTTGCAGGGTTAAGGACATTGTATCTATTCACATATCGTCACTATTCGTGATATCAGGGATTTCAAATAGAACAGTGTTATAAAGGAACAATCTTGCTGCTGAAAGATAAGATGTTTTCTGCTAAAGCAAAATCAATGAAACAACATGTGGAAAGAGCAGAGTTAGTTTACAGTCACCTTAAAAAGTAGGAATTCCTGTAGCTAAAGCGTCAAGTTTAGCTGAAATGTAGGCTACAGGTCTCTGTCTGTCTCCGTGGTCCTGGAGTAACACTCGACACTCTTTGTCTACAGTCTGAGCAAAAGGTTGGTTTGGATCTGGTAACCAAAGAGTTGGAGTCGTCAGAGTCTTCCGAAGGACAAGTTTTAAGTCAACAAATGTTTATCCTGCATCAGCAGTCCATGTCACATTATTATGTGCTTCTAGGCCTCACCCAGGTGCGATTGCACTCAGGGGGGCCTCGAGGACACCAGTGAAAACACCAGTGGGAATGAAGGGCCTGCAACAGGAACACAAAAGGCATAACTTGTTTCTTTATGATTGGGTTTGAAAACGTTTTAAAATGCTTTTACTCTTTTTTGGGAGAGGGATTTGCCATCACATGTCATCACATGACCCAGAAATGTCACTTGTTGTTGGACAAACTGCAGTTTTGACAAGCTAGCTTTGTGACCTTCTTCATCCAAATGTTTCAAATGTGTCTTTTTCACACTGAGCTTGAGTTGGAACACAAATCATTTGATCATCAACACTGTAATCATGCACTTCCTGGTGACAGATTTAATGAGCTCAAACTTTGTTTTGATTTTCATACCTGATTTTTTGTTTTGTTTTGTGAGAATGATTACACCTGCCTTTAATCAAGTGATAAAGACTGGTGTAATACCGTCAGAGTGGATATTATGGTTGACAGGGCCTTTAATTAGATTTTGGTGTGATCACAATTGGTTGCATGCCTCTGATTAGACCAATATCATGTTTGCCTTGGAGTTTTAGGGATCTTCTGAAAGGCTGGGGTGTTTGTGACATCACATGTTTTACGCAAATAGGCAAATGTGTGTTGTGTGTCTGGTATCGGTTGAACAGATCTGAATGTGTGGACAACACAGGTGAAGTTTTGTCGATAAACCTTCAAAACAGGATTATATTGAACATTAGGGTCAGATGTTGATTTCCATGATTCTGCACTGACACATTTTCTTATCCACAGATCCAAATCTTGCCATCTTTCTTTTCTGTATTTGGCAAGCGACACGTGTGGATATGAACCAAGACCATCAAACAGAAAGTTGGAATCTGAATCACTGAAGGAGAAATATGGTGACAATTCATCACTTGGCTTTGGTTTTGTCAATTTTGGTAGTTACTGAGACAGCACATCTGTGTTTGTTCCAAAACATTCAACTTAACATTAGCTTTTCTCTCAGGCGACCTTCTCTGAACCATCATTTTTCAAACTCTGCATCTTTCCCTTTGTGTGTGCAGTGCATGTGATTTCATGTAATCTGTCTCTGTGTTGTGTGTGAGTGTGTGTGCGTTGTCAGCGATAGCAGTAGTTACAGGAGTCACAGCTGATGTGCAGATTTTCCATTCATACACATAAGGCAGTGTGTCAGGGCTATATGTCACAAATATGTAATTGTCAGAGAGACCCAGTTCACTTGTTTGAGTAACAATAATCCCCTCTGGTGTGAAAATAAGACAAATACCCAAAATACACAGTATATCAACAACAGCAACAATTCAACTGCAAAAACAAATGTTTAAATTCGCCTGTGACATTATCAGTACATGATAATAGAGTTGTGTATTTCTCCAGATGTGTGTCACCTGATGCCCTTATAAATTTCCTGTATCTTCTGCTGACCTTTGGAGATGTTGGAAAAGTGTCGGATTAAATAACAGTAAGTTGAGTATGTTGTATCAGAATCAACAAGGAATGTTACATCTTTGCCATGTACAAGTTGGCATGTTTGCATCAGCTAAATATTTAGTGCACGCCTATTGTTTGTGTATTTGCTGTTTCCTCCTTCTCTTCTAATTGAGCTATCACATCATTTATCTGTGTGTGTGTGTGTGTGTGTGTGTGTGATATCACCAGCCTGATGTGTAGGTTGTCTCTCATCGTGCGTCAGTGAGGTCAAAGTTAAAGATGCTGATTCCTCCCCTCCTGAGCTGCCGCCCCGAGTCAGTCATCTTTGAGTTGGATCAGTCTTTGGGTAGTTTTTGGCTCAATGTTCTCTTTTGCCAATGGAAACAAACATCTGGATCAGCTGTATGCAGACCTCCACAGAACGTCCTTAGAACATAGTCAATGCTGCCATGTTTAGATCTTTCTCTCTTCTTCTCTCTCTCTCTCTTTGAGGAGTCTTCAGCATGCACAGTGTGTCCTTTTATCAGGCTTAATTTGCCTGAGTCCCATGTTACACATGTCTGTTTCACCATTTGTGAAATGTCAAAACAGTCAGTTCAGCGACAACCTTTACACCTCAATCTGATAGTGATGGGAGGTGGGTTTAATGTCTGTTTAATGTCCTCCATAGTCCATGGTCTGCGGATCAAGATGAGATGTCCACCAGCCTCTGCTTTCTCCATCACAGGGAGATTCAGGGCTTTGTGTACGTTTTCCCCTGTGTCGATCTCACTGGTGATAGGGAGATGAATGATTTGAAGATTTTCTGAACTTCAGACCAGACTTGGTGTGGGAAGGAGAGGCAGGGTTGCCCTGTAGACACTTTGTTGTTGTTTCCCCATTCAGAAGTTGTTGTAGATCAGATGTATCCGATTAGATGAGGGGAACAGGAGATGGAGGGAGGCCAGTAGATGAGGGGAGGTCAGTATTTTATGATGGTGGTGCCCTTGGGTGTGGTCCAACCGTCTCTCGTGGCATGTTACGGTGTCTCCTTGGCGGCGGCACACAGTCGAGGTTGGAATCCTGCATTTTTGACACATTGAGACACAGATGAGGTTTTGTCTGTCCCTGCCAGTTTTTCTGTCCCTCCTTTGTGCTTTGTCCTTCCATAAACTAAATGCTCTCCAATCTGCTGTGAACTTACTCTTACCTTTCTTATGTTCAGTATATACTTTTTTTCTTGCAATCCCTCAGTTTGTTCAGCTGTCTTATACTGAAACTTTCTGTGCTCAAAAAGTTACATTCAGTCACCCAAAAATGTATCTGTTTCACAAATGAATCACCATAGTTCACGTTCATGTAATTTATGTTTGGAGCAGACAAATCCACATTATCCTGTTTATTTATTTATTTTTTGGTTTGATTTTTGCTGTTACAAATACCCATTTTTGGTAAACTGAAGAATAACGACAAAAAAATTAGAAGATAGTTGTGTCCTGAACTTATTTCCACGATCCAATACAAAAGTATCAGAACTGATCAATATTAGTATGCTCAAAATAATATAATTGATTTCAATGCATTGCTGTTTCTTATTAAATTCTCTCACCCCTTTTTTGTCTTTTTCTCACAAGATAATCAAAAATCAGAGTGATTAGTACAGAGGAATTCTCTACTCTAGTCTTACTTCACACAATATAATTATTACCCAGTAATGATTTTTCCATACACTATTGTGGTTTTAGTAAACTCTGAGTCTTACTTTGCACAATACGACAATTAACCAGTGATAATTTTTCCCATACAGTATTGTGGTCTTAGTAAACTCTTTTAAGTTGGACTCGTCAGTGCACCTCCAGGTTTCTACTAAACCTTGGTTAAAAACTGTCGGGACTCTTTCCCGAACTGGTAGACCAAAACCGCTTTCCCATCTCAACTCTTATATCTTGACATCTTTAGCAACCTGATTTTTCCCCCTTTTTTATTTTTCTAAAAATCAATTAAATAAATTTTCAGATTGTCACCAATCAGAATTGTTGAATCGCAGTGACTGAGTGAGTCTGGTCTCGGGTATAAGGCCCTCCTTCTCACTCGTCTTTGTGGGGAGGTTGAGGTTGAAGGGAATATCTCCTCAGGGTGTGCACTACCACCGTCGACCCCGAGTCCAGAAACCCTCACACAAGCGATCCCACTTCTGACACCAAATTTTAAATTGAAAATCTGAAAATTCTGAAAAAGACCATGACCCCATGACCCAGATTGTCTTTCTGGTGTTTTAATCGAGCTTTGCAAAGGATCAGTACACAGTCACACTCAAAGTGTAAAAGGAACTGATAATCAAGTCAAGAATGTAAATCTGTCTTACAGGGTTAGGAGATGAAGGAGGATGGGTCAGGATGGACCTGAACAGCTTATCGGGAGAGTCGGGATGTGATTGTGTTATCAGAAGTTGTTCTTCCAAAGGGAAAACAGCTGTGTGTTCAAGGACGAGTAACCAGTTAGTGTCTGACAGAACATGAGAAATAACTAAGAGGAACAAAGGTGACCAGTTCGGCGTATAATTTTCCCACCACAGTGGTTACACAGTGTTGGGTAATTTCTATATCATCCCTGGACACATCAAGACCATAAATACTGGGCAACAGGTCCCACTCGTTACAACACAGACATTCTTCCTCTGTGGGCATAGAGTCACAGCATTCACAGGAGCACAACCAGTCTTCACAGATTCACAGACATGCAGCAGCTGCTTCACCCTCGTCTGCCCGTTGCCCCTCTCTTTCTATCCTCATCCGCTCTTTGTTTGTAGGAACTCAAACTCCTCATCTGTATACTCAGGCTCAAACAAATACTGTCAGCCACTGAAATCAAAGGTCTCATCTACATTCTCCAAATCAGGTAAATATTTAGCCATGACACTTCAATCGGCCTAGTAAACTCTCACCTGTACTATGGGACAACCAACTGACTTTTACAAGTCATGGCTCTTCTGTTTTCTTCCAGTAACAAGCAAAGATCCCGTGAGATTTCGTCACACACAGCCCGGAGCAAGAGAGCCGCTTCGCATGCTGTTGACAGAGATAAAACTGGCGATCTGAGCGGGTCTGTGGTGAAAAAAAAACACTTTCAATGCAAGAACTTGTACAGGACACATTTGTCCAATGTATACTGTTGTACTTATTTTGCAGCTGCCAGCTGCATCTGCCTTCCTCAATACTGGACCAATTTCAAAACAAGCTGTCTCCATCAAGGCCAAGGTTTAAAATTTCCAAAGTTGTCCTTTAATACTCACTCATAATTATACCATGTCTTGATGGAGACAACATTCCATGAAATTTTCTGACCATTCTATGGCCATTATCACTAAAGGCTAAAACACACCGTGCCACGCTGCATCACTCACGTCCAAGACAGTGTGCTTGGAATATATCTCGACCTCAGCATCTCTGACCCCCCATCTTTGCCCTCAAGCTAGCGTGTGTTGTCAGACTGAGCTCCTGTCTGTGCAGGAGAGCAGAGGCAGTGGTCTGAAGAATTGTCTGTGTGTTAAAGTGATAGTTCACCCAAAAATGAAATTTCACTCATGCCATTTACACCATGTTTTTAGCCTAAATGTCATCTGTAGCCTTTCAGGTCCAAATGCTCTGTAATCATGGTAATGGGGTCCTTTGATGAGAGGGTCCTGCAAGGACAGATGGACCACACTCATTCCAGCCCAGGTGCCCCCCTCCCAAAGCAAAAAAGCTACGAAGATCTAGAGAGGGACAGCAGAGAGGAGGGAGGGATGGGGATCGTGTGTGAAGTGCCGACTGATAGAAAACTTTTTTGATGATAAATCCTGATGGTACTGAATAGTTATCTGATTAAAATATCTGTCTGAAACAGACAGATGCTCGGCTCCTCCATGAAATGTTTGTCACTTCACTGCATTATTCTGAAGCCTGCAGTGTGTTTTGGCCTTTGGGAAAAAAGTGTATAGTTTTTTTAAGGCTTTTCAAGAGTTAAAGGGATATTTTTCAAGTGTTTAAAGTGTAATTCAAATTTAACTTTATTAAATCAAATACATTAACCTAAATGACAAATATGCCCAGAAACCCTCAGAGGCACTGCATTTGGCATAAAAATACATGCTCAAATAATTACAAGACAAACTCAAGTCCATCAGGCACAGATGAGCACACTGACCTGCTCAATTTAACATTAAGGCCAAAACGCACTAAAAACTTCAATAGTTAAGTCAATTGAAGCTTCTATGGCGCACTGCACTGTAGCGATACTAATTTCAAACAAGGTAAACTTCCAGCTCTCCTCACAGATCAACGATAAAGAAGGGCACTACTTAATGGTCAAAGGTTTAATTGACCACAAAGAAGTTACATTATTGAATGTTTACAGATCACCAGGAAATAATAAACAGCTGATCAAAAAAGTTTTTAATCTTATATCTGGTGTGTGTTGGTATGTGGGGGAGACTGGAATATCCAACTTTATCCCTCCATGGACTCCTCAAACAAAACAAAACAAAAAATAATAAGACCTAAAGCAGTATACATCAAATTGCTTAAATAATATGCTATGCTAGATGTGTGGAGGGAGCTACACCCACTTGATAGATGCTTTACTTTTTTTTCTCATGCTCATTCTGTATATTCAAGAATTGATTATTTTTTGTTTAATTCAGATCACCACAGTATTACCAAATGTAACATTGGGTTAAGGGATATCTCTGATCATGCAGGGGTATATTTAACACTGCATTTTGACAGCAAGCCCAAAGACACATTGTGGAGATTTAACACTAATCTTTTGAATGATCCTTAATGTCAGAAATACACGGCCATATCAAATTTTCTAATGTCTTTAGACTCACCATCTGTAGGAACAGAGCAGAATAAAATAATAACTCAGGAGATAATAGAAGAAGAAACAAACAAGGCTATATCAAGATTAAAAACGAATAAAATGCCAGGTGCAGATGGCTACCCATCGGAATGGTATAAAACCTTTAGAGAGATTACAATACCAGTTCTTAAGGAATGTTTTAATTATGTTCTTCGAGGGGGGGGGGACTCCATCGTCCTGGACACAAGCAGTAATTTTAGTAATTCCTAACACGGGTAAAGATAGGACAGAGTCTAGTTCTTACAGACCCATATCTGTTTTAAATATGGACTACAGATTATTTGCATTAATACTCACAAAACGAATGGAAAAAATAATCCTGGATTTGATAGATACAAACCAAACTGGTTGGTTCTTAGACGATTTGGTTTTAACAGCCAGGTAGTTGGATGCCTGAAATCTTTACCTTCATTGCTCTCCCACAGCCAGAATTAAAATAAACGGGAATTTATCTAAAACAGTGTCTCTTGAGAGGGGATGTCGTCAGGAATGCCCCCTCAGCCCTACACTTTTCGCCCTCTTTATTGAGCCACTAGCACAGGCAATCAGAGAAGATAATGACATAACAGGCATATTGATTGGAGATACACAACACAAGACCTGTCTGTACGCAGATGACATTCTTGTGACGCTTACCAACCCTAATGAAAGCTTGCCTAAATTACTGTCTCTTCTTAAAGTATTTGGTTCATACTCCGGGTACAAATTGAACTTACAGAAAACCCAAACTCTTACTTTTAACTATGAACCACCAGAAAAAGTTTACAGATTATGTCATTTTAAATGGAAGGGTGACATAATTAAATACCTGGGAGTACAAATACCTAGAGATCTAACTGCCATCTATGAACATAACTATACTCATATAACAGCGGATATTAAGGCCGATTTAAATCACTGGTCATTAATACCAATGAACATGTATAATCGAATAGACGTTATGAAGATAAATATATTACCCAGGCTGCTCTACCTTTTTCAGTCATTGCCTGTTGATGTCCCTCCCAAGCAATTCAGTGAGTGGAGCTGAATGATTTCATCCTTCATTTGGGGAAAGCAAAGACCTAGGATTCGATTTCAGACATTACAATTGCCCAAGGACAGAAGAGGAAGGGCTTCACTCTGCTTAGAAGATTATTACAAAGCAGCACAGTTAACGTTTTCTGGTTTGCTGGTGTGATCCTACATATGATGCGAAATGGAAAGACATAGAACAAACTCAAACAAACATACCTCTTCAATCTGTACTTGGGGAAAAATCCCTTCAGAAGAAATATTTAGACAAATTATCTAAATGGACTGCAGTCCCCTTAAACATTTGGCATAAAGAATTTAAAGACCTGAACTTCGAGAGGAATGCACGAATATTACGCTGGCAACACCGCCTAAATTTGAAAACAGATTTAAACTCTGGACAAATGCAGTCTTTCAAAAACATATAACGTAGAGAAATGCAATTTCTTTAAGTACTGTCAGGATGTATTTCTGTGACCGGTGTGGTATGTTTTACACTCCGACATGACGTGTATGGTGACAGATATATGGCTGGCAGGGTGCCAGAAAGTCTGGTGGACAAGACTCTGTCCATTGTTGGCATATTTGCATGGTCCAAAAATAAACCGGCTATGTCTAGTCAGACAACCCTATATAAGCTGTAACTGTTGGAGTGTTCTTGGTTCATTCCTTCTTACTCTGTATGCTGTATGATGTGGAAGAACCCGAGCTCGTATTGAACATTTTTTTTGGGTACACCTGTGTCATCTCTTCTTTCTTCTTATTCCCACAGTAATCATCACTGTAACAGGTACCTTCAACTGAGACATTATTTTGACACAAATATTAAAACTATTGGAGAGAAGGGACTGAGATTGATTAAGATATTCACTGATGCATACAAAGGTAACTCTAATAGGAAATTGATCTCAAAGACTTACTCATCTTTACAACTGGACAGGGGTTTTTCCACTCTGTATGTTAAATCAAGGTGGGAGAAAGAAGCTAACATAACACTGACTGAAGATGACTGGTTAAATATTTGTAGGACAATGTCTACAACTTCAAGTTCAGATTTATGGAGGGAATACACCTGGACACCTATAACTCCAAAGGTTAAAAAATCACAAAGTCACAACCCCGAACAAGGTCGGTGCTGGACAATGTGTGGTAAAATGTCTGCTGGTCATTTTCACATTTTTTGGGAGTGCCCTAAAATCTTTTCTTACTGGACAGATGTGGTGACAGAGATCAGATCTATAATTGCTCAGAGCTTGATTTTAATTTCAGTGTTATATATTTGGGAAATGTATCAACTGTCCTGAAAAAACAGGACAGATACCTGTTAGAAAAACTACTAGCAGGTAGTAAAAAAAGCAATAACCAGAAAATGGTTGAGCATAGAACCTCCTACAATCCTTGAGTGGATAGAAATAATTAATGCCATTTATACTATGGAACGATTGACCTTTTCCCTGAGACATGCTACCAAGAAATGTGAAAAATACTGGAAAAAATGTCCTATTTGTCCTATTTGAAACTGTAGTGATTTCTTTATACGTGTTTGGTTGGAGAAACAATGTAATGTATTTTTCCTTTGCACAAACAGAGTAGACTTTTAAGTTAAGAAAGAATGGGAGATATCTCACTTTGAAGGAAACACTGACGACTAGCATTAAATGGAGCCAAGGATCATAAAAACTTTTTGGACCTCAAATAACCCTCATGGACATAAAGGACTTTTTCGACAATGAATGTAACGCAGGTTCATTCAATCCTCATTCTGTATGTTTAGCATTTCTCTACACCTGTGATGACCTTGTCTGTTTTAAGTTCTGTTTTTGTTTAAAAGAAAATAATAAAAATAAAGTTTAAAAAAAAAATTGTCTTGTTAAAAGGAATTTACATTAAAGCATTAACGTGTTAACTTTGACAGCCCTATTAAATATACATTCATCGCATAGTTTGTGTTTTGCAGCTACACCCTACCTCAGAAATGTTGTGTTTTTTATCTGACAAATAATTACAAGAATATTTTTTAGTCATAATTTGTCTGCAATCTCATTATGTTAAAAAAAAAAACGTATTATTAAGCCAGTATCAGAAATTGTATCGAATCTTGAGTTGAATGTATTGTTACATCCCTAGTCACCATTAGGGATGTTCCTGGTGACTAATTTCCCTGTCGATTAAGGCTAAATTGAATTTAGACTAATCGACTGGTCTAACACTAAGAAAACACTCAGAAAGCTGCTAAAATGTAGTAGAATTTATTGATTTATAATGTTAAACACTGTCCGAAAAAAATACTGTGTTTATTAAGAGCCATTTGAAGATGTTAATGTTAATGTACAATTCAATTTTCCAAAAATGTTTTTGTATACTGCCGTATACAGGTCTTACAAAGAAAGAAAATTTGAATTAGCAAAGGTCAGACTTTAAATAGAATGGAATTGGCCATGGACACTGCAATCTATACAATTCTAATCATACAGTTGGTCTAATAATGTTGGTTGGTTAATGGTTTAATAATTTGTGTATCAATTAATTTGTGGCTGATCAGGTTAATTATCAGCTAATTATTGTCAGTTTCTAACTGTAGTATGCAATAAATGGTTGCCCTTTGTGTGTGTTTATCTGTCACTCACTACTGAAAGTACACAACACAATAAAAACCCGATATTTTTATAATAGTGAAATATAAAATGAGCTTTTACGTTGTCTGATTGACTGCATTTATTTATTGGTTTGAATAATGGTTTACAGTCTAATGATGTGTGTTTGTATTGATTACTTACAGGAGCTCATCTGGCTAATTATCAGCTAAAACTGTTTCTGTTTCCTTTCTTCATACAGTGTAATTATTACCTATTGTTTGTGCACTTTTGTGCCATACAGTTTGTCCAGAAAGCTCAAATAAATGCGAATTCATCATAGGCCAAAGTGACTTCTCCTAAAAATGACTTCATTCCAGGCCTGAGCATACATTGCCAATAGCCAGGTCTGACAAAGAAAGAACCAATACTTACCTTAATAGTGACAACGCACTTGCCACTCTGTATTTTACATCCAGCAGCAAAGTCCTGTAACACAAGTATACACACTGAGTGTTAAAGTGAAAAACATGGTGACACAAAACACTGCATGCCAAAAACATAATATAGGACAAGCAATTTTATAATTCCTTTGGAATAAAAAAAAAAAATTCAAAAAACACAGAGAAATAACCACTGGCAAAGGACGAACCCATCGTTACTTTGTGATCATCTCATGAAATCTTTGAATTGATTCAACAAAGTACGTAGTAATTTCTGTGGTACTGGATCTTTTGTTTGTTCTGTTTTGTTATATGATTTTGTCTTTTATGTGATGCAGAACAGAAATTAGCTGTAAACCAGTTTTAAGTGAGTCAGAGCTGTTTAATTCTGATTTTATTACGTTATTTTTAATCTTTTCCTGCAAAATAATAAATGAAATAAAAGTGAAAAATGTTGTGTGTTATTGTAAGTTTTAATGCTTTCACAACTATTTGTGCAGCATCATGCATGATGTACATAAGATAAGTACAACATTGACTTTGATGCATTATTACTTTTTGTGCACCATCACATTTGAACTTTTTCTCCCTTTCATACTGTTGGTGGATGAAATTTCCCCATTGACTTCCATTATAACCACATGTTTTGATCGTACAGCCATTACAGTATAAAAAGATGCATTCTGGTCTGTAGGGAAGAGGTCAAATTAGTCATTTTTAATTGTTGACCACCTCATGACACAATTTACCCACTATAGGCCTATGAATGAAATGCTGGTCATAAAGCAAGTATGAAAAAAATTCTAAATGCTTCAGTAATACTAGTTTTCATTTTCCCTGAAAAAACAAAACTCAGAAAACCAAATGCATATTGAGGGTGCATGGTTGGTTTTCTGTTTCATTTTGTTGGTGTCGGTGACAGTGCTTATAAAATTGGCATTTAAAATCTTAAAATTCTAAAAATATTTAAATATTTAGTAGTTTTGACCAGAAGTGAGGCTAATTAACATATTTATGCAAAAAAAGTTGAAAAAATATTTATCTGATATATTTTTACAGCGGTTTTTGTTAGTGGCTGTTTTCAGCCACCAACAGTAATTCCAACGGTACTGAAACAGAGTTTATTCCAAATAGATTTTCCTTTTCTAACCACCCAGCGTTCATTGAATATAATTTACTCTACTAAATTGCCTTACTTGGCAGTTATCTCCCTGGATGCCCAACAGGCATTTGATCAAATTGAATGAAAGTACATGTTTGCTACTATTCTTGCCCCAAATCTTCCGTTTTGACTAATCATGACAGGTCTCCCCCTTTCTCACTGCACCATGAAACCAGGCAGGGTTGCTGCCTCTCCCCAATGCTCTTTGCGCTGACTCTCGAGCCTCTGGTTGCGGCACATCTCATTGTACCATTGGTCTGTACGCAGATGATATAATCTTGTCTCTAAACCCAGAAAGCTGCCCAAAGCTGTTTATTATATCAAAAAGGGAAGACAGGGATGTTCTTAGATCTTTTAGTGTTAACTGGGGAAAAAGTTTGTTCATGCCCTTCTCTCATGGTCTCGACGCTGGCTTTCTTGGTAATCTACCCTTCAGACTTTCCACTGAACACCTTGTGTATCTCGGGATTAATATCACTACACTGCAAATGCTAACATACAAATTAATTAAATATGATAAGTGAACCAAACTCAGTTTTCATCAACCTGTTATGAACACTAATTTTAAATAAGTAAGTAGTAATTTGGGGTTGGAAAACATGCTTAACTTGATTTATCCCAGTTAAGTCAAATTAGAAAGAATAATTTATTGTACCCAGTGTCCTTTGGGCGTTTTATTGGACATGCTCAGACCTGCCTCATCTACTTCGCGCAACCAGAACTTTCCTACATATGTCCACGTCAACCGCATGGTCAACCAGGAGCTCCCTTCAACACCTTAACCTAGCCTACTTGTGTTTAGCACATTGATTTGGTAAGTAAGTATTTTACTCTTTTGTAAACCGTCGCGTTGTCTTGCTGTAGTGTAGTGCTGTGTGCTTGCCAGGGAGGAGTAAACAAAATCAAATTCAAATATCACCACTAGCACAGTAACATTACCATTTTTTTAAACAAATGTAGACTACAGTTTATGTAGTGTGGGAGAGAAGGTCGGCCGTTTGGCGTTGTTGTGGCGGAGCTTCGGTACTGGGACCACGGTGTTCCGACCCGCACAGGGAAGTTAGTTTCAGCCGGTTCACACCGGACGCTGAAGCGTGCAAAGCGGCTCGCCCTCAAAAATCGCGCGCTAGCCGCAGCCTTCCAGTTCTGTGTATGTGTAGCCTGTGTCTGTGTGTGTGTGTGTGTGTCTGTCGGTGTAGGCTATGTGTACCCTGAACGTATATAGGTCATCTATATACACCTAAGGTGTGTCGGTGTGTGTGTGGGTACCCTTTGTGTATATATGTGTGTCGATGTGTGTGTGTTTTCATCTCTGTCGCGTTCTGTTTAGATAAATAAACACAAATAGGCAACAAACGCACACGGAGAGGGCTATGGTATTTGTCAATCTCTGTTTTATTTTGAAAATTGATTTAATTTAGAAAATTGACTGGATTCTCTCGTTGTTTCATGTGTGACTTCCTGCCAAGATTGACGCGATCGCTCGCGGCTCGCGGCCAAAACAGACCATACGCCGAAACGATCGCTGCAGAGCGCGAGCGATCCCGGCGCCACTGATGTGAACTACACCTAAGGATCCACCCAGATTTAATTTATTTTGACAATGTAACGAGAGTCGGGGTCCTTATCTCTGTATTTTCTAAAGGATTTCTCCTTTGCCACTGAATTTAAAGCTCAATATAGGAATACAGTTAACAAGAGTGATATTATAACAACCTGGTGTGTTGATTTATGTGTCTATATTTTGAAATTGTTGCCTTAATTGCGTGTTTTTTCACTGTCCTCCATTCAGGCTGAAGCAGATGGTCAACTGTCCACACTTACTCCGCTCTCAGCAATTAAAGGTATTTACCTAATGCTTCATACAATACAATAATCATTCAATATTTGTATTAGTTCCATGGGTTTGGGTAACAGAAATACATTAATGTTACTACAGTGGGATTATGATAAAACCAATTCCATTGTTAAACGGATCAAGTTAATTTATTCCAATTTTGGACTGTTTAAAATAAATCATTGTACATGGCAGTTTGTGACTGTTCATCGCACACTTCGACTTGACTGTTAAAAAATAATTAATTGTACATCTTTATTTATGACTGTTTAAAAAAATAATTCAAAGCACATTTTTGGTTTGTGACCAAAAAATTCATTGTATATTTCAATTTCACTATTTAAAAAATCTTTCATTTGATTTAAAAATAATTTATTGCACATTTTAGTTTGTCAATGTTAAAATGATTCATTGCAGATTTTTAATTTGTGTTTAAAACAATTAATTGTACATTTTAATTTGTGACTATTTAGGAAAAAAATGAAACTTTTTTTTAAAAATAAGTGCTTAATGCTGAAATTATCATGTCTTTTCAGGTCAACCAGAGCAGTGCTCCCTAATGCAGTGGACTTGTAAGTACTGCACATTTTTTGCTGAAAAGAGAGGCTACTTGCTTAAGCATTACCGCTTAAAACATGGATTTCACACTCGGACATCCCCACTCCCATGCCTTCATAAGGAATGCCTCTGCACATTTAAATCTTTTAATGCACTCAAAGTACACCTTTCAACATGGCACACTCAAAAGGATGCAGGCAAAAGTGGAGAAACTGCATTTCACTGTCAGTTGTGCGACTTTGTGGAGCCTTGCACAGAAGCAGACTTCTTTACCCATTTGCGAAGACATCTTAAGCTGAGGCAAATGGTTGCCTGCCCATATCAGGACTGTAACTTTCAGAGTAGTGTTTATTCTACCTTTACTGCACACAAAAGCAAAGAGCATCAGATGCACAACAAGACACCATTAAAACAGGAAATTGTTTCAAAAAATGTAGTTGAAGAACTTCCAAAAAATACGAGTGTTCAGCTAGAGGAGAGTGAACCTGAAGTTGATGATATTGACTGTGAAGTTGCTGAGCAAAATGAAGATGTGGAGGACTTAGAGAATCAGTTGGAACGCAATGTAGCTGCTCTTTTCCTGAAAATGTTATCAATTCTTAACATCTCTGAAACTGCCCTGCAAGAGGTCATAGATCAGATCAACCAAATTTATTTGTTATCACAGCCATTGCTACATTCTTCTATTCGAAAAATTCTAAATACGCATTGTGCAAATGTTGATAATGCTTTAGTGAATGAGATAGCTCAAGTGGTCATTGAGAATAATGTATTCCTCAAATTCACTTCTGATGAGGGATCGTTGTCAACTGCTAACAGGCGAAAATCATACATTTCAAGGGAATTCTCTTTGGTTATGCCAGTTGAATTTGTCCTAGAAAACAAGCAGAATGTTGTGTATGTCCCCATACTAAAAATGCTGCAAACATTACTGAGCAATAGAGAAATTCTGGAAAAGACCATGTCACATGAGGCAACTTTGTCAGAGAAATACCAATCTTACAGAGATGGTGCCCGCTTCAAAGACAGTGCTTTCTTGAATGAGGAAGAATTCAGGATCGCTCTCCGACTGTATATTGATGATTTTGAGGTGGCTAACCCCTTGGGAACCTCCAGAAAAAAGCACAAACAAACTGCCATCTACTGGACACTTGGCAATTTACACCCTAAATATCGCTCGTCTCTTCATTCCATTCAGCTTGCTCTGCTTTGCAAGGCCAATGACATCAAAGACCAGGGTTATGCCAAAATTCTTCACCCTCTTATTCAGGACCTTGTTTTTCTTGAGCAACAAGGCATATATGTTGAACAGTTGGGAGCCACTGTTAAGAGCACAGTGTTATTTGTTGCAGCAGACAATCTGGCTGCCCACTCTTTGGGAGGGTGTGAAAGGAAGCTGTCCACTTACTGAAAGCTTGCAACATTTTCATGTCGTTGATGGTTACCCTCCAGACATTCTACATGGAGGGTATTGTTCCAGTAGAGTTGGCTCTGTGCTTAAAGGCACTGATATCGAAAGGAACTATCTCCCTTGAGGCCCTGAATGATGCTATTAAACAGTTCCCATACACATTTGCAGACAGAGCAAATCAACCCCAACTCATTCCAAAGACCTTCTCCTCAAAGTCAACAATTGGAGGAAATGGTCACGAAAATTGGACTCTTCTCCGACTTCTACCATTATTAATTGGTCAACACATTCCAGACGGTGATGAAACCTGGGAGGTTTTAATGACCTTAAAAGATGTGGTGGAATTGGCAATGTCCACAAGCTTTACAGAAGAGTCTTTTTGCTTTCTTGATAGCAAAATCTCTGACCATAGACACTTGTTTCAGAAGGTTTTCCCGGGTGAAAAGCTACGACCAAAGGACCACTACGTTGAGCATTACCCTCAGCTCATTCAAACCTTTGGTCCTCTATCTGATGTGTGGACAATGCGTTTTGAGGGGAAACACAAGTTCTTCAAGAAAGTTGTGCATCACTCTCACAACTTTAAAAACATTCCCCTGACTTTAGCAAACAGACATCAGAAAATGATGGCCTTCCATCTAGCTGCCACAACTTTTTTTAAGCCATCTATTGAAATTCACAAAGTGAAGTCTGTGATGGTTTCCTCATTTCCCGAAAATGTGCAGAACTGGCTCAATCAAAGAAACAACCAGCTGAACACAGTCTTTGTAGCTTCCTCTGTCATCATTGATGGCATCAAGTACAGTTCTGACATGGTCATTTCTGTTGGATCTTGCGCAGGGCTCCCAGAGTTCAGACAAATCTCAAAGATTGTTGTTATAAACACAGATGTAGCATTTGTCTGCAGACTGATGACCTCATGGTATGATGAGCATCTTAGAGTGTATGACCTCTGCAGCAGCCATTTGCCCATCTTCTCAGTCACCCAGTTGTCAGATTTGAATGATGTGTTTCCTCTGTCACTTTACAGAGTTCATGGCAAACAGCTTGTTACACTCAAATGGTACATATTATGCCAAGTGGATTAAACACTGAGATGTTGCATGTCTCAAGATGATCTCATTTTTTCACAGGAGGTGACATTGAGATGGACCAAAGATTGATGCTCTGAGTTGTCGTTGATGAAGATGATATAAGGAAGCTGACCCTAAATGATAGACCGGATTCCATTGAAGAACTAAAAACACAGCTGCGGGATAAGCTGTCACTGCAGTACGACTTCAAACTCCAGTTCAATTTCTCAGTGGATGTAGAGTACAGGCTGAGACAGGCAGACCTTTCATTCATGAAAGACCGTCTCCCAATTACTCCATCACAAGACATGAAACATGACATACTTGAGAAGCTCGCCAAAACAATGTACAGTTTCAAGGCATACCCGAACGATGACGACTTCAGCAGTGTCGCAAAATCACTGATAAGTAAGCACCCCAGTCTCACTGAACCTGGTCCCCAGCCAGGGTGGTATGGCTGGAAAAATAGCATAAAATTCAAGATGGCAAACTATCGTACAAAGCTACGAAAAGCAGGATGTGATGATGTAATGATAAATGGGGGTAAAAGAAGTAAACTTAATCCAGATGGAGAATCATCCAGCAAGAATGTCAAGCGACCAAAAAGAGGTGAAGCCAATTAATTGCCTAATTTACCTGATGGACATGATGAAAGAAGCCTTGAAAATGCCAGGAAGATTGTCATCGAGGAAATGAAGAAAAAAAAACCCAATGCCACTCTAGTCTCGCAAATGATGGACCAAACATTCCCACTGTGCAGAAGGGAGATAGTGACACAGGAGCCTGCTGTGCAGAGCACGGTTGCACGTTGGCCAGCACTTTTCACTGAGAGACAGGTAAGCTACTTGTTCGTTTTGGCCTGCCTTCCCCCATTAAGTTTCCAGCAGATTAAATGTCAGTCAGAACATATCAATGCTGTGAGGTGGAATATTAAAACACATCATCCTCAAAAAATTACTCTTGTACTATATACAAATCAGTAAAATGTTTTCAATGTCAGTATGTGTACTGTTATTTGTTTAATAATATAAGTAGTAATGTATTATTCACCATAGTTTCATATGTTAAGCTCTTTAATTTTCTACAGAATTAATTGAATGACAGTCAGTTTAATGTTGTTATCCCTCTCCCTCCTTCCACTCTCCATTTTTTCAGGTCTTTGCTGAGTTTAATCGCGTCGCCAGTAGGAACCTTGAAGGAGACTTCTATGAAGCCCTAGACCAACACACCCCACGCTTCATCGAGCTTTTCAAGTCCAAAAAAGGAACTACAGGACAAAAACTGACAGACTTGATGCAGCACATCAACTGCCTGGTAAGGATTTTGTAATTTACACTCCAGTAATAACAGGTGGTGGCAATGCACCTTAGGCCTGTTTCACATACCATTCACACTGCCTTCCTCTCTGCTGTGTTGCTGCATGCTGCTGTGGAGAGCAAGCGAGACAGATGTACCCTTGGTGACCGTACCAGTGATGTGTACCCATAAATACACTAACTAAATCACTTCAACAATTAAATCATGTTTTTTAAAATCCTTTCACAACACCTATACCAGTTGTTGTGGACTACTCATCTCAACATGTTTTTGTTCAATTTCAACAGGTTTTTATGTGTCTCTCAGTCTGTCATTCTTCGTAACAAGAAAGTCCAACAGTATGGTAGTTTGCACATTTCAAGTGAGTGCTCAATGAAAATGAAATGTTGAGTTTGTATAAAAACAAAGAAAATGTTTACAGGGAAATTGGGATGTGTAAAATTAGGTATTTAAATGTTACCAATTATACTAATAAAACTTAAAGCCCTGTCTCTATTATGAGGCTATGAACTATTAGAGAAAATATAGAAAAGTATATCAACACATACCCCCCACCCCACCCCTCAAAATGCTACGAAGTTCTTAACTTGTATCTATTCTCTCTCTGTATTTTTAGTCGCCAGATGTGACGGCACTTCGCTCTGTTGTCCTCAGAGGCCTTCCTATTGTGCTTGGTGATGACTCCAGTGAGGTCTACAAGACTTGCTTTGTAAGTAACATATTGAAAGAAGAAAGAAACATATTGATCTCAAGTTACTGACAAATCATATTTGATACGTTTGATAGTGTTGTCAAATATTTAAAATTACTGCTGTCAAAATTATCGCGTTAGCGGGCGATAATTAATGTTTAGAATTAATGCCGTTAAAAATTTTCACGCATTTGACGCATGCGCAGAATGACCCGCCCCATACATCCCATAATACCACTCAGAAGTGCAGTGACGCGCAGTGAGCAGAGCGGATGCATGCGTGCGGTGAATGTAAACATGGAGGAAGAGCAGGTTGGCCCTCTGGATGGGGAATTTCAGTTTAAAAAGAATACAGATGGAACAATAAATAAGCAGATAGTAATTTGCAGCGACTGGCTAGAGCACATGTGGCCACATCTGGCCCGCGATTCAATTATATACGGCCCGCGAGATAATTTCACGTGTCTATTATGAATGGCCCGTCGGTAAATAGCACTCCCACCACTCATACTACAAGTCCCACAATGCACTGCGTCAGCTGCCGCGCAACTCGAGAAATTAATCAGCTCGCAGTCACGAAGACGCGAGCTTCTGTCAAACGACAATGTAAACAGGTTTGTCTGTTTCGGCAACTGACTCAGTGCAAAGAAACACAAGTATATGAGGAGGGAGATGAGCTGCAGCTCCACCTGAAACCAGGTAAAAATAAAAATAAGACTGACCCACAGCAGAGAGAGGGAGAGGGAGAGAGATAAAAAAAAACTTTTTATGATCATGAATCATAATATTAATGTACACTTATGTGGTGTGCGATTTTTTCTTTTTTACTCCAAGTCTGATTTGTGTACTTTTAAATACTTAATTGCTGCATTATTGTAAGTCATGATGAAGAGGACAGACTCTGTCTTGTCAGTGTGCAGTTTAACCTTTTCCTAAAATACTGCTGGTTCTGTGGTGTTACATTTTAAATCTGAAGCCTGCAGTGCACCATAGAAGCTACAGTTGACTTTTCTGTTGAAGTTCTCAGTGTGTTTTGGCCTTAATGTTAAATTGAGCAGGTCAATATGTTCATCTGTACCTGATGGACTGATGGGTTTGTAATATTATTATATGAGCAGACTTTTATGCCAAATGCAGTGCCATTGAGGGGTTGCATGATTAAAGTGTGCGATATCTTGTGTGCAGACAAAAAGCAAGCATTTTCAAATGTAACCCCCACCTGGATATGTGAGTTGAAATATTCTGAGCTGAAATATTCTCGTTTTCCTTTGTTATTGTTGAAGAAAAAAAAAATATTTTAAATCTTATTTATTTTATTGAGGAAAAAGTTGTTGCAGTCTGGCTGTTCAAATTCATATTTCTGAATTAAACATAGTCAGTTTTAGACAGTTTAATAAATGTTAATCCTGTTTGGCCCGCGACTTAGACTGTGTTTTAAACTTTGGCCCCTTCTGTGATTGAGTTTGACACCCCTGGGCTAGAGGATGAGTAGAGAAGAGGGCCACATTTAAATGTACACACACACACACACACACACACACAGAGAGAGAGAGAGAGAGAGAGAGAGACAGCAGAAGAAACATTTGATTTATATGGTGAAGCTCAAAGCAGGTAGATTTAGCCTGATGTTCTGGTTTTGAATTTTTAATTAGAAAAAAAAAGAGTGGCCCTGTTGTGCTAGTTTGAAGAGGGGGAAAAATACTGTCCTGTTACTGAAAGAAAGAAAGAAAGAAAGAAAAAGTCTTGTTGATTTTGAAGAGAAAAAAAGAATACTGTCTAAGAAATAAATAATGTTCTTGAACAATATTAATGCCATTCAGTGTGGATTTATGGTTGTAATGAACAAATACAGTATGTTGCTGTACAGTATATATCCGCCTTGTGTCATTTCTTTCCATTCTAACAATAATTTACAGAAAAATATGACATATTTTGGGGATAATTTGAATTGCGATTAATTACGATTAATTAATTTTTAAGCTGTAATTAACTCGATTAAAATTTTTAATCGTTTGACAGCCCTATTTAAAATACACTTATTTTCAGTTGATCAGAATCAGGTGGATTCTAATCTCACTCATAAATGATCAGAATCCCTAAATTAGTACATAATGTAATTAATTAAAGGATGTGAATTCCCCAATCTCACACTTCCAGTCTACAGAATTTCCCAAAAGAAGACCAGATTCAAAAGGTAGTTGTGTGTGCTTCTTTTGCAGGACACAGCGGGAAGAAGCACTTGCCTCAGTGACAGTTGGGGTGCTGACCGTGGTCAACGAAGATGCTCAGCAGCAGGGTCTAAATGCAGTGCACCTCCAGCCCATTTCCACTGCCATCATACTTGAGGGAAGTACTGTCATGGACAATGTTAGAGACTTTCCCCAGGCAGTCTGCCTCATGTTTGGACTTATGTATGCTCTTCACTTAGATTACCCAAAATGCATGGCGAACACACTCAGATTCATTCAAGCAGTCATGCTTGGATTGGGAAGCAAAACACTCCCTCCAAAACTGCTTAGTTTGAAAAACAAACTACTGGGGTAGGCAAGTTGATACAGTGCAAAAACTTTTTCCCCTCTTCAAAATAGAGTCCCAGATGTCCCAGCATTACCTGTATAAAAGAAAATTGACTTAAATTTACCCAAACCCATTTGGTGTGAGCAACTTAACAAAAAGATTATATTTCATTCTCAATAGGAGACACGGAAATATCAGCAATATTAGTATGTCCACACTGCACAGGCATCTCGCTTCACTTACAGCTCCTGCAAGATAATAATCCCAATAATTTAAAATGCACCAATATTATTGTTTTAGTGATATCAATAGTTTCCTGTGTCTCATACCAAGAATTTTAACCTTTTTTTAAATAAATGTATGTGCTTTTTAAATGTATGTGCTTTTGTACAAGTAATGCCAACACATCCAGGACTCTTATTTTGAAGAGAGGAAGAACAGGAAATATTTGTTGTTAATGTGCATTCGTCATGTTTCAGGTTGTTACTTTGGTCTTCAAAAAGTATAGGCACCCAAGATAACCCTAAGCTACAGAACTAAAAATGATTAGTTCAGAAAGATTCTCTGAAAGGGTTTAGTTCTTAATAATAATATTCTCTCTTGCAATTATTTCAGGAACATAATTTTTTTTATATGTTGTGCATTTTTGTTGAGAGGCTATTTCTTTGATATTTTTCTTGTCTAAAACTGGAACATGTTCCCAGGTAGTTCAATTGTTTGAGCTAATGTTTATTCAAAAAATGTAGTGGAGACTCAAAACTGACTTGTTCGGCTGAGAAGTTGTCGTTTTCGATTATACTGCCTCGTATGTTGACATCTGTTGGCTGTTGCAGCAAGGCACACCTGGATTGAATAGTTTGATGAATAAAAATTCATAAAAGAATGTTAAGTAGGTTTGTAATCAAACTATCGATTGTTCACTTTTATACTGAGCATTAACAAAACCCTCTTCAGCCTGTCAAGAGCCAGTGTCTTCTGTTAAATGCATTGTTGAGCATTTTAAAATAAATTTTAATTCCACTGAGTTAATCCATTAAGTGTTCTCCCTTCATTGTGTATGTGTTTTTTTTTTTAATGAAATTAACATGTGCTGTTGTAATTCTTTTAGGTCAAGAAACTTTTAGCACAGAGCCAGGGATACCTTTATGAACCTGAATAAACAGATGCCGAACTTCATCAGATGGAGTTGGAACGGGCAGAGAGAGAGGAAGGACAGAGAAGTGGTCCAAGCTGAAGTTGGACCCACAGCTGTAGCCATGAGAGACAGTTGTGGGTCCAACTTCAGCTTGGACCACCTCTCTCTCTCTCTCTCTCTCTCTCTCTCTCTCTCTCTCTCTCTCTCTCTCCCTCTCTGTCAGAGAAAATAGTACCAAGCGATTGTGAGGTCAGACTTTTTCCTGGACAATGGTTTTGTGATGCCAATGTTTCACTCTTGAACGCATATTGTTTTGAGAAGCTAAACGCTTTATTTTTATGACCTCAGCCAACTAGCTGAACTAGCCTCGTCAACACCAAAACCAGGCCCATGTGTTTACTTTTTACACTAATCCTTCCCTGGCTCCTTGAGTTGAACCTGAGTACAGTGGCCAAGTGTGGCTCTCACAAAGTTAGATTACATTAAGTTGACCTGAATATGATGGATGAGCAACACTAAAGCGAATTAAGCTATCACTTGAGTACTGGAAGCTCACAATAAATAAGTTACTGTAATCTAATTCATTCAAGTTAATTTGAGTACTCCATACTAAAAATAAACAAGTTACTCTAATCATATTATTTAAGATAATTTGAGTACTGCAAACTCAAAATAAGCAAGTTACTATAATCCAATTATTTAGAATAATTTGAGTACTGCAAACTCAAAATAAGCAAGTTACTATAATCCAATTATTTAGGATAATTTGAGTACTGCAAACTCAAAATAAGCAAGTTACTATAATCCAATTATTTAGAATAATTTGAGTACTGCAAACTCAAAATAAACAAGTTACTATAATCCACTTATTTAGGTTAATTTAAGTACTGCACAGTCATTATAAGTAAGTAAATCCAATGTAATTCATCTAAGTCAACATAAATAACTTTTTGTGAGGCAGCAAGTTTGCATATTTTTTTAAAGTAAAGTCAACTTATTATATTTTACAGTGTAGGAACCCTAAATTTCTTTTTAAACTTATTTTTTGGATTTGGGGACTAAAACTATGATAGATAAATGGAAATTTCTCTCTCTTTCTTTAATCGGATGCGTTAATATTATTAAGATGCTAGTACTCCCCAAATTTATTTCTCTCTTTCAACATGTCCCGATTTTTCTTACATCTTCGTTCTTTAAAATATGCCCTTCATTTGGGCTAACGAAGGTGCCCAGGGCTTTCTTGTCTTCCAACATTATTACTGGGCCTGCAATGCCAGATCATGGGTTTTCTCATCATTCTGCTGCTAGACAGGAGAGCAGTACCTGTCTCAGATGGCCTGAGATTGAGTCTTGTAATGCAGTCTTACTCACTGGAGCCTCTTTAATGGCCTTTTTATTTTCGAAGCCAAATCCACTTATCAAATGGCTAAAGGATGACTTTATTTTGCATAACTCATTTAAGATCCTAAAACAAATCAAAGGTGTGCTGAGCCTCCCAGATTTGTCCATCTATGCTCCTATATGTCAGAACCCCTTTTAAGCCAGGCCAGATGGATGTTGTTTTTTCACACTGGTCAGATAAGGGACTGTCCACTATTAAGGATCTCTATATTAACAACCATCTTGCTTCTTTTGCGTAACTTCAGGTGAAATTTAATCTGCCTCCTGGTCACTTCTTTCGCTATTTGCAAATTAGAAATTTTGTCAGACAGTCACTCCCTCACTTTGATACGATCCCCAAATAACACATTTTTTATGAGCTTACAACTAAAACCCCTACCTCCAAACATTTAATTTCACAATTTGTAGGTCTTTTCTCATCGGCAACCTCCTCTCTCCACATTAAAGAGGCATGGATTAAGGACACTGTTGTAGACATTTCAAACAAGTTATGGGCAAAAGGGCTGGGCAGGATTAAAGCATGTTCTATCAATGTTAGACTTCAACTCATTCAGTTTAAAGTCATTCATTCTGTCTCTTCTACTTGTGATAAGTGTAAGTCAGGTGATGGTACTCTAGGCCATCTTTTCTGGTCTTGTCCAAAACACATCTTTCTGGTATGACTATATAGTAGACAAGATGAGGTTTTGCTCTTGAGGAGAGGAATATTATATTAGGAAGTGTTGAGTATAGAGAAAAAGATGCTTTTTTTTTATTAATCTAATATTACTACTGTGTAAATTCCATATTCATGAATGTAAACTTACAAACCTGTCTTGTTTTTATTTCTGCCAGCAAAAAATAAAAACTGCTCTCTTTACCCATTTTTCTTTTTTGGTTTAAACCACAAAAAAAAAAGAAAAAAAAAAAGCACTCACTTAAAGGCATACTCCCTCTTGTGGCATGGTTTGGCAACAACTCATGGTTTCACGTGTGTAATGTCTGAGTATACCTATGCATTACTGGTAGAAAATTAATGATTGATTTTTCAGGGAGTAAAGCAATACGTTTTTGAGTTAACGGGATATTACAACCTTAAAACATTAATTCTGTATTTGCTTTTGACTAAAATCCAATGAATACTATGTCCTACTGGCTTTATTTTTTAATATACGGTTACTTTCACGTTTTGCATAAATGATTTGCAGCAGCATTTCTCATCTTTCTTATAAAACCCAAACTTATTCTACACTTGAGTCTTATGAAAGTTTGGTGATGCAACGCGGTACAATGTCAATTCTGTCACTGTTTTCAGCACCATCTGTTATGAGCAAATGAAGAGGAGACACAGGAGAGGGAGGAGGGAGGGCTTGTTTTTGTGAGTGAAAAAGCACAGAGCCACAAGTCTGACCCACAGAGACGTCATGTCACTGTGACAACAGGTAACACAGAGCATCAGTTCCTCCTTAATTTTAATTTAGCAATTATTTATTTAAGTATCTGTCAAACCCATTTTGAGGTCCTGACCCAAGGTTGGGAACCACTGCTGTAAGGAGTACATACCAAATTCTGAAACTGAAAAGAAAAGATCTGAAACTGAAACAGAAAGATCCAAAAGTGAAAAAAAGATTTGAAACTATAAAAAATAATATTCGAATCTGAAAAGATAAAATTTGTAACTGAAAGAAATAGGATCTCAAATATCTAAAAATATGAAAGTGAAAAATGAAAATAATTTATTCAAAATAATTACCAGAGTGAATCATAATTATATTAAACCTGAAAAAAACTTTTTGAACACTTATTTTGAATACACTGATGTATTTTTCAAAATTCAAGATCAAAACGGTTTCAAATTTTATTTTTCAAGTTCAAAACATTTGGCCCCAATATAGCTCCATAGGTTTAAAGCTAAAACCCAAAAAGGGCACACTTTGAAGCATATATTCCCTCCTGTAGTATTGAGGAGCAACATTCTTCTCTTCATAAGCTCGATTCTCCTGGCTCTTATTTTGATAGAACTAATTTAACTTACAGGTCAGATGTTTGCCTTTCAACGGTTTTCAAGTCAACAAGTAAGAAATAAGATAACACCAGTATAATTTACAATAATTATTTGGATTTGTTTTTGTTTTTATTTCTGCCAGTAAAAATAGAAAATTAGCTCCCTTTACCAATTTTTCTTTGTTGGCTTAAAAGCACTAACTTGAGGGTATACTACCTCTTGTGGCAGAAATAGGCAACAATTTGGGGTTTCATCTGTACATTGTGTGAGTATACCTATGAATTACTGGTTAAAAATTACATATTTATTTTTCAAGGAGGAATCTGGTGTCCAATGACAGCTACAGTCTGAGAGGCTACACTTGACATTTAGGCTAAAAACATGGTGTAAATGGCGTCTTTTTGGGTCAAATTTTAATGTCGCGACTTACGGACACTTGGATTACACCACATGAGCAGTATGAGACATTTTGTGGGGGGTTTTGTGTGTATTCTTTTAACATTTTAAAATTGGTCACTGTTCACTTCAATTGTACTGGATTTGGCTGCAACACTGTTTTCCACAGAAACCCCGGGAGTGTTTTGTGAACTGGAGATCTTCACTCAGTGAATTTTCATTTTTGGGGGAACTACTGCTTTAGGACATTACAACCTTCAAATATTAATTTTGTATTTGCCTTTAACCAATATCCAATGAATATTTATTATATTGATATATATATATATATATTATTTTCATAAAGTTACTTTAACTTCTGTGTCAAGTCTTCCTGTCAGTCATATCACAATGGAAAATAATACATGTATGTTTTAGCAAACAGGACATTGCAACCTTCAAACATTAATTCTGTGTTTGCCTTCAACTACAGTGAAATTACATTAAATAAACAAGATATCAATATATATAATATATATATGGCTTGTGTCAGTTAGGCAAAGCATCACTAAAGGCACAAATATTATAAGTTAAAGGCAAGATATTAGTTAAAAGCAAATACAGAAATAGTATTTGAAGGTTGTGTTGTCCCATTTACTCAGGGACTTATTGTTTTATGTTCAGATGTAACAGAGATAGCTAAACAGTCACTGGGCACTAGTTTCCTCTCTGAAAAATAAATGTGTAATTTTTAGCCAGCAATTCATAGGTATACTCACACATTGTACAGATGAAACCCTGAGTTATTGCCTGTTTTTGCCACAAGAGGGAGTATACCCTCAAGTTAGTGCTTTGAACCAGAAAACAAACATGGGTAAAGAGAGCTAATTTTCTTTTTTTTTTTTTTGCCAGCAGACATAAAAGCAAGAGTAAAAATCTAAATAATGATACTAAAAAAAGGGATCAGTTTTGGTGTAATTTTATTTCTTGTTGACTTGAAAACAGCAGAAAGGCAGACAGTTGACCCGGAAGTTAAATAAGCTCTATCAAAATAAGAGCCAGGAGAATTGAACTCAGGCATAGCATATATGAAGACATGAGTGTTGCCCCTTCATACCATAGTAGGGAATATATCCTATAAATAATAAACCAAAATGTGAAATTGCTCATCTTTAAATCCAAAATAATTTTATAGATTACATCCTAACCAACCATCCTAAGCAATCTATGAACTTTGATAAATATAAAGGCAAAGGGCTGAGTTTCTTCAGTTTTCAGGACACATTATATGAGACAAAGTATTATTTTTTGAACAATGAAGGTAAACACAGAGTTAATGTTTGGAGATTACAAACACATGCATTAAAGATATTTACATCATATCGAAACAAAATACTCGCTTATGCTGGTTTATACTGGTTTATGCGTGTTGGACTAGTAGTAAGAATTTTCACATAAATCATTTCAGATTCATTCAGATTCAGATTCAGATTTAATTAGAATGTAATCTTTCAAGTATTTTAGATGTAAAAATGACCTTTTTTCAATTTTGGTTTAAAATATAGAAAGAGCACACTTAAGGGTATATTTCATAAACGTGTCATAAACGGACAACAACTCTTTGTCTTCATATGTGCTTAATTTATGTGCTATGAGTTCTATTTTCCTGGCTCAGACAAATAGACAGTATATAGAATGTTGCATATATATAAGTTCTTGCTGCTCACACAAATTAAACAGGATTTTGAGCGGTGCTCCCTACTAAATCTTTCTGTAGCTGCCAGAATCAATGCAATTAAAATGAATGTTTTCCCGTACTTTTTATAGTTATTCCAATGTATTCCGATATTTCTTCCTCTTTCATTTTTCCATAAAGTTTCATAAAGTTCCATAATTTTCTGTTTTGTTTGGAATAAGAAGTCTCCAAGGTTACATCGACAAGTTTTACAGAGGCCCAAAGCTCAGGGCGGAATGGTGTTACCAAACTTCCTGTACTATTATTAGGCAACAAACATAAGAAATTTGAACTATTGGGTCAAATATGGGGATATTGAGGGCCCTCCGTCATGGTTGATTTTGGAGTCAAATTCTTTTCACCCGGTATCATTGAAACCCTTCCTGTACTCACCCTTGTATTCATCTATTTCTTGTTATACTGACTGTTATACTATGATAGTGTCCTCCAGTATTAAAATATGGATTCAATTTAGACATCATCTTGGCCTACAAAAACTTTATACTGGGGCTCCACTAGAAATATATATTATCATTCATTCATTCATTCATTCATACACTCATACATTCATACATACATACATACATACACACACATGTATATATATATATATATATATATATATATATATATATATATATATATATATATATATATATATATACATATAGATAGATATATGTATATATATATAATCTTCCTTAATAATAAATCTTCCTCAATAACACTATGATGCCAGAAATTAAAGTGATCATAACAGGGAGACTTTGGTCTGTTACAACTTTCCATCAGCAGAGTGATCACACAATTACAGTGCTTTCACAGTCTTACATGGTGATACAGTTGATTTCATTTCCACTGGATGCCCACATCTGCCAGGCTCACAAAATGGCATTCATGGACACAGGAAGTACAATTAGGCTTACAAAGTATTCAGTTCTTAAAGGATAACTTCAGTATTTTTCAGCCTGGGTCTAATTTCCCCATGTGTATGTGTGTGTATGATTGATGGGGACAACTCATTTTGAAATTGGTCCATGACTGAGAGCCGGTCAGAGTGGAGTTGGTTGTCCCTGAGTGCAGTTGAGAGTTTCACTATATCGATTAAAAAAAAAAAAAGATGCTGAAGTTGTGGCTAATTGTGCTACAAATTGATGCTAACATTCCTGTCCAGACACTGCATCTTGCAGACCATCGGGTCTGCAGTGTCCCAAGATCACTACTGCCAGCCCAAGAAGAGAATACATCCGATTTTAACTCATATGCTACAAGTGTTTAAAGCGGCAGAAAAATTCCTCAAAGTTAAAAGTGTTTGGTGTAAATCATCCCCGCTATGGAATAATGGTGACCTTTTATCTAGGGGGAAACCGTTTACTAACAAAGCCTGGGAAGATAAAGGTATTACAACAAGATATTAATGGGGCAAGCACAATCCTTAAGTTCCATACAATATTGACAAACATTCTCTTTTAGGGTCAGTTTGTTAAGCCTATAAAGTTCAGTGGGAATCAGCCTTACAAGAACATCCTATTTTAAGTTGGATACAGTGTGCTCCAGATGAATAGTGGCTTATATATATGACAAATTAAACTTGCTTGGCTTGGGGGAGAGACATAGCTGAGGTGGAACAAGAACTGAAATGGGTTGTAATTTGGAATAACGTTGCTGATGCCTCCTAAAACCCAAACCATCAGTATATATACATTTGAAATTTTGTCGTAGAGCATACCTTAAAGGGGACCTATTATACTCATTTTCGGGCCTTTGTATTTGATTTCTGGACTCCTATAGAGCAGCTACACACGATCGCCCACACAGAAAGCTTTGTAGATCTTCAGGACGCTGTGCCTCTCGCTGCATCTCTTCCTTGTATTTTCTACGTCCCGCAAAAACGGTCTGTGTAATTTACTCCACCCCCCCGGCCCTGCTCCATGTACGCCTCCCGCCGAGCCCACTCCACTGTGATTGGTCGCACTCCCGAGGACTTCCGAAGGGCTGGCGAGCGCTGCCGAGCCCGGCTACCAGCTAATCCAGCTTCGTACTGGCCCATGTTGACAAAACAGTCCCCTGTGACGTACCGTAGACAGACAAACACGGAGGTATTTTTCTTTTGCTGGCCAGGAAAAAGCAACTCTATCCACTTCTGCCTGGTGCTTGCCTCTTTAGGAAAGCTAAGGTAACTTTCCCTCACACCCGAACAAACATTTTCTGGGAGCCATTGCTCAACGTGCTAACACTGTGAAATCGTTGTAGACAGCAGAGCAGCGCACAGCGATGTAACTTCCGAAGCAGAGCGGGGGAGCGGGCAGGCCTAGAGCATATGCCTGGGTATGACCATATAAGTAAGTCTGGCACGCATTAACATCAATGTTACTACACCGTTAAAAAAGACAGTAAAACACAGCATGCAGAGCCATCCAAAACAGCTTGCAGGGCTCACTTCCAAATGCATGAACCTCATTATTTGACGCTTTGGAATCGTTTAACACGAGTATCCGACATTGTGACAACATTTATAGGTCAAAAAAGAGGAAAAGCATAATAGTTCCCCTTTAAACCGAGAATTAGGCATCAAATAGGACTAGCCCCTGACCCATACTGTTCTTTCTGTTCCCAAAGAACTGTTGGCTCCTTTATTCATGTTGTATGAAAATGTCCAGGGATTCTAGATTTCTGGGCAAAAGTTGTTAATACCCTGGCAGGACTAATTGGGGTTGTATTACCAATGCTGTACATCCTGCTGTACATCTTCTAAATGACGATTCCTGTCTCTTATTTCTCTTTTTCTAATTCTAACAACATCTTGAGATTTAATTTAGTCTTTCTCCTGCCGTCATCATTACTGAGTTTTGTTGGAATGAAAGAGGGAGTGCTTGCTAGGGCTTGTTACAGAGTGCCTGGATGACGCATTTCTGCTTTTGCATCAATCCCAGTTAAGAGTGGGTACTGTACTTGGTTTCCTTCTGTGAGGAACACAGCATGGGGCCAGTCGCATTTTAGAAAAGAAGAAACAACAACAGCTGACTTCAAAGTAATGACAACCTTTCTAGAAATGTGGTACAATCATACAAGAGTACAATATTTGTTTCCAGAAAAACAAATACTCAAGTAAAGTACAGTACTCAAGTAAATGTACTTTCTTACTGTCCACCCCTGCATATTTGGAGTGGATGATTTTGTACTGTAAATACTTACAGTGTGCAAGATTTATGCAGGCTCTGCTAGTGTCTCTAAAGACTGGAACAGTTTGTAGACTGCTCAGCAGTGCAGTCAAGAGTACAATTATTGAAAAGTCATTCATCGGTAGATGTGTTCTGAACATGTGCCTCCTTGAACCTGCTGTAAGTGCCAGTGGGGGACAGGTACTTGCTTCTGATAGCAGTGATGATCCAGCTTGGCAGCACTCTTCTGTTACCACAAACAAGACGTTCTCCTCTGACAGCCCACTCCAGCACCACATGATAGGCTGCAAGTCTGTCCTGGCTGGATGAAAGGAAAGGGTTAAGATGATTTAGAAATGTCTGAGGGCAAACTAATGCATGCAACAGAAAAGGTGCATCTGTCAAACAATTCTAGGTACAGATATTACATGCATGAAGACATATTATTTATACTTACTCAATGGATAGTTGACCATTAGGTCCCTGTGGTTTTGGTTGCCTCCTCCAATTTAGTTTGGGCACATGAAAGAAGGTATCCAGCACTGCCCTGCTGGTTAGGGGGCGGAAATCCTGTAAGGTGGTGTGGTGGAAAATCTGAAAATTAAGACAGACCCCATGACCAAGATTGTCTTTGTGGTGTTTTAATAGAGCTTTGCAAAGGATCAGTACACAGTCACACTCAAAGTGTAAAAGGAACTGATAATCAAGTCAAGAATGTAAATCTGTCTTACAGGGTTAGGAGATGAAGGAGGTTGGGTCAGGATGGACCTGAACTGCTTATCGGGAGAGTCGGGATGTGATTGTGTTATCAGAAGTTGTTCTTCCAAAGGGAAAACAGCTGTGTGTTCAAGGACCAGTAACCAGTTAGTGCCTGACAGAACATCAGAAATAACTAAGAGGAACAACAGTGACCAGTTTGGTGAATAATTTTCCCACCACAGTGGTTACACAGCGTTGGGTAATTTCTCTATCATCCCTGGACACATCAAGACCATAAATACTGGGCAACAGGTCCCACTCGTTACAACACAGACATTCTTCCTCTGTGGGCATAGAGTCACAGCATTCAAGGAGCACAACCAGTCTTCACAGATTCACAGACATGCAGCAGCTGCTTCATCCTCGTCTGCCCGTTGCCCCTCTCTCTCTATCCTCATCCGCTCTTTGTTTGTAGGAACTCAAACTCCTCATCCGTATACTCGGGCTCAAATAAGTACTGGCAGCCACTGAAATCAAAGGTCTCATCTACATTCTCCAAATCAGGTAAATATTTAGCCATGACACTTCAATCGGCCTAGTAAACTCTCACCTGTACTATGGGACAACCAACTGACTTTTACAAGTCATGGCTCCTCTGTTTTTTTCCAGTAACAAGCAAAGATCCCGTGAGATTTTGCACACACAGCCCGGAGCAAGTGAAGGGTAAGACAGACGCTTCGCATGCTGTTGACAGAGATAAAAATGGCGATCTGAGCGGGTCTGTGGTGAAAAAAGCACTTTCAATGCAACAGGACACATTTGTCCAATGTATACTGTTGTACTTATTTTGCAGCTGCCAGCTGAGTCTGCCTCCCTCAACAATGGAAACAATTTCAAAACGAGCTGTCTCCATTAAGGCCAAGGTTTAAAATTTCCAAAGTTGTCCTTTAATACTCACTCGTAATTACACCATATCTAGATGGAGACAACATTCTATGAAATTTACTGACCATTCTATGGCCATTATCACTAAAGGCTAAAACACACTGTGCCACACTGCATCACCCTCGTCCAAGACACTGTGCTTGGAATATATCTCGACCTCAGCATCTCTGACCCCCCATCTTTGCCCTCAAGCTAGCGTGTGTTGTCAGACTGAGCTCCTGTCTGTGCAGGAGAGCAGAGACAGTGGTCTGAAGAAGTGTGTGTGTGTTAAAGTGATAGTTCACCCAAAAATGAAATTTCACTCATGCCATTTACACCATGTTTTTAGCCTAAATGTCATCTGTAACCTCTCAGACCGGATCTGTGTGCACACGCCTGAAGCAGGTACACAAGCTCTCGCCCAAGTGGTGTAGCTGCAGCAAAGAAATGATGTTCCTCTTCTATATCAGTCCTCGAACATTTTCTTCTTGGTTGAAAGTTTGCAAAGTCAACTGTACGCATAACAAGTCACTATTTCTGAGAAGATCTCGCTCTGTCTGAGTTGCTTCCAGGTAGCATGTAAACACAGGTGTGAAAGTATCGCAAGACCTTGTATATCTCGTGTTGCGCCGCTTGGGCAAGAGCTTGTGTACCCACTTCAGGCGTGTGCAAGCAACTCCGGTCTGAGAGGTTACAGTTGACATTTAGTCTAAAAATATGGCGTCTTTTTGGGTCAAATTTTAACGTCTCAGCTTACGGACACTTGGGTTACACCACACAAAGAGTATGGAGACATTTTGTGGGTTTTTTTGTGTTCTTTTTTACATCTTAAAACTGGTCACCATTCACTACAATTGGCCGCAACGCTGTTTTCCACTGAAGCTCCAGTGTTTTGTGAACTGGAGATCTTCACCCATCCTCACATCAGCACAGGGATGAGTAGATATCGAGAGAAATTTAATTTGTGGGTAAACTATCACCTTAGGCTCTCAGTACTTTCTAACCTCTAAATGAATGACTGTGGATTAACGTTTAGTTTCTCTCCTGTGATGCTGTTTATACGTTTAGGTCACTGCTTTATTTAACCATGTCTTCATGTTCGCTTAAGAAGTAATGGCAATTCTTCAATTTGTGTTTAACATTGTAGAGAAAGGCTATGTAGCAGTAGGTTTGGGCCAAAAATACACGCATATGTGTAAAGCCATTGATGGAATTGTACTTTTGGAACTGGTTCTTAAGTGGGTTAACAGGGTGTCAAGGCCCATCCCTTATCTTGGGGCTCTCGAGTTGCTTACCTGGTAAGCAACTGGTAGTACCTGGTAGTGCACATGCCCCATATGCAACACTTAAGTCCTTACTGCATAGCCCCTGGTGCATAGCCCCCTCTTCTGTGCTTTGTTCTTGCTACATGCCACAGCTTGTCCTGTTATTGAAAAAAAAAGAAAATGATCATATTACATATGTGAGAGTGCTGTTTGTGGACTACAGTTCAGGGTGTAACACCATAGGGCCCTTCAGACTCATCAGCAAGTTAAAGAATCTGGGCCTGAACAGGTGATGGGTACCTCCCTCACCTGCTATGTGGTGTGTGTGCGTGTGTGTGTGTACATGTGTGCATCTTTGTAGGGGTAAAACTATATGAGTTAGTGGTGCTCATTGCATGTTTGCATTCACTCTGCTTCATGTGGATGTGAACCACAGAGATACAATGTGAGCTTAATGCTGAAGTTCAAAGCCACTCGATAACATCAATCACACCTGCACTCCGTGTAGCATACATGTGTATCAAGGACCCAGATGCAGAGAAAACAAAAACCAAGTCGGGAAAAGTTTGAGTCTGTGACTTCAGACGCATTAAATTTGCACATGGGAATCAATAGTGGAATTGGAAATCTCAATTCTTAAGGATTCTGGAGTAATCGTAATTTTGGAACTGGTTCTAAAGTAAAACCGGGTCTTAATGCGCATCTCTAATAGCTACTGCTAAATTTTGTAGGCTACTTTTACAGTATGGCTTACAATTTATTCAAAAGATATTATCTTAACCCTTGTGCATTCCTTAATAAGTACAGCACATATTAGGGATGCACCGATCGACCGGAACAAGCCGGTTTTCAGCATGACCTGCCCTGACTGGTGACCGGCTGGTCAGCGTCACATATCCCATTCTGTGCCCGTCATTGTCACACACGAGTTCTGCACGATGGTCACGTCATCAGAAGAGACAGAGAGACAGAGAGACAGAGAGAGAGAGAGAGAGAGAGAGAGAGAGAGAGAGAGAGAGAGAGAGAGAGACTTTGTGTGTGTGGTAAACTCATGGACTCTCAGACTTTGTGTTTTTCTGTTTTTCCTGCACCTGTGTCCTCCATGCAGCTGTCTGTTTACATCAGGGGTGCCCACACTTTTTCGGCTTGCGAGTTACTTTTAAAATGACCAAGTCAAAATGATCTACCTACATTAAAAATGAGGAGGCAGACTCACAGCCCAGTCCACCCACCCCGAAAATGATCAAGACAGCAGCAGCACCCCCAGATTGTGACCCCCGGGACCAGGACATCAGCTGTGCACCTGCAACTCAAGCTAACATCCCAGGTCAAAATGCTAGTATTTCAGAGGCACCGCATCAAACAACTAGCTTCACATTTCCGGGAAGGTCATTTGGTAAAGAAACGTTTTGTCGGTCATTCAGTGCGAGCTGGTTTAGCAAATGGAGATGGCTCCATTATATTGAGGACGGTGATCGCGTTGTTTGTTTCATGTTCATGGAGATGTTTTGGACAGTCTGGACATTGGCAACCTAATGAGGAGCTTCATCAGCGCCAACCCGGAGAGAAAAACAACATTTGGAGTTGTGTGACGCCGGTCAGACACTTTTCTTTTCTAATGCTGCCGCCGCGCAGCACACAGCGCCTTTACACACAGAGTTCAGCACCACAGTGACATGGACAGCAGCCGTGACAAATTGTTTATGGTTGACAAGGTGATCGGCACCATGGAGTTATACAGACAGATTTTTGCAGTCTTAATTACTGTGCGGGTATTTTTTAATCATTATTATGAATGCAGGAAGTTGCGAGTGCGGCGCAGAGCTTTTTTTTTCTCAGCCCCCCCCCTGCTGAGAATATGTTCCCGCGGCTATGTCTCACACTGGCTGCCCTGTACGTCAGTCAAGTGGCAGATGCCATACTGGGGATGGATGATAGGCTAACATCTAATTTTCTTGTTGAATGGCATGCGATCTACCCACACTACCTTTGCGATCGACGTATTGGGCACCCCTGGTTTACATGAATGAGATGAATGAGTGAATGTGTGACTGTGGATTATTGAGGGACTTTGAACTTTACTACAAGTAAATAGCTATACTGTTCTCCGGTTGTCCAGCGGTACGTGAGTCCGTGCGTCCATCCTTCCGTCACAGATTTTTGTTTGCGTGATAACTTTTGAACAGGTGGACGGATTTGCACCAAATCTTGTGTGCTAAGACTTTATAATAGGTACATGAACTGATTAAATTTTGGAGGCCAACGCTTTCAAGATGACCGACTTTCAAGATGGCTGACTTTTTGTTTGTGCGATAACTTTTGAACGGGTGGACAGATTTGCACCAAATCTTGTGTGCTAACACTCTATAACAGGTACATGAACTGATTAAATTTTGGAGACCAACGCTTTCGAGATGGCCGCAAAATGGCCACATGACAGACCTGTCTCTGAAAACACACTTATGCCAATGACTTGGTCAATTTTAAAGCTTTTTTATATTTGACCTTGATATATTTTTGAATAACTATGTTGGATACTATTAGGTAATAAAGTTAATAGCTCTTTCCTTGCAATCTTTTCTCATTAACTGTATAGTGTATCAATAGAGCCATAATTCTCAATCTCCTGAGACACTTGCAAATAGGATTTATAATGAATCAATGGTTTCAATCAGGTGTAGGGAACACAAAAAGTCAGTATGAAACTGTTGCAGGCGGAGACATCAGAATCGACGCTTCAGCGTTGACTTCTACCCGTTTTCATTACACCATTTCTTAATAGGGGCTAGGGCTGAACAAATTTTAAGAAATATCTAGTTGCAATTATTTTGACTGATTTTGCTATTGCAATAGGATTTGCAATATTGGAGGAAAGGATATTTTTTACATCATTATTCTCAGTTGAAAAACACATTAAAATGATTATGGTGTGTTATTTTCAGGGATCTGCACTAAACTAGAGAATGATGTGTCGGCCAGTACACCTCTGCAGCGCCACAATATTTAATTTAAAATGGTATTTTGACCTTCACTTTGCCTTTCAAAAATGTTGCGCATCCTGTGATTTGAAAATTGCAGCAGAACATATTTCAATTGTGACAAAATTTTGATTAATTGTTCAGCCCCAATAGAGACTAAATTCTATCTGTCCTATTTTTTGGATCAACCAATCACACCTTTTAAAAGAATAAGTCATACCCAGCAACAGCGTCATACCCAGCAACCACACCTCCTCACCAAGATAAAAGTTTCTGTCCCTTTTTTTTCATTTTTTAGAATGTTTGAGAATAATATTCAGAGGAGAGATACATGGCTTTCAGTGAGATGTTGTGGTGAGGCCCTGCAATTACAGGTGCACCTCAAGTGTATTTAACGCATACATGAAGAGAGCAATAAACATAATATCTGTTGCAACAAGAAGTGCACCACCAACTTCTGAAAGTAAAGACATAAACATGCTGTTTGTTGGTCTGAGTAAGCATGTGTGACCACTTGAAATTGTATATATATCAGAATATAGAAATCAATATACATTGAGGCCAAAAGACAATAAAGACAATAAATATTGCGCTCCAAAAGGAGTGGGAGCGGTCTTCAAAAATGTCAAAACTACATGCCAAAACAATTTGTGTTATTTTTAGGGATAACAGATACGGATACAGTTTACTGTAAACAGTGAATCTGTAATTATGTGTCCCTAGAGTCTATTACTTATGGCCACTGACTGACAGATAATGTGACTTGGCTGATGCACAGAACATTTACAAAAACTGTAAAGACGACATTATTATTCCAAGCATGTGGTCAACACTCTAAGTAGTGAAGCTCTACTATGTCTTGTTTTTATCTTAATATAAAAGTGCAGTGTAGCAGTAAATGCATTCCCTCAAGGGGCTGCACCTAATGATTATTATTTAAATGATTAATCTTTTAATTAATTTACTGATTAATCTGACATTTTTTTTATTATTCAATTATATAACGATTAACTTACCAAAAATTACAGATAAAAACTTGTCTTATAAAATTTCAATATTTTATTCAATCATAATCCTGCAAAACAGACAAATAAAGCATATTGGAATAATGATAATAGTGTCATATTTTTAAAATATGTCTAATTTCCACCCTATTTTTTTCTTTTCTTTTTATGAGACTGTATAACTAAAACATATACATGTATAAACCAGTGTTTTTCAACCTTTTTTGAGCCATGGCACTTTTTTACATTTAAAAAATCCCGCAGCACACCACCAACCAAAAATGTTACAAACGACACATTGTAGCCTAATACAGTATATATAATGACAATTTAGTCTCTTAATTTGTTTATACTCACTCAGTGTTAAACCTGGGCCTGTTTAGATGAACACAAAGCTGATATCCTGGCAGGAACTGAAGAAAGGCACACACAAAGCTCTTCCTCAACAGCTCTCAGTCTCTCTCCGTTTTTAGTTTTAATAGCAGTCATGCTTGAAAAGCTCAGTTCACATAAATATGTTGTGGAAAATGGGAGCAATGTTGAAATAGCTCTGTTTGCCAGAATGGGGAACTCTTTGGCAGCAGTCAACCAAAAACTGTCCAAAGGTAGATCAGCAAAGCTTAGTTTTAAACCACGGTCTTGTCTCAGTTCAGTTAGTTCCTCCTGCTCCTGCAAAGTCATATCATTTCCAAAAACTGCTGCTGAGCTATATGGGTCCCTAACCCAGTCAAAGCTTTCAATGAGGGTTGAGGGGAAATAAAATGACAACCTCTCCTCAAGAGTTTTCAAATGTTTACCTATAATCTCACACAACGCAGCAGTGTTGACATGTCCTTGCTATTTCTGGGTGAGTGGGAACATTTCAAGGTTGGCACTTTCCAGATGTTGTTGCCAGAGGTGCACCTTTGAACGGAATCCATTTATTTTATCTGTGCTTGTGAGCAGGTTTTCATTTCGGCCTTGCAGTCGTGTGTTCAGTTCATTCAGATGCTGAAATATATCTGCCATGTATGCCAGCCTTGTACACCACTCATTACTTGCAAGCAGCCTTGCGTCATTGGACCTCTCATCAGTCAAAAACACTTTTAGTTCCTTGCGCAGCTCATATACACGGGCCAGCACTTTGCCGCGTGACAACCATCGGACCTCCGCATGGAGCAATAAGGCGTTATGCTCCACTCCCATTTCCTCACATAAAGATGCAAATATGCGGCTTTTCAGAGGTCTTGTCTTTACAAAGTTTACCATGCGCACAACATCATCCAACACAAAGTCTTAGCGACGAACGCCTCGCGGTGCAAAAAACAGTGTGTAATGATTACATCTGGGTGTCTCTCTTTCACTCTGCTAATGAAGCCTTTGGTGCGCTCGACCATGGCTGCTGCTCTATCAGTGCAGACACTCGTGCAGTTTTCCCACTTAAGTCCTCCTTGTTCAAGATATTCTGATGTGACCTGACAAATTTCCTCTCCTGTTGTTTTTTCTGGCAATGCCTTGCAAAATAGGAAGTTTTCTCCGATGGCGTCTCCATCCACAAAACGCACATTGGCCAAGAGTTGAGCATGTCCAGTAATGTCCGTAGACTCATCAAGTTGCAATGAAAATTTCCCACTGATGCGTATCTTTTCCAAGACAACACTTTCGATGTCTGCAGACATGTCATCAATACGTCTGGCAATTGTGTTATCTGATTTTGGCTACTTCTTTAACTGCAGCAGGGCCAAGCATTTCGTTCACAATGGCTTTACAGGCAGGTAGTATTAATGTCTCTGCCACAGTGTGTGGCTTTTTTTGATTTGGCTACGAGTTCAGCTACTAAGAAGCTAGCTTTGAGAGCTCTCTCAGACACCTTTGTGGTTTTTCTCATTAAAGTTACCCGTTTCTCAGTGTGTTCACGCAGGCGAACAAAATAGTCTGTGCTCTTGTTTTGAAGTGATGGGTGTTTCGTTTGCAGATGGCGTTTAAGCTTGCTTGGGATCATGGCACTGTTGGATAGCTTTTCCCCACACACCAAGCATAATGGGGTGGGCGCAGTCAGATCACCGGTGAAAGTAAATCCAAATGAAAGATAACTTTCGCTGTATTGCCTCAAGCTCACCGTTTTTGCTTTCTTTTGACCACCACTTGTACTAGGCTCTTCATCTGGGTTAGAATTTTGTCTAGGGCCCAGTTCGGAGTCTGCATTTTTCCTTGTCAAATATTTATCCATCGCTGCTGTCACTGCCACCTCTCGCACGCATCACTAATTCTATTAAGGTCATTATTGCGCTCCCTACTGCCACCTATTGACCTGGAAGAGTATTTGATTACTCTGCCATGCAATGTAGTCACTAGCAGGCATTGCGCACCCCCCCGGATAATTTCCCATGGCACACCTGACAATCTCTCACAGCACACTAGTGTGCCGCGGCACAGTGGTTGAAAATCACTGGTATAAAAAACCAAGATCAACCAACATAAACAACACAAACATAATATATTATCCATTCAAAAAAAATCAAATAAGCAAATAAAAAAGGACATTGTCCAACAATGTGATATTGACATCAACAGATGTCATCAGTTAGCAAGTCAGAGTTTCTGGAGGAAAAGGTGTAAGGGTTCCCAAAGGTGACAGAACCTGCCCGATTTGTTTTGTTTTTTTCCTCCAGGATAATTTTTTCTGGCTTTTTTGCCTTTATTTGACAGTGGCAGCCGAAGATATGACAGGAAAGGGGGATCGAGAGACAGGGGATGACACGCAGCAAATGGGCAACAGGTGGGAGTTGAACCAGTGGCCACTGTGGAGGACTGATAACAACAGTACATGGGGCGTGCGCTCTACCAGCTGAGCTACAGGCGTCGCTCCTTGGATGACTTGTTATTGAGATCATAAGTCAGTTTCTCCTGAGGAAGCACAGCTGATATCTGTGGTAAGCACATGTCAACTGTGGGGACCTGTGGGACAGACCATCCCAACAAGTTGCGCTTTTTAGCCAAATATAAAAGAGCCGTTAACACAGATTTGACATCATTATTAAAGAAATTGTCTGAAGTATGGTGCAGCAAGGAGAACAAAGGAGTCAATAAGAACTGTCTGCCAGTAACCTCCTGAATTACAGAGTGAAGCTCTTTCCAAAATACGTGCATACACTGGCATGACCGGGACACATGAAGCAAATGTACCTTTGTGTGTTTTACATTTAAAACAGAGGTTTGAGCTGTTGGTGAACATTTTCTGGAGGCAGGCAGGTGTACAATAAATCCTGTGAAAAAATGTAAAAATTTTGCTGACATATAGGAATTGAAGTGCATTTCTGAAAGATCCCCTTGCATCCTTGGGAGACCTGGCTGAGATCAATATATCTCTTAACTGACAGTTTCAAGCAAATCCCATTCTTCCTTAAAAGAGATTCTGTAAAATCACAAATTTGGAGATACTTAAAAGAATCTCTGTGAGCGATATTAAAATCTGTTCTAATTTAATTTAATCTAACCCTAACCCAACTTCAAAGCCAAAGATCATCAGGCCTGCAAAATCAAATAGGCCACTCCTTCAGACCAAAATTCCTGATCTGTACAGGAAGATCAGGGTTAAACGTTAGGGGAGATCCAACATAAACGACAGACAGGTGTTAGAGAAATTGTACATAAGTTATTCTACTCTTTACTATATACTCATCTATTAATGTAGTTAGACTATTGCTCTGCATATTGTGTGTGTATGTGTGCTTACTATGCTTGCAGGAAGAGAGAACAGGTTGTTCTCTCAGCAAACAGCCTTGACACCATCCAGATAAGGAGGAACTGCCTGCGTGAGGCAGTGAGGGTTCCCAGAAGATAGTGTGTGAAAGAAGAAATAGTTACATTGTAAATAATTCGTTGTTGTACAGGAGAATCGGTCTCAACTGGCAGTAAATTACTCCCTTTCCCTTAGCAGTTGAGACCTCATGTAACTAGGGCGTTCCTAATACAATAAAAAGCAAGAGAAGCGGAGACTGCCTCAGAGTGAGTTTGGAGGATTGTAACTGAGCGGTCTCCTGTCACTCTCCTTGCAAGTAAAATATACTCAATTCTCTGTGTCTTCTTTGTGTGCAGATTGCTGTTACAAGTGTTGGGGGGTTAAACCTGACAACAGGTTATCTAGGTGTTTTCTCACATCCTTCCACATCAATACTGTGTTGTAAATGATTGTGTTATGATCAAGGGAAGTTATTTGGTCTAAATTGTTGATAAAAGGCAGGGATTTAAGTCTCCTGGGATAACATGCTAGAGACTGGAGACCAATCCATAAAAGTTTCTTGCGTATTTGTAAACCAATCTAACATCATTTTGAGCTGAGCCGACCAATAGTCGACAGCACAGGTTTTGTTTTTTTTTGGTTTTTAACAGCCAATTAGAACACGTGTTGTTGTTTTTTTAACAACTGCCAATCGTAGCACAGGGATTTTACAAGATCAGAGGGGTATACTATGAAGCAAGCTCAACACAGCCAGGCTTTCTTTGCATGATCTGGATCAACAAAGCCTAAAACTTCAATCAGAGATAACGGGTATTACGATGATGGTTATCAACTTGCTTTGTTAATCCAGGTTCTCATTTTAAAGCTTTGTGCGCGCTCACATAAAAGGGGCGTTTCTTGCATCATTTGACTCTTCTTCCACATGAAATGAAGCGATCGCAAGCCACTTAAGTCAAAATCATCAAGTTGTTATAATTATGAGCTGTGGAAAATATACACAATACATTACAGCAAAAAGCAACATTGTTGCTGCAAATAAAGCAGGAGAAGAAGTATGCTGTCAGAAAATGACTGATGGACTAAATGCGGTCTTAATGCTGCCGTTTATTCTAACATGAAAACTGCACATTAAACGATAAAACTCCATACAGCAGATTTAAACATGAGGAAGTCTGTCTGACACTGTCCTATGATGACAGAGACATGGAAATCACTTAAGTTTTTGACCAAACCAACGTAAAATGAGTGTAATTGATTTAAGACTGTCTGTGATAAATGATCATGAATTTTCTAATCAGTGATCTGAGCTGCAATATCACGGAGACAAAACAGATAACAGTAAAAAGTATTCAAAGTGTCTGTAGTTGCTTCATCATTATTTTACTGTGTGGATTATATACCATGTCAATTTAAAGTGTTAATATGATCTGGAGCAAACGGGAAAAATGACTCTGCATCACCATTATATGGATTCGTTCAGTGATATTACAAACATACAGCTCAGCAACTTTTCATTTTTAATGTCTTTCCTCAGTTTAAAAGCTATATCACTCATAAACAACCTTGTTAGGACAATAATTAGTTAAAGAACAGCGCGTTTTACAGACAATTTAATCTGAAACTCTGAACATAACCTGCTCCCGACCAGGTTATGAGTTTAGCATAAGTTACCATGGTTATCTAGCCAGGTTAAAAGAGTGCCACCTTCGTGACACTGAAAATCTTGGCTTTAGACTCAACATAGCTTGTTAACCCATTAATCTCACTTCGTAGTACACCCCTCAGATAAAAGAAGAGGGGGATTTTACAACAGCATAGCAAAACACAGGGAATTTTCTATGAGCACAAGGGTTGTTTTTGTTTTATTTTGCTAACCCTAACCCTTGTTGCAACAGTCAGACCCTTTACAGCTGCCAACCACGAGACAGGTGGGTTTTACATCAGCCAATGATGACAGCCAATCACAGCACACGAACAAATAAAAGAACACAGTTTTTTTTCTTTTTCTTCTTCTTTTTTTTTTTTTTACAATAACCAATCACAACACAGAGGGATTTTTCATCAACCATCCATGGCACAGGGGGTTTATACAACAGCCAATCACATCATAGGTGATTTTTGACAGTCAATCCAAAAACTGGGTTTTCTCTACAAGAGTAAATAAGAGAACAGGAGCCAGTTTCAACACAGAAGGATTTTACAAAAGCCAACTCCAACACGGAGGAGTTTTAAATCAGCATTTGACAGCACAAGAGAGTTTTACAACAGCCACACTCAACACACTGATTTGACTACAGAAAATCAAAGCACTGTTGCCTTTTGTAATACCCAATTACATCACATGGGGCTTTACAGCCATCAGTCATGAGACAGGGAGGTTTTACATAAGCCTATCACAACACAAGGGGAGTTTTATGACAGCTAGTCACAGAACAGGTGGATTTTACAATAGCAAATAAAAGAAAAGTTGTTTTTCCAATAGCCAATCATAACACAGGGGGATTCATCCACCAGTCACAACTGATGGGGGTTTATATCAGCCAATTACAAAATAGGGGAGCTTTACATGAGCCAATCACAACACAGAGGGATTTTAAAATGGCCGGTCATAACACAGGAGGGTTTTACAACAGCCAGTCAAACCATTGGTGTATTTCACAACAGGCAATCACAGCACATAGGACTTTTCAACAGCAAATCACAGGAAAGGAGGGGTTTAAAGGAATAGTTGACCCAAAAATGAAAATTTAGTTGTCATCTACTCGCCAACTGAAGATCAGGTTTAGTTTTTTAGTCCACAAAACACTACTGGACTTTCACAGGAAAAGAGCATTGCAGAATCCTCCAAACAATGGAACGGTATGCAAGGGGACTTGGATTACACCAGTATGGAGGGATTTTAGGTTTCTTCTCTCCCCAGTTGTTTTTTAGCGTTTGAAAACTGGTCACCATTCATTTACTTTGTTTGGAAGATTCCTGTCAAACTCCAGCAGTGTTTTGCAGACTAACAAAATATGCCCTACCCTCAATTGGCATAAGTTTGAGTAGATAATGACAAAATTTTTTGGATGGACTATCCTTTTACATAGTGCTTTTAGCTGTGGGCTGTATAGTGTATATAGGAGAAAAATAGTGAACATGTTGTGCCTTTAACCAGCTCACTCATTTGAAACTCTAAATAAGTACGAAAGCATATACTGTTCAATACTGTTAAGTTTTGAAAAGTGTAAAAAGTGTTGAAAATTGTTCTTTTCGACTTCCCACTGTGCAGCCGCAAAGATGGCAGCATAAAAGAAATTCACCCCCGACAACTTGGATTAAATAGCCCTGTAAAACTATTAAACTTGCTTCAGTTGACCTTAAACTACGGATAAGGGCGAAATCATGACGAAAGACAGGCAGAACAAAGTCAAAATCAAGAAATATGCACAGAATGACGATTCACACGATAACTTAAGCCGAGAGTCCTCCCCAGCTAGCTGCAGCTCGCCAGCTAAGGCTAATGGAAAAGAAGGCATGGACACCGATATGGTCAGTCTGAATACCATACTCGCTGAGATAAAAAGTTTCAGACAAGAAAACAAGCAACAACTGGGAGAAATCAAAGAGGAGATAAGCAAAACCAAGCTGAGACTCGATGAGGCAGAGGAGCGAATTTTAAACACAGAGGAGAGGCTACAGTCTATGGAAGAAGTGATGAAGGAGCTAATAAAACTCCAAACTCGCCTGGAAGCAAAACAAACAGACCAAGAGGGAAGGTCGAGACGAAACAACGTTAGGATCTACTCCGTAGTGAAGGGGTCTGAGAACGAGTCTCCATCAATGATAAGCTTTGTTGAAGAGCTGCTGAAACATAACTTATCTCTGCCACCTGATATGGATCTCCAGATCAAAAGGGCGCACAGCGCACTTGGACCGGCACCGTGAGAAGGAGCTCATCCGAGATCCCTTGTAGTAAAGTTTCTGAGCTACAGAACCAAAGAGGAGATTCTCCGAATAGCTTGGCAGAAGAAGGGATTTACTTGGAAGAATAAGCAAATTAATTTGGACGACTACACACCGAGTATACTTAAGAAACGACAAGAGCATGCGGAGGCAAAGAGGATCTTGAAAGAAAAGGGAATAGAGACCCTGTTGGAGCAGATCCAGAGGCTGACATGGGCTGTTAGCGGGAGACGGGGACAAACACGGGACCGCAAACAAGGAGGACCAACAATCAGAGACAAGCTCCAGAAATTCAGCTGGGATCCATCGCAGAAAGATCAGGATATGGCTGAATAAAAATGAATATACATACTGCTTAAATGCCTACATTACATACTAGAACATGTCATGTTTAGGTCCATGCTTAAGCTGTAATTTACATACAGTAAGGACTCTTAAGTAGTTACTTTTACATTAAATACAAATGTGATGAATAGGGCCGACTCAGCCGAACAAAATACTTTTTTTTCTTGTTCTTCTTTATTCTTTTTCTTCCTCTTCCATTCTGTATCTCTGTGCAATATTTTATTTCTTTAGCTATGAATAGCCATACTAGATAGGAATCAACAAGTCGGGGGAGCTGAATGTGTGTCAGTATGGATAGAGTTTGCCATGAAGCCACAGTAAATGAGGGCCCTCACTTGAAAAGGAGGCGTTCCCCCGTAAAGGCTGTTTTGAAACATCTCACACAGGGTTTCTTCTTAAACCCCACCTTTGGAAGTTCTAATGAACAATTTTGGGTTCTAACCAAGGTTTTTAGTTACTTTGTTCAATGTACGTTCGCTGCTGTTCAGTGCAGCAAGAGAGATGTCACACTAACGTCATGTAAGAATTGTGAAATGTCTTATCACTATAGTAATGGCAAATAATCTTCATAACATAAAAGTGGTATCCTTTAATGTGAATGGAGTACCTTTGATGTGAATGGAGTACTTAATCCAGATAAGAGAGGTAAAATATTATCAAAATTGAGAAAGGAGGGAGCACGGGTGGCCTTTCTGCAAGAAACACATTTAACAGGAACAGAACATTTAAGACTGAAAAGATTTAAGAAGGATTTAAACATTTATTTTGCTCCTCCTATAAAATCAGGCCACAGAAGAGGGGCTGCCATTTTAATTAGACTTGCACCAATTTCAACTTTCTTGGCCGATTCCGATTTCCGATTTTTAAGGGGTCTGACCTACCGATTCCGATTTTGGCCGGTTCCGATTTTTTAGTCTTTCTAAGAACTGTAATTGACAGCATTCACAAACATTTTTGCAACTTTTCTTGTAAATATGTTTATAATAAGACACTGACTATTAAATATTAATTTAATACTTTCTCCAAAATCATCCAGATTACAACCAGGCCTTATTATAATTTTATATTAAGATTATGAATCGGGTGAACCAGATTTCGCGGGATGCGATTTCATGTGATCTTTTGTGGAAGCAGATGTAAACAAACCGGAGACTAACGCGGTGCAACAGTTTGAAGTAAAACTTTGCCGTGAGAAAAACAAACAGAAGTTAAACGAGTCTGGATGAGAAAATGTTTGAGGAGACGCATCAACACAGGTTGTTTATTCTTCAGTCAGAACAGGAAGTGAGATTTGAACTGTCAGTCTGTGAACAGCAGTCTGCTGCTAGCTTGCTAGCATTAGCCTGAAGAGCTACATAGTTTACGGCTGTTTTGCGACATTGTCAGCTGCTCTGTCTCGTTGTAGACTGTCTGTCTTCTCTTTATCCTGTTCTTGGAATCTGTCGCTGACACCATCTTCAAGCAGACGTGTCAGAGTGTGTAGCTGTTATCAGCGCTGTGTTGACGTCACGGTCAGTTTGTCTGCTGCGCGCATGACGTGACCATCGTGCAGAACATGTGTGTGACAATGACGGGCACAGAACCGGATCTGTGACGCTGACCGGCCGGTCACCGGTCAAGGCCAGTCACGTGAAAACCGGCCCGATTCCGAGCATTGCCGATTAATCGGTGCAAGTCTAATTTTAATCTCAAACCAGGTTCAATATGAACATATTTCAGAGCCCAAAGATAAAGAAGGTCGCTATGTGATGGTCATAGGAAGGATTGAAGGGATGATGGACACTCTAACTCCTCCAGGAAGTGATTGGTTATTCTATAAAAGATTGTTCGACATGATGTCGACTGAATCTCAAGGAGTGCTTGTATGTGGAGGAGATATGAACTTATGGTTGTCCAGGATGGATTCATCCAAATATAACCCAGGACACAGTAATTCTATAATTAACAAAGTAAATTCTATCATGAAATAAATTGGTATTGTTGATGTTTGGCGGGATCTCCACCCAACTAGCCGAGACTACACTCATTTTTCTTCACCACATTCTACCTACTCAAGGATTGATTATTTCTTTGTATTTAAGAGAGACAGGTTCAGAATACAATCGTGATATTGGAACTATTGATATGTCAGATCATTCACCGATAGAGATGATAATTAACATCAGTAATAATCCAAAATCCACACTGTGGAAATTTAATTCAAACATATTAAATAACCCCCAGGTAAAATAAGAAATGGAAAAGGAAATAGAAACCTATTTCAAAGAAAACAGTAATGGAGAGGTGTCCCCACCTATTGTGTGGGATACATATAAAGCAGTATTAAGGGGGGAAATAATTTCCTGTTCCTCATCACTAAAGAAACTCAAACAAGAGAGGCTCAACAATTTGTACAGTAAACTTAAGGAATTACAAAGAATCCATAAGAGTAGAGCAGAATCAGATAAGGCAGTAGCAATTAAGAAACTGCAAAATGAGATAGATGAGATATATTCTAATGAAATAAAAAAAAAAAATGGATATTTCTGAAACAGGCTTATTATGAGGCAGGAAGTAAAGCTATGAAACTACTGGCATACAAATTAAGGAAACAGCAGGCAGACAATACTATAAATAAAATAAATAATGTCTATAAACAAATGTCCTAAAACAAAGAATATACAGTATAAACTGGAGGAGATTCAAAGTAGGTTTGAGGAGTACTATAAAGAATTATATTCACAAGCAAGACTAGATAGAAAAATTAAATACATAATTTCCTTAAACTTCTGAATCTACCTCTAGTTACACAGGAACAAAATAAAGCACTGGTTACTGAAATTACTGATAAAGAAGTTAAGGCAGCAATAACAAGACTTAAACCGCATAAAAGCCCAGGCTCAGATGGCTTTACGGCTGAATGGTATAAAACTTTTAGCGAACAGATAACTCCAAGCTTGCGCCAGACTTGCAATTGGGCACTCAAAAAGGGAGAGATCCCCCCTTCATGGAGGGAAGCCATAATCTCAACAATACCAAAAAATGGTAAAGATAAATTAGATTGTAGACAATATCGACCCATTTCAGTATTAAACGTGGACTATAAAATTTACACCTCAATATTAGCTAGAAGAAAAGAAAAAATCCTACCATCCCTTATCCACCTGGACCAGATAGGATTTATCCATCAGAGACAAAAAAATGATAGTCTAAGGAGAACACTGCACATTATGTGGCATATTCATCAAAATAAGATGGAAGCAATGCAGTGTTTCCTCTAGGATTTTTTTCAGCAGCGGGGGCAGGCATTCCGTTTCTCTTCTTAGAGAAATATTTCAATAAACTCATCTGAAAAATGCAGTCAGTTGTTACATAATGGTGTGTAGATATTAACGTTAGCCTAATACTATCAATTAGTTTACTCACGTTAGTGACACTGAGTTGGCACCAGGCCAAATTAACTTAAACTACCGATAAGTTACGTTAGCTGGCCATCAACATATTGTGAACGTCTGTTTAACTTGTAAAATCTATGTCGAGTTATCTCAAGCTAATAACTTACGTCTACCTCTTCTCCGGCCGGTAATTCGCTGCTTTATTGTTTATTTGTAATTCGGGAATTCGCTCCTCTGACTCTGCCCTGTCGCCTAGGTGCTTGACGCGCTTGACGACTGCGCCCCCGAAACAACGCTAGTTGTAGTTATCTGCAGTTTACCTTAGTGCTCGCAAGTACCCGACAGGAGTTTGCTTTGAAGGTGGAGAGATGTGGCGGTGGTGTATTTGCGTCAACAATAAAAAAAAAAAAAAAAAAAAAGAAAAAAAATTTGAAGGAGTGGCGGCTAGGATTTAGGAGTGGCAGGTCGCCACTCCTAAATGAATGTAGAGGAAACACTGCAATGCTTATAGGATTAGACGCAGAGAAGGCATTTGATTTAGTCACATGGACCTTCCTGTATAAAGTTTTGGAGAAGTTTGGCTTCCACAAAACCTTTATTGAAGCTCTCCAAGCAATATACAATAATCCCACAGCAAGAGTTAAAATCAATGGCAGCGTCTCAAAATCATTTACACTGGAATGTTCTTGCAGGCAGGGCTGCCCCTGTTCCCCTCTCCTCTTTGCTCTCTTTATAGAGCCTCTCAGCCAGTATATTAGACAAAATGAAGAAATCAGGGGTATACATATAGCGGGAGGGGAACATAAATTATCGTTATTTGCGGATGACGTATTGATCTTTTTAACCCGGCCTCTAGTATCACTACCAACTTTGATGTCATCTTTGAAGAGATTTGGTCAGTTGTCAGGATATAAACTAAATATCCAAAAAACCCAAATTTTGAATCTCAACTATGATCCACCAAATCACTTCCTAGAAAAGTATGATTTGAAGTGCGATAAGAAGTCAATGAAGTATTTAGGGGTTAATCTTACTCAGGATATCACAAAGTTATTTGAAGCCAATTACATCCCTATAAACTCTAAAATTAAATTTGATATTTTTAGGTGAAATCGCCTACCATTCCTCAGTTTATCCTCCAGGATTGAGTCAGTCAAGATGGTTATTTTGCCTCGCCTGTTATACCTTTTCCAATCCCTGCCAATAAATATAACTGAACAGCAATTCATTGAATGGGACAAGTTCATTTCCTGGTACATCTGGATGGGAAAGAAACCAAGAGTAAAATACAAAGTAATGCAATTATCTAAAGAGAATGAAGGTCTAGCGTTACCAAACTTGAAAGAATACTAGGACTGGTGAAAAAAATCGATTATTAATTAATCGCGATTATGTTATGGACGAGTATGAATCGATTATAAAATTTTCAAAATCGATTATTTTTTGCATTATTTTATTTTGAAAAAATGCGGAAGTTGAACGTCACGCGAGCGCACCCAGTTCCAATTCGCAAGTGCGTGCAGCAGCCAGAGCGAGTGAGCCGTACGAGCAGGTGTATAAAATGGACGAGGATCAACCAGCAACGAGCAACCAACGAGCAACCAACTAGGGCTGCAATGGGTCGCAGTTGATTCGTGTCCCGTACAGATCGCCCTCTACAATTCGGCACGCATGTGATCCGTGGACCACATGTGAGCATCATAGTTTTACTGTCACTGTTACTTTTGTATAAGTTATAATACCTGACATCTCAATGCAGACAAATGCTGCTGTGTGCAGCGCATCTCTGTGAAGAGCAACTGATTTAAAAGCCGTCACATCGCCTTGAGTGAAATCCAGACCATAACTTTTTTCACTGATGTAACTATGCTATCACCAAAGAAACAGATCATAAAACTGTGATGTTCATTGAAACTTTGGTGATATCAGCTGTCTTAACTTCTACACAGCTCCTCTCTGCTCACCAGAGCAGCTCTGTCTCGCCCCGTCTGTGAAACAGTGTGTCTACTGATTGATTGATTGATCATGACTTCTAACCAATCAGATGTGCTGTGCTGTAGGCGGGACATTGAGCCAGACTACAGAGCGTAGTTGTGTATTATACTGTACAGTGTATAATGATCTAATATATGTATAGTATATACGTAGTACAGCACTGTATGAATTGAAGTTTTTAATATTATTACCATTATCATTACTATTATCATTATTATTACATTACATAACTATGGTGATAATTACAGACAGACAAAGATCAAAGGCAAGTGCATTTTTAAAATAATTTAACTCTAATCCCACCACTGTTTTTCATTTTTTTACACTACACAGAAGTGCTTTGAGTTGTTAATCAATAAAAGAGTTAAGTAATTCAGCAACTGACTGTTTTTTTTAATGGTGCAATAACTTTGTGGTGTATTTTGGGTTACTGTTGTCAAATCGAAAATCAATAATCGCTAATCGAGAATCGTTAATAATCGAAAATCGGTTGGTAATCGAATCGGGACCTCAATAATCGTACTCGAATCGGATCGGTAAATCAGACAGATTAACCACCCCTAAAGACTACTATTATGCAGCTCAATTAAGGCCCTTGGTGTGTCTTTGTAATTCACAGTTCAGGGCAAGGTGGAAGGAAAGAAGAAGTTGGGAAATCTATTGGATCATCAATACAAGCTATGATTGTAGACAGTAGATTGATGGACACCTTTACAGATAAAAACAATCCTTGGATACAAGTGGCTCTTAACACCTGGCAGAGGGTAGTTAAAAAGTAAAACCTGAAGGGTGTGGAGAAATTAAGATGGTGTCCATATGATACTGACTTCATCCCAAACAAGACGGATACCAGATCTAAAATATGGATAGGTAAAGGGCTAACAGCATATTGCTGCTGTATCCATAACAAAACACTGAAAAGCTCTGAGACACTTAAAAAAGATTATGGATTGGAGGATCAAGATTTTTTCAGATATCTACAAGTGAGACACAGGGTGAATTAAATTATAGCTGAGGGCTTGGAGAAAGTAGACAATGATATATTGAATATTTTTGTGTCAACTTACAAATCAGGAAATGGATGCAAAATAATATCCAGATTATATAAAAGTAGGGCTGCACAATATTGGAAAAAACTGACATTGCAATTTTTTTTTTTAACCCTGCGATATATATTGCGATATGAAAAAATACAGGAATTTTCACCAGATGACTTGAATAACACTTTATGTTATGCTGCACTGCCACCATCTTGTGGACAATTAACCTGCACTGATCTTGTGACTCACTCCACATACAGGGATGTGGTCTGCTTTGGCAAACTGATTAAGAACAATTGTGATTGGTGGATTGCTGCACGCAGTGTGTGTCAGGTACCCTTGAAATTAGATAAGAACACGTTTAGTTCATTTGCCTCCTACATCGTAGGACCTGCAATGTGACTATTGCGCACACGTACATTGCGATGACGATGCTCAAACGATATATTGTGCAGCTCTATATAAAAGCTTTCAGGACTCCTCAAAGACAACCACCCAACATGTAAAAAATCAATGAGAAAGAGAGGGAGGAATGGTCATATCTGAAGATGAGTGGGGGGATATATGCAAATCACAGTGGATAACTACATCATCACACTGTTGGAGGGAATATGGATGGAAAAATATCATGAGATTTTCATTACTCCTGCCCAGAAGAGATATCAAGGTGCTGGAATGAATTGTTGGGGGCTATGTGGAACAGATGTAGGTAACCATTATCATTTATTTTGGGATTGCCCCAAAATTACATTCTATTGGAGGGAAATTCATAAATGTTTGGAAACAGTAATTCAGATCACTATTCTGACGAGGAAGTGGTTACAACCAGATGCTCCAACATTAGAGGACTGGTTAAAAATTATTCAGGAAAATCTACACAATGGAGAGACTAACCTTTTCTATAAAAATGCAAAGAGAAAAATGTAGGACATTGTGGTCAAAATGGATTGGATACATCAGGGGTGCCCACACTTTTTCGGCTTGCGAGCTACTTTTAAAATGACCAAGTCAAAATGATCTACCTACATTAAAAATGAGGAGGCAGACTCACAGCCCAGTCCACCCACCCCGAAAATGATCAAGACAGCAGCAGCACCCCCAGATTGTGACCCCCGGGACCGGGACATCAGCTGTGCACCTGTAACTCAAACTAACATCCCAGGTCAAAATGCTAGTATTTCAGAGGCACCGCATCAAACAACTAGCTTCACATTTCCGTGAAGGTCATTTGGTAAAGAAACGTTTTGTCGGTCATTCAGTGCGAGCTGGTTTAGCAAATGGAGATGGCTCCATTATATTGAGGACGGCGATCGCGTTGTTTGTTTCATGTTCATGGAGATGTTTTGGACAGTCTGGACATTGGCAGCCTAATGAGGAGCTTCATCATCGCCAACCCGGAGAGGAAAGCCACATTTGGAGTTGTGTGACGCCGGTCAGACACTTTTCTTTTCTAATGCTGCCGCCGCGCAGCACACAGCGCCTTTACACACAGAGTTCAGCACCACAGTGACATGGACAGCAGCCGTGACAAATCGTTTATGGTTGACAAGGTGATCGGCACCATGGACAGTTATACAGACAGATTTTTGCAGTCTTAATTACTGTGCGGGTATTTTTTAATCATTATTATCAATGCGGGGAGTTGCGAGTGCAGCGCAGAGCTTTTTTTTTCTCAGCCCCCCCCCCCCCCCCGTTCCCGTGGCTATGTCTCACACTGGCTGCCCTGTACGTCAGTCAAGTGGCAAATGCCATACTGGGTATGGATGATAGGCTAACATCTAATTTTCTTGTTGAATGACATGCGATCTAGCCACACTCCAAACAATGTCATACACATAAATGAATGTGTATGACATTGTTTGTTCAAATGTTTATAGTTGCTGACACTAAAATGTAAGGGAGAAAAATAGTAGAAGACAAGCTTATTATGACTAAGTTTAATGCCATTATTTGAGTTATGTCTTTACTATTATGTACTTATGTAAATGTGATTTATGTACTGTCTTCATGTACTGAATGTCTTGCAAACCTGGACTGTGAATGACCTCCCCAATAAAAACAGAAAATTGTTCTTTTCAAGTTCATTTTTAGTAATTAAGAAAAGCTATATTAACCAACATCTTACAGTGTTAGTGGTAACCCTTGAGAGAATTAATATCAACACTGCATACGAGAGTTAGAAAAACTAACAATTGTTAGTGTTAAGAAGTGTTGAATTTTAACTCAAAATAGTCAATAATTACACTAAATTAGTGTTAAGGTACCAACTCTCCAAAAACAATAAAATTAACTATCTGTGGTGTGGACCCATATAGACATTTCAAAAGTGTTGAAATAAATTCCAACAGTGTTAATCTGAGTATACAGATTTTGCTGTGTAGCTGGCAGCATATTACTTCACACAGTGGCATTTCCTGCTCTGACTTAAGAATAAACAATCTGTGCTGACCAGAGGGGTGTACTACGAAGCGAGATTAATGGGTTAGCGAGCTATGTTGAGTCTAAAGCCAGGATTTTCAGTGTCACAAAAGTGGCTCTCTTTTAACCTGGCTAGATCACCATGGTAACTTATGCTAAACTCATAACCTGGTCGGGAGCAGGTTATGTTCAGAGATTCAGATTAAATCGTCTGTAAAAAGCGCAGTTCTTTCACTTATAATTGTCCTAACAAGGTTGTTTATGAGCGATATAGCTTTTAAACTGAGGAAAGACAATAAAAATGAAAAGTTGTTGAGCTGTATGTTCGTAATATCACCGAACGAAGCAGCACAAACGGTATGCATCGCGCTGTCATGATGGTAACCTCCATTTGGTGATGCAGAGTCATTTTTCCCGTTTGCTCCAGATCATATTAACACTTTAATTTGTCATGGTATATAATCCACACACTAAAATAATGACGAAACAACTACAGACACTTTGAATACTTTTTACTGTTATCTGTTTTGTCTTTGTGATATTGCAGCTCAGATCACTGATTAGAAAATTCATCATCATTTATCACAGACAATCTTAAATCAGTTGCACTCATTTTACGTTGGTTTGGTCAGAAACTTAAGTGATCTCCACGTCTCTGTCATCATAGGACAGTGTCAGACAGACTTCATCATGTTTAAATCTGCTGTATGGAGTTTTATTGTTTAATGTGCAGTTTTCATGTTAGAATAAACGGCAGCATTAAGACCACATTTAGTCGATCAGTAATTTTCTGACAGCATACTTCTTCTCCTGCTTTATTTGCAGCAACAATGTTGCTTTTTGCTGTAATGTATTTTGTATATTTTCCACAGCTCATAATTATAACAACTTGATGATTTTGACTTAAGTGGCTTGCGATCGCTTCATTTCATGCGGAAGAAGAGTCAAATGATGCAAGAAATGCCCCTTTTATGTGAGCGCGCACAGAGATCTGAAGATGAAAGCCTGGATTAACAAAGCAAGTTGATAACCATCATCGTGACACCCGTTATCTCTGATTGCGGTTTTAGACTTTGTCGATCCAGATCATGCAAAGAAAGCCTGGCTGTGTTGAGCTTGCTTCGTAGTATACCCCTCATGTCTCCCCAAACATCATCCAGACTCGTTTAGGTCTCTTCTTTTGTTTTTTCCTCACTGCTAAGCAGTAGTACAGCAAACTGTTGCACCAAGTCAGCCTCTGTTTTGTTTACATCTGCCTACCCATGACTTCACAAGAGATTGTGCTTCCTCTGGTACATAAACTTAATAAGACTAAGGCTAAGAGTGACCCAGAGCACTTTTGGAGAAAATGTAAAAGTTATTTCATAGCCAGTGTTTTATTATGAATGTATGTGTGAATGTACAATTTAATTTTCCATTAAAGAGCAGTTACAAAAATGTTTCTATATACTGTCAATTGCAGGTCTTACAAAGACAGAAAAGCAGAATTTGCAAAGGTCGACTTTAAATAGAATGGAGTTGGCCATGGACAACGCAATCTATACAATTATAAGCATACAGTTGTTTGACATTGACTGTTAGATACTGGTTGGTTAATGGTTTAATATTTTGTGTATCAATTACTTTGTAGCTGATCGGGTTAATTATCAGCTAATTATAGTCAGGTTCTAACTGCAGTATGCAATAAATGGTTGTCCTTTGTGTATGTTTACCTGTCACTCACTGCTGAAAGTACAGAACACAATTAAAAGAAATTATATTTTATAATAACGAGATATTAAATGAGCTTTTAGGTTGTCTGATATACTACATTTATTTATTGGTTTGATTAATGGTTTACAGTGGTAAATAATGTTTTTTTTGTGCCTTCTCCTAAAAATGACTTCATTCCAGGCCTGAGTATACATTGTCAGTTCTGACAAAGAAAGAACCAATATTTTTATAGTCATACTTAAGCTATATCACATGGAAGCAGCTTACCTTAATGGTGATAACACACTTGCCACTCTGTATTTTACACGCAGCAGCAAATTCCTGGAACATAAGTATGCACAGTGAGTGTTATAGTCAAAAACATGGTGACACAAAACATTGTGTGGCAAAAATATAAGGTGAGTAATTCCTCTGGGATTAAACAAAACAAAAAACATTCAAAAACCACAGAGAAATAACTTGATGCTTTAGTCCCACTGACACATTTGGCACGAATGTAACGAGTTCTGGCAAAGGACAAACCCATCCTTACTTTGTGATCACGTCATGAAATTTTTTAATTGATACAGAAAAGTAAAGTATAGTAATTTGAATGCATTTTTTGTTGGTTCTGTTTTGTCATGTGAGCTTGTCTTTTATGTGATACAGAACAGGAATTAACTGTAAAGCATTTTATTACTTCATTTTCAATTTGTTCCTGCACAATAATAAATGAAATAAAAGTGAAAAATGTTATGTTACTGTTTTTTATGCCTTCACAAAGGAATAAAAATATTTGTGCAGCATTGCGCATAATTTATATAAGATGAGATAAGTACTTTAACTTTTAACTTTTTTAAGCCAATCATGCAATTAACTAATCAGAAATTAAAAGCAGGTGCGGCACCAGCGCAAGCAGTGGTAGCATGACGAGGAAGAGAAGGAAACAAGGATGTTCTGATACCAGCCCGAGTCTCTTGCAAAACGCATTTTCATCTAGTGAGTCATTAAATCAACATTATTACTCCCTTACTCGAATTGAGAATTGTAACACCGGTACCTCCGTCCCCTCACTTTCTTCACTTCGGATCCACATACACTAATATCAGGCATGCCCTTGTCCATAATTTCTGGGTGTTAACTGGGTATCACGGACACTTACCCTCCCTGCGCCTCAACTTTGAGACTTTGACTTTGAGATTCACTGACAAACAGGGTGAAATAATGTGTGAAAAGAGGAACGTAGCGTTGATCCTCAGCACAACTTATAATGAGAACTACTAAGCAGGGTTAGTGTTATGGTTAAATTAGCTAACGTTAGCTACCATCCAGCCTAAAATGCCACAGTTGCCCTTGAACTGTCAAAATAATTTCTCTTCAAATAGCAAACTGTTACTAGCTGACATGACTCTACATTAATGTTAGCTAGCTAACAATATACCAATCACCGGCACACAGACTTATTTATAATTTAACTAATTTTAAACTTACTTCACTTTATTGTGCGGAGTTTTCCACCTGGAGTTTCTGGTCGGTCGGTCAGTCCCCTGATTTAATTACTGCCTGTTGTCGTCAACCCGGTATGCTACATTCAGAGGGCCGCGGAAATGGGAACGCTACAATTTATGAATATAACACAAGGCAGCTAGAAGATCAAACAACAAATACTGTCAGTCTAAAGACCCTGCTCAGTATTTTAAAATACGCAAATTTACTTAAATAAAAAGAGAAAACGGTATCTCTATGAAAAAAAAAAGAAAAGAAGTAAAGAAGTTTAATATTAAGGATTTTCAGATTCAAAAGTAGGACTTCATAGTTCCTACTTGGGTTTCTTGTCCCAAGAAGAAATTTGTCTTCCCCTGCCTTTTCTGTCTCTTTGTCATGACAAAAATTGCATTTTAATTATTTTCGGCGCAATGTCATAAGAAAATTACCAAAAAGCTATCAATGTCAATTTTTTTTTTATCATTCATCAAAACAGGGTTTGGCAACAAAATGAGACTTCATCCATGCTACATCCACATACAACAAATATTAACAGATATGATCTGATGAGTATTTTCTCAAATGTCTGACATTTCATATATGATTATTCATTCATTTTCTGTAACCGCTTATTCTGGATCGGGTCGCGGGGGCTGGAGCCTATCCCAGCTGACATTGGGTGAGAGGCGGGGTACACCATAGACAACATAGAGACAGACACACTCACACCTACAGAAAATTTAGAGTCACCAATTAACCTAGCATGCATGTCTTTGGACTGCGGGAGGAAGCCGAAGAACCCGGAGAGAACCCACGCAGACAAGGGGAGAACATGCAAACTCCACACAGAAAGGCCCAAATCATTTCAGCATTTAGTGTGAAGGCCTGTCCTTAAATTCTGTCATGATATAACACTTTACAAATACCAATCTGAAGCAGAGGGCCATCAGAAAGTACTTTCAGTGTTATTTCTGAATGGTATCATTGTGGGACAAGTCCTTAAAAATACCTACTGTGAATGGCAACAGGTGTCCTGTCCAATAAAGGCTAAATGCCCCCCCCCAAAAAAAAAAGTCAAACTAGAATGTTGTGGGTAAAGTGTCTGTTCATGGAACATCCAGTGCTGAAGGTGCAGAATGGTGTGACCAGATCTCTGTGCCATCATTCACTGCCCAGCTCTGTCTGGTCTCACAATGGACTCTGCTTGACAGGAAGTTGAAGTGATTGGGGATATGCCTGATCTTTTGGTAGACTGTATGCGTCTTGACCAAACTGCACATGCCCATTGCTGTCTCCAGTTAGATGGATGATGTCTACTGTTGGCTCTGAAATCAAAGACAGGTGAATCGGCAGTTGCAGGAACTATTAAATATAAAGCCAATATCTCAAAAAAAGTGAGAACTTTTAATTGAATATTAACAGAGATATTTATGCTGAATGAGTGCAATGACTGCAAGCAGGGGGAAACTTCTGACGAAGCTCTGTCACAAGTGATCTCTTTAGATGTTGTTATGTTATTGAATTATTGATTTTTTGACCACTTTAGGGGAAAGGAAAACAGGCTTTACAGCTTTAACAGAACATTGGCCTATCACCACTTTAAAGTTGTAAGTGAAGCTGGTGAACATGAACAAACAGTTGCCCATTTACAGAGAAACTTAGGCATTCATTTGAATTCAGATTTGTGTCCACCTGACAAAGATCAAAATTCACTTTATTTCTGTTCAGGTCTGCACCAGATTTTCTGCTGTTTGGTGCTGGGTAGGTACTGTACAGTGAATTTATCAGCCTTTTCACTGAAGACTGAACAGCTGCCTGCTGTTGCTGGAACCTCGGTTGATGATGTTGAGAGTGAGATCTGAATTTGCCATCTAGAAAATCAGAACAAATGGTTAAAAGAAGGTTAAAACGTGTTGGTGATGATTGACTAATATGGATGAATGCACTTTTAACAAACAAGAAATTGTTGTGTAAGCAGCATTTTTTTAAAGAGTGATAAAAAATGCTGGGCACACAAGCTGCATAAAGTAGACTGTCTTCATAGAGGATTTTGGACACTACTTGAATAATGCTGCAACTACCTTGCTCACCAAAATGACCCTGTGTGTAAATAAGACAGCTCTGGAAATTTGGATTTGTTTGGAGAAGATATTTTTTCATTTTTCTACTTACTTGGAAATAGCCTATTTCCCCCAGCTTCCCAGGTAGGGATATATTTGACACATTTTACTGAAATTGCCCTCATCTCCGAGTCTTTTAGAAATCAATTTTCAGACACTTGAATCTTCTTTATTAAAACTTCTTCCAACAGCACAGCACAGCAGACAGAGCTGTGTTGGTAGACAGAAATAATAGAACTGGAGATCAATGATCCTTATTGATTATTACAGCTCTTAATATCAAACACAAACTTCATTATAACTTAACCAAACAATAGTAACAGAGTAAATGGTAGTCATCTACTGTTTAATACAAATTTTAATACAGCTATCAAGGTAACTGCTGCCTGCCTTTTATTCCACCAAAATCCTTTTTTTTGTCTAGCAAAGTTTTGGCTGAACTGAAGTCCCAGATCTAATCATCACTGTATGCCACTGATACAAGTTTTTATACTAAGAATTTTTCTGATCTCTCTTCTTCCTCCCTTCAACTTGTTATATGCTTTGTTGAGGTCAGTGCTTCCATCCACTTCTCAAGATTGTTTTGGCTATAATAGTTCATCTTTGCTCTGGACAGTTCTATAAACACATACTCTATTAAAAAGCAATAGTTCAGCCAAAAATGAAAATTCACTCAATATCTACTCACCCCTGTGCTGATGTGAGGATGGGTGAGGATCTCCAGTTCGCAAAACACTCCCGGGTTTCAGCAGAAAACAGCCTTGCAGCCAAATCCAGTACAATTGAAGTGAAAATTTTAAAATGTAAAAAAAAAGAACAAAAACCACAAGATGTCTCCATACTGCTTTGTGTGGTGTAATCCAAGTGTCCGTAAGATGCAACATTAAAATTTGACCCAAAAAGACACCCTTTACACAATGTTTTTAGCCTAAAACTCAGCTGTAACCTCTCACAACAGAGCTGAATGCACACGCCTGAAGTGGGTACATAAGCTCTCGCCTAAGCTGCACGACACAAGATAGTATATGAGATCTCGCAATACCTTCACATCTCTGTTTACATGCTACCTGGAAGTGACTCAGACAACAGAGAGAGATCTGCTCAGAAATAGTGACTTGTTACGCATACAGTTGACTTCACAAACTTTCAACAAAGAACAAAATGTACAAGGCCTTCGACATAGAGGAGGAACATCATTTTGTTGCTGCAGCCATGGACTACAGAGCGAGAGCAACAGAAACCTTGTAGTGTAGTGTACAAAATCCTTTCCAGATTGAGAAAGGCCCGACTTATGTTTCAGGTGTACATGTGGCTCTGGTCTGAGAGGCTACAGTTGACATTTAGGGTAAAAACATGGCGTAAATGGCATCTTTTTGGGTCAGATTTTAATGTTGCAGTTTATAGACACTTGGATTACACAACACAAGCAGTATGGAGACATTTTTTGTGTTTTGTTGTGTTTTATTTTATTTATTTATTTTTTTAATTTCAAAACTGGTCACCGGTCACTTCAATTGTACTGGATTTGGCTGTTTTCCACTGAAACCCCAGGAGTGTTTTGTGAACTGGAGATCTTCACTCATCCTCACATCAGCAAAGGGGTCAACAGATATTGAATGAAATTTAATTTTTTTGGGTGAACTATCACTTTAAAGAATGGTACAACTGATGGATTGATTATTTATTAGAAAATAACTATCTTACAGCAACCAACATTTTAGCAGCCATGGCTGCCAAAGATAACAACCGCTTCTGAGTTAAGGGTCAGATGAATGATTATTCCTTAATATTAGAGATGGCAAACAATAAAAATTTATTTGTGTCATATTGGACAATTTTTGAGACACCCTTTCCCAGAATGTTTTGACTTCAAGACACTCCCAGACCATACGCATAAATGTATCTACCAAATTAACATTACATGACGTGCAATTCATCATACACAGATACTTTCATCAAATGTCTTTTCTTTGGTGCCTCGATGAACAGGTGCTATGGAAAAAAATACACACACAAAAAAAAAAGAAATGCTGGCGTTTTTGACTGGTTGATCTTTTTTTTTTTTTTTTTTTATCAATTCCATGAGTGGATGAATGGAACACTGTAAACCTGAATAAGTTAGCAGTACTCTAGTACTTGCCTAACTAATAAACTCAAATGCTTGGGCTTATCAGGGCTTAAAAAATTGGAGTTTGTGTAACATGTGGTCTTTGATTACAGTGAAATAAAATTATTGATTATGCAACTCTGAATTTTCGTTCACCTTACTCACTGCAAGAGCTGAATAATGTTCAGTATGAAAACTAGGCGTGTCACAGTAAAATGCAGAAAAAGCAACAACAACAACATCAAAAACCCCAAATCAATAAAGTTTAGTTTCTTTTCATTTACTTTGAGCAGAGAGTAGTGCAATTTACTGGGAGGTGCTCAGACCGAGGATACACCGGTGTATCCCTTAATTGGGCAGTTTTGGCAATTTTCATCCTGCGTCATCAAGACCCACAAAGGGAGATCAAAGTCCAGTGACTGACAGAAGTTTCTGCAGCACTTGCACCTGCATGTTGTGAATAATGACACAAGCAAGTGGAAAGTGTGATGTGTGTATTACTGTGCAGATGACCATAATGCAAGCCAATAAATAGCCTAAGTAAACAAATAACACTGATCAGTTGCCTATATTAATTAGAAGATGGAAAAAGGAATATTAAATGATGATTAAAATCAGCATCAGAAAGAATACTACCAATAATCAGCCATTTCAATTTACAGATCTAACTGAATGCTGTCAGGTATCGAAATCTTTCTTAGATTTGTTTCTGTGAACATTCGTACCAGTCAGTTTGACCGCTGATACAGCTGTTATCAGCTCGTCATCAGTAACTGACGCCGCTTCAGACTAATGCCAAAAAAGGAACCAAGGATTTTTCATCTCACAGCTCTGTCTCCTCCGTCCTCACATCTCTGTCATGACCTCGCTGGGTGGAGCAAAGATGTGAGGAGAGGGAGCAAGTGGAGGAGGTGAATTTACAGAATGAAAAGCATCCAATGTCCTTGTTTTGCTGCACCGTCTTCTTTGGCTGTTCTTTGTTTTAAATGGCAGTTGGCAAACAGCATTTTGGTGATTTAATACCACCCGCTGGATTGGAGTGTTACTTCACTTGCCAGAATGACAATAGTGTGACTGAGTCGGTCAGAAAACAGATGTATTTGTTGTATTCATCATGCACATGCTGTGTACCGAACTGTGACGCCAGTACCACGATTTTGATGATGATCAGGAGTCAGACAAGTTCCAGTTTTCAAGGAGCAGTAAGTAATTCTGGAGGAAGACATTTGATTGTTAAGTCTCATTCCTTGGTCATCAAATACGGATACTTTGGGTTGATGGCTTGAGCTGAAACAAGAAGCCCAAGAAACCAAGACAACTCCACACCTTCACACTCCAGTGACTCCAGAATCAACTTTCTGTGAAACAGCTCAGGGACCTCTGGCCCACTCTTCATATGCAGTCTGAGGTAATATGGTTAATCTCTCTCACCTGTTTTTCCTTTCTCAGTAATGTATGTCACATTATGCATAGTTTTATCTAATTTAATTAATCTTGAAATCATTGGTTTTACTGTGAATTTATTTATTCTGACTTTATAGATTTGTTTGCAATGAGATATTGAGTTTATGTAGTGACTTTTATGTTGTAATCATTACTAATACTGCTTTACAAACATTTAGCCATAATAAGAAAATGCTGTTCTAATCCTGTTCTGATTTTATTATTCTTTTTTAAATAAAACAATAATTTATCTTAGTGATTCACAAACCTAGAACTTAATGTACTTCTTCTTTTCTGAAATGTAGCTGTATGTATGCAGCGTTCTAATGGTCACAAGAACCTGCCCTTGAACACCGAGTTTGATTGCCACACCCCTCAACTGATGATCTTATTCAGACAAAGGGCTTCCAAAACTAGACAAAAACAAGATTTCAGGTGCTATGGCTGATATATTCAAGTGCACGACCAGCAGGTGATTGTGCATTTCACAGGTTAAATTTTTGGAATGTTTAATTTGATGGTTCAAATGAACTTTAATTCCACAATTGCTCCACTGCATAGTCCCCGTTTTTGCATGTCCATGCTCTTTCTCTGATTGCACCAGATAAATCAGCACAAGACGTGTGGACTTATTTTCTGATGCTGTAGTGGCCAGTTGGTTGGAACGGTTTGGCATTGGGCTTGATGAATAAATTTGTCACAGAATTTACACTATTTTTATCCTCTTAGGAACTTCATGACATCAAACACAAGGTGTACTGCTGTTCTCCTTGGCCTTCCTGTGTATCATGTGGTAAGTTTCAGTTAAGAAAAACCAGGCCCATTCTTTATTAATTCATTCATATTTTCATTTCTTTCTTTTTTTTTTATAATTCAGGTTTTTATTTGAGTTTTTACTTGGTACATGACAATCGTACAGTGCTCTTTAACATTAAAGAACAGGGCTCTAATACATAAACATAAATGAAAGTATTAATGATATTACAAGGTGTGGAAGTTCCTAGAAAGAAAAACAAACAAAAAATAAATAAAATAAAATAAATATCAGAGGGAAGGAAATCAGCTGTCGTCCGACTGACTGAAAGTAAAAGTAATGTAGGACCAAAATGGTTCCCATTCTGGCGCTGTGGTACCATCTCTATTATTCAACTTATAAAGCATAAATTCATATGAAGCAGTCTTTATCATCATATTTACCCATTCTTTAAACGGTAAGGCTTTCAGAGTTTTCCAGTGTTTAAAGGGGACCTATTATACTCAATTTCGGGCCTTTGTACTTGATTTTGGACTCCTATAGAGCAGCTACACACGATCGCCCGCACAGAAAGCTTTGTAGATCGTCAGGACGCTGTGCCTCTCGCTGCATCTCTTCCTTGTATTTTCTGCATCCCGCGAAAACGGTCTGTGTACTTTACTCCGCCCCCCCGCCCTCTTCCATTTACGCCTCCCGCCGAGCCCACTCCGCTGTGATTGTGATTGGACTTCCAAAGGGCTGACAAGCGCTGCCGAGCTTGGCTACCGGCTAACCCAGCTTCGTATTGGCCCGTGTTCACAAAACAGTCCGCTGTGAAGTGCCATAGACAAACAAACACGGAGGTATTTTTCCATTGCTGGCCGGGAAAAAGCAACTCTATCCACTTCTGCCTGGTGCTTGCCTCTTTAGGAAAGCAGGGGGCTGTGCTACGAAGGAAGCTCAACACAGCCAGGCTTTCTCTGCATGACAAAGCCTAAAACTGCAATCAGAGATAACGGGTATCATGATGGTGGTTATCAACTCACTTTGTTAATCCAGGCTTTCGTCTTCAGACTCTGTGCGCATTCATATAAAAGGGGCGTTTGTTGCGTCATTTGACTCTTCTTCCACATGAAATGAAGCGATCGCGAGCCTTACTTAAGTCAAAATCATCAAGTTGTTATAATTATGAGCTGTGGAAAATATACAAAATACATTACGGCAAAAGCAACATTGTTGCTGCAAATAAAGCAGGAGAAGAAGAATGATGTCAGAAAATGACTGATGGACTAAATGCGGTCTTAATGCTGCCGTTTATTCTAACATGAAAACCGCACATTAAACAATAAAACTCCATACAGCAGATTTAAACATGATTAAGTCTGTCTGACACTGTCAGAGACATGGACATCACTGAAGTTTTTGACCAAACCAACGTATAATGAGTGTAACTGATTTAAGATTGGCTGTGATAAATGATGATGAATTTTCTAATCAGTGATCTGAGCTGCAAAATCACGGAGACAAAACAGATAACAGTAAAGAGTATTCAAAGTGTCTGTAGTTGCTTCATCATTATTTTAGTGTGTGGATTATATACGATGTCAATTTAAAGTGTTAATATGATCTGGAGCAAACGGGAAAAATGACTCTGCATCACCAAACGGAGGTTACCATCATGACAGCGCGATGCAGACAGTTTGTGCTGCTGTTACATTTTTACATTATATGGATTCGTTCGGTGATATTGCGAGCATACAGCTCAGTAATTTTTCAATGTTAACGTCCTCCCTCAGTTTAAAAGCTAAGGACAAAAATTTGTTAAAGAATAGCGCATTTTACAGACGATTTAATTTGAAACTCTGAACATAACCTGCTTGCGACCAGGTTATGAGTTTAGTAGTTACCATGGTTACCAGGTTAAAAGAGAGCCACATTCGTCACACTGAAAATCCTTTGTTTAGACGCAACATAGCTCGCTAACACATTAATCTCACTTAATAGCTCACCACTCAGAGCAGCGACATAATTTACAAAGCAGAGCAGGGGAGCGGGCAGGCCTAGAGCACATGCCGGGCAATGACCATATAAGTAAGTCTGGCACGCATTGACGTCAATGTTACTACACCGTTAAAAAAAGACAGTAAAACACAGCGTGCAGAGCCATCCAAAACTCGCTTCCAAATGCATGAACCTCATTATTTGACGCTTTGGAATCGTTTAACACAAGTATCCAACATTGTGACAACATTTATAGGTCAGAAAAGAGGAAAAAGCATAATAGGTCCCCTTTAAGAATAATCCTAGCTGCCACTGAGACCCCAACCATGATAACAGAGAATTTTCCTTTTGATATATTATCTATCTGTCCTTTGTCACCCAGTAAACACAGTGTAGGACCAAGTGGCACAGGTCTTTCTAACCAATCACTTAGAATACGTACGACAACCATCCAGAAGTGCTTGATAATTGGACATTCCCACAAACAATGTATCAGAGTACCGCTATCATTTTGACACTTCCAGCACAATGAGTTGTTCATGAGGCCTAATCTATTCAGTCTCACAGGAGTCCAATAATATCTTTGTACAATTATTGTGTACATTTGCCTTTACATTCCCTTAAAAATTTCCCACATTGTGAGATTACTTCCCTCCATTCCTCATTCCCAAGAACAACCCCAAAGTCATTTTCCCATAAAACCTTCAAATTATTAAGATCAGTACTGAGTGTAGAGTTCATTCTTCTGTAAAATATCGAGGCTCTGTGATGGTGTGATGGCAAAACCAAATACTCTAAAATATGGTTGTCTTCAGTTTGCCAGTCTAGTGACATAACACAGTGCCTTGTCTGAACATATTTCCAAAAATGTTCCTTTCCATTTAGGTTATATTTACTCAATACATCAATATAAGACATAAACACTTTACCATCATACAAATTATCCAGCGTACATATTTCATGGTTGTGCCAACTCTTCCAGTAGACCGGTGTTTTACCAATACAGATTGCAGGATTTTGCCACAAAGACGAATATGGCTGTTTAGAATGAGATAATTTAATCATTTTGTGTATCTTCATCCAAACTTCCTTGGAATGCAACATAATAGCGTTAGAGATTCTACCTGAATTTTGAGAGAGGAGCTCTATGGGTGTAAAGGGAAAGGATAAAGATTTTTCTATAATGGGCCAGTCTAACTTGCATTGTCCAGTCCAATGTAGGGCAAGTTTCACCATCTCAAAAGAGATATAGTACAATCTTGGGTCAGAGCATAGCCAGAGCGTTGAGCCGATCTTGTGACATAGTGTTTCTAAGGAAAGTTTTTATCCTCTTTAATGTAGAAAAGCACCACTCAGACTCTGATGTTGTCATTGGTGTTGTGATGATGATGTTGAGAAGACTTACAGTTTAAGTGAATGTTTCTCCAAGGTCGTTTTCCATCAAAACCTGATAGAGAGCCAGTGCACCTTTGCAACTCCGGAACTCCTCATTCTCGTAGATCAGGGACAGTTCTGTTTTAAGTCTGGCCTTGTCCAATGAGGGATAGGCTTCCACCGTGGTTTCCAGTGCTGAATCTGGGAACTTTCTGCTGTGTTGTTGGAACAAGTCTCCTTGCAAGACAGTGGCACTGATAAGGGGCTTGGTGAAAGAAAACCTCTCCTTGGCATGGCTCATGACGGTGTCACATACCTATGTGATAACATACAATTATAAAAAAGGTAAAGAATTAGGTCTTCACGTCTCACTACAATCAATGTTCTGAATAGCTAGCCTATATTGTGTAATAAACTAAAATGGTTAACTGTAATTATTCATAGATATCATATGACAATAAACATTTGAGTCTGGACTACTATATCAAGTGGTGAGCATCTTCATTAGATTTTTTTGATGATGTCTTTGTTTCTCTCTGTTCCTCTGTGTCTCTGTGTGTCTGTTCCTCTGTGTGTCTCTGTGGGCCCTATCTTAGCCTGGCGCAAGTGCCATTTTTGCTATGTGCATAAGATAGCAAACGCGCTTGCGCTGGGTCTGTGCCGCTGTGGGTGTGAGGTCTAAACATGAAGGCAAAAGGAAGGCGTGGCTGGGCACGTTTGCTATCTTGTGCTCAGGGTAAAACATGCTCGTGCCTTAGGGTCGTGTCTTGTGCTGATCAAAAGCGTAAGTGGAAGGCGGGAGGCGCAATGGATTTAATTTATTCAAGGTGTGTCCAAATCCAACTTTGCTGTCTTGTGCCAGGGGTGGGAGTGATATTTCGCCCTGCCCCGCCCTTTGCGCCACCAGTGCAAAGCAGGATAGACCTATCAGACGTGCCCAAGTGCCCTCATTAATTCACAGGGGAGTTTAGGCCGAACTTGCAATAAACCAATCAGAAAGTCAGCTCTCATCACCTTTCAAGAGGCAGTTGCGCCAGCAGCGCAAGCGGAGGCAGCATGACGGCAGATTTACCAGGAGGAAACAAAGAGAAAAGATTTTCAAAGCAAGGAGACAGATCTCCTGGTTCCAGAAGAGAATGCGCAAGAGCACGCAATATATGGAGACAGCAGGACGTCTCCAAAACAGCTTCACGCCGAAATAGTTTATATACAATAATACAATAAATATGAACTGCAAATGTCATGCAGATATGTAACTGGTTATGTTTTAACCTGAAGCACCTTGAAACTGTGTTGTAATTTATAATTAATTATTAGCATCATCATCATTATTAATTTTACTGGCTGAGGAGCGGGGAGAGAGATGGTGTAGTAGAGAGGGGAGGCGAACAGATCCAGAGGCCGCGAAGCTTCCGCACAGCTGTTGGGTAGCTTGATGATTTCATAGAACCGCTCCTGTATATTGTTGCGTCCATCAATGTACCTTAGTACCAGGACTAGCTGACAGTGTGTGGAAATGTCAGTAGTTTCATCAGCCTGGATTGCTAAAAACTCAGCTGTCTTTACTTCATCTATGATCTGTTCTCTGAGAACTGCCAGCATACAGTCCAGGAGCTTGTTCTGAACTGTCTTCGAGGTGCCTTTAAATACGGTCGCATTTTCAAGGTGCTCCCTCAAGTCCCAATCAATGGATGCCATTAAGTTGACTAAACCTCTGAATATCCCGGTGTTGTCTTAGGAATCCCTTTCATCATGTCCCCGCATTGCTAATTCAAAAGCACCACAAAATTTTACATTTATTTTGGATAAAATATTACGGTTTTTATCTACCTCTTCATTGTGCCTTCTTACAGCAATGCGGTCCCCGTCATCTAGCTGCGTTGCTATGCTAATCTTTCCGAGCACAGCTAGCTTTATGCAGTTTTCCCTGTGAATTTTGGACCTCTCATGCTTCTTGATCCGTTCAGAGAGGTGCTTTAAGTCAGTTAGTCCAGTCTTTGTCCAAGTTGAATCACATTTGTCACTTCTGAAGAGGATACAGGGGAAACAGAAAAGTGCATTGGCTGCTCCACAACCTGCCAGCCACGTCTTACGGTTCAACCAGCTCAGACAAAAACTCTGTTTGTACAATTTATCTTTCTCCTTGGTTTGCTGGGAAATGTTCATTTCAGGTTTGTCGGGTCCCAGCTCCTTAACGAGAAGTTTTTCCTCCGTCGTCCGTCTCGCAAAAGGGTACATTAATAATTTCACCGAATTTGGTGGAAGCTGTGCTTCAACTCCAGTTGTCACTGCCATCGCCATCGCCATCGCCATCATCTCTCTTCCTCGTCACCATAGTTTTTTTTCTCCTGCTGTAGGACAGAGTCTTGGAGTCGCACTACAAAAAAAAACTATCACTGGCTCCTCATGTAGCTTTAGCAATCAAAAACCTTCTCACATTTTACGTAGCAGTTGGGGCTACATTTCCAGCGCCCCACCGGCATTAAATTTGGTGACATTGATAGGCCAATTATTAATAATTTTTCCCTAGCAACCATAACCGGATTGGCTACTTAGCTGCAGGTCAGGGGCACTTTGCCGAGCGCCCCGTGAAAGAATGATACACTGTAGGTCAGTCTAATCAGAGGCATGCAACTAATTGTGATCACACCAAAATCTAATTAAAGGCCCTGTCAACCATAATATCCACTCAAAAAAAAAAAAAAAAAAGTGGCTGTTGACGGTATTACACTAGTCTTTATCACTTGATTAAAGGCAGGTGTAATCATTCCCACAAAACAAAACAAAAAATCAGGTACGAACTTCAAAACAAAGTTTGAGCTCATTAAATCTGTCACCAGGAAGTGCATGATTACTCAAGCTCAGTGTGAAAAAGACACATTTGAAACATTTGGATGAAGAAGGTCACAAAGCTAGCTCGTCAAAACTGCAGTTTGTCCAAAAACAAGTGACATTCTTGGGTCATGTGATGACATGTGAGGGCAAATCCCTCTCCCAAAAAAGAGTAAAAGCATTTTAAAACATTTTCAAACTCAATCATAAAGAAACACGTTATGCCTTTTGTGTTCCTGTTGCAGGCCCTTCATTCCCACTGGTGTTTTCACTGGTGTCCTCAAGGCCCCCCTGAGTGCAATCGCACCTGGGTGAGGCCTAGAAGCACACAGTAAAGTGACATGGACTGCTGATGCAGGGTAAACATTTGTTGACTTAAAACTTGTCCTTCGGAAGACTCTGACGACTCCAACTCTTGGGTTACCAGATCCAAACCGACCTTTCGCTCAGACTGTAGACAAAGAGTGTTGAGTGTTACTCCAGGACCACGGAGACAGACACAGACCTGTAGCCTACTTTTCAGCTAAACTACAGGAATTCCTACTTTTAAAGGTGACTGTAAACTAATTCTGCTCTCGTATGTCTCCGCCAGTCCCACCAATCTTACGTTGTTTCTTTTGCAATGATTCTCCAGGATTTGCACACGGTCCCATAGCATATCCACCTTTTTCCCCATGGTACCGGTGTTTGTCACAAGGCCCTCAGTCGTGTCCTCCAGCTGGGAGATTCGCTCCTCCGCCTCCTCCACTCGTACCTGTAGCCCGCTGACAGAGTTTTTCAGCTCGGTGGTGGTTTCTTTGATGGTCACTACATCAGCAGCTACTTCCGTCAGTTTAGTACTCAGTTTGGTTATTTAAGCAAAGATTTTTTCCATACTTATTTTCTGTTCTGCAGCTTCGTCGGGAGACTTGTCCTCATTAGCAGCTAGCTTGTTCCGAGTAGCTATGTGGCCCATATCCTTAAAATATTTCGACGTTGTCGCCATTTCTCACCGCCAAAAATGTAGTCAAAGTACTCAGAACTTTTCTGGGATAAAGTCTATCAATATTTAGCTCAAGGTAGGCAGATAAATATGGATTAAACAATTAAATTAGTTGCGAGTGGTCTGAGCCCTCCTACAGTGCTGCCATCCTGCTCAGCGTACCCACGTGACTCCTCATTTTCATTTAGTTCTAGGGATAACCTAATCAGCATTTCTGTAAATGTGCCAGTGTTAGACAGACAGTTAGCTGGCTAAATTTCAACTGCAGGTGAGAAGTTTTGAAACCTATGAAGTGTATTTTTTGGCCACTTGGGCTGTGTTGATTATATATATGACAGCCACCCCAAACTAGAGCTGTAACATGTAATTGGTTAATAGATAATTAATCAACTATCAAATTAATCACCAATAATTCTGATAATTGATTAATCACTTTGAGTAATTTTTTAAAGAAAAAAAGTCTCAATAGTCTGTTTTTAGTGTGAATATATTCAAATGTGAATATTTTCTGGTTTTTTTAGTCCTCTGTGACAGTAAACTGAATATATCTAGTTTGTGGACAAAAGAAGACATTTGAGGACGTCATCTTGGGCTTCAAGAAACGCTGATCAAATGATTTTCACACTTTTTTTTTACATTTTATAGTCCAACCAACTGATTGATTAATCAATACATTAATTCTGAAATAATAAATTATGAAATATTAAAAATAATTGTTAGTAGCAGCACCACCCCAAACAAATGAAATAAATGTCATTAGTCCAGTAGTGGCACACTTAAAAGTTATCTTACCTTCTCTGCAATCAAGAGCACTAAACAGTAGAATGAAAACAGATCTATCGGACTTGTGTATACAGCATTTTTATGACAATCAACCATAATCAAAATTCTTTGCTCACCTTAGTTTCCATTGTTTTCACTGGATGCGATTAGTGCATTGTCTTTCTGAGCCACAGCCAGATCTTGGGGTGAATCACTGGGACTCTGGTTCACTACCAGCCTATAAGGATCTGTCACTGCAGAAGGTGATGTGGTGATCAACCTCACCAGATTGTTGATGCATCCCAAAAAGACTGACCAACACTTTTAAATTCACTTAGAGCTGCAAATTAGAGCTGCAAACCACGGCTGCAGACTCAAGAATGACTCGACGACACAATTTTAGAATTCAAGATCTAAACAAGATTAGTGGATTCTGAAAAGGAATAGTGAACTTTAGTGGCTCACTCAGTTACAGCATGGTCTGCGACATGAATATGTTGTTGTCCATGTTGACAGCTGTTTAGCTCATCTTGTTCAGATTGCTAATGTAGTCTACAGGCTTTCAGTACACATTGTATTTGAACTTGTTTATGTAATAAATTTGCATTGAACCATTGTAAAAAAGATATGTAGTGTTCATAAGCTGTTATGTGACAATTTTAAAGATCTTGTTTTTAAAGGTACACTTGTAGTTTTGGAAAAGAATTTTGAATCAAAAAAGAATATTCACGGATACATACATGACTGACTGAATTAATAATTAATTACAGAATAAACAAATTGTCCTCAAAGAGCATAATTTTCATATGGTTTCTTTTCTTTGCAGGGACCCAACTTTCTGGCTTCAGACAGTGTTTTAGGGACCTCATTTTCCTCTTAGGATCCCTTATTTATTCAGTTATGAAAATATATCAATATTTGCGTTTGTATTATTACTTTTCTGAGTTTGAATTTCTTTTCCAAAACTGCATAATGTGCCTTTATAGTTGCTAGGTTTACACTAAATGGTCAGAAGTATGCCACACAGTACCTTCATAACTGTTAAAAGGATGGTTCCTGTTATTCGAAGTGTGTTTGTATAGGGTACTTATCCATAGTCAGTGTATTGCCCACAGTAGATGTTAGTTGCCTGCTTCTGGTTTGGAGAAGCAGCAGGAGTACCAATGTAGATGAGCTAAACAGTATACTGCTTTAGACAGGGTTAGCAGCAAAATATTTTAACCACTTGAAAGTGTTCTTCCCAACAAAAAAGTATTTAACTTTATGCAATATTTCAAATATTTTCACTGCTTTACCTTCCTGTCAGCCAGCCTTTCCAACAGGATCTCACCTTTATACAAGCCAAATATCATATCTCCAAAGCCACTCGAGTCTTAGCAGAAGCACTACTTACTTAATACATGGTTGGTTTGGAGAGCGTGATATTTGGCTTATATAACAGCAGTATACCATGAGAAAAAGCTGCCTGGTAGAAAGGTGAAGCTGAGAAAATATTCAAAATATAATGTACATTTAAACTGATACAAATTTTTGTAAGTGGTTAAAATATGTTATATGTTGTTGCTGACCCTTTCCTCAACAGTGCATTGCTACGCTTCTGTGCTGGTACGCGTCTTTGCTTCTACAAAATTGGAGGCGTGTCAACATCCATCGACTGCAGGTAAGTCAGTGTCTCATACAACCTAGGTTCTGTATAAACACCTGAAAAATGTTAGAAATTAGTTTTAATACAAATATGAAATATTGTAGTTAAAGATATAGTTTTTGCACATGTTTGTTTACATCCGCTTCCACAAAAGATCACGTGAAATTGCGTACCACGAAATCCCGCGAGATGATCTCGCGAGATCACATTCACCCAATTCAGAATCTTAATATAAAATTATAATAAGGCCTGGTTGTAATCTGGATGATTTTGGAGAAAGTATTAAATGAATATTTAATAGTCAGTGTCTTATTATGAACATATTTACAAGAAAAGTTGCAAAAATGTTTGTGAATGCTGTCAATCACAGTTCTTAGAAAGACTGAAAATCGGAACTGGCCAAAATCAGAATCGGTAGGTCAGACCCCTCAAAAATCGGAAATCGGAATCGGCTAAGAAAGTTGAAATCGGTGCAAGTCTAGATTTTACAACATCCAATCACAGCACAGATGTTTTTCATGACAGCCAGTCACAATACGGAGTCATTTTCAAACAACCAATCAGAATGCAGGGTTGTTTTGCAACGGCCAATCAGAATATAGGGATACTTTACAACAGCCAGTCACAATACAGGGGGATTTTCCAGCAACCAATCAGAATAAAGAGGTAATTCTCAACAGCCAATCACATTACAGTGGGATTTTCCAACAGCCAATCAGAATACAGGGGGATTTTCCAATAGCCAATCAGAATACAGGGGGATTTTACAACAGCCAATCAGAATAAAGGGGGGTTTTACAACAGCCAATTACAATGCAGGGGGATTTTCTAACAGCCAATCACAGCACAGATGTTTTTCATGACAGCCAGTCACAATACAGAGTCATTTTCAAACAACCAATCAGAATGCAGGGTTGTTTTGCAACGGCCAATCAGAATATAGGGAGATTTTACAACAGCCAATCACAATACAGGGGGATTTTCCAGCAACCAATCAGAATAAAGAGGTATTTCTCAACAGCCAATCACATTACAGTGGGATTTTCCAACAGCCAATCAGAAAACAGGGGGATTTTACAACAGCCAATCACAAAACAGGGTGATTTTCAAACAGCCAATCAGAATACAGGGGAATTTTACAACAGCCAATCACAATGCAGTGGGATTTTACAACAGCCAATCACAGCAAAGGGTGATTTTCCAACAGCCAATCAGAATGCAGGGGGATTTTACAACATCCAATCACAGCACAGATGTTTTTCATGACAGCCAGTGACAATATGGGGTCATTTTCAAACAACCAATCAGAATGCAGGGGATTTTTGCAACAGCCAATCAGAATATAGGGGCATTTTACAACAGCCAGTTACAATACAGGGGGATTTTCCAACAGCCAATTAGAATACAGGGGGATTTTCCAGCAACCAATCAGAATAAAGAGGTACTTCTCAACAGCTAATCACATTAAAGTGGGATTTTCCAACAGCCAATTACAATACAGGGGGATTTTCCAACAGCCAATCACAATGCAGGGGGATTTTACAACAACCAATCACAGTGCAGTGGGATTTTCCAACAGCCAATCACAATGCAGGGGGATTTTACATCAACCAATCACATTACAGTGGGATTTTCAAACAGCCAATCAGAATGCAGGGGGATTTTGCAACAGCCAATCAGAATACAGAGGGACTTTCAAACAGCCAATCAGAATACAGGGGGATTTTCCAGTAACCAATCAGAATAAAGAGGTATTTCTCAACAGCCAATCACATTACAGAGTGATTTTACAACAGCCAATCAGAATACAGGGGGGTTTTCCAATAGCCAATCAGAATACAGGAGGATTTTACAACAGCCAATCACAAAACAGGGTGATTTTCAAACAGCCAATCAGAATACAGGGGAATGTTACAACAGCCAATCACAATGCAGTGGGATTTTCCAACAGCCAATCACAGCACAGGAGGATTTTCCAACAGCCAATCAGAATACAGGGGAATTTTACAACAGCCAATCACAATACAGGGGGATTTTAAAACAGCCAATCACAGCACAGATGTCTTTCATGACAGCCAATCACAATACAGGGTTATTTTCAAACAGCCAATCAGAATATAGGGGGATTTTCTAGCAACCAATCAGAATAAAGAGGTATTTCTCAACAGCCAGTCACATTACAGTGGGATTTTACAACAGCCAATCACAATACAGGGGGAATTTCCAGTAACCAATCAGAATAAAGAGGTACTTCTCAACAGCCAATCACATTACAGTGGTATTTTACAACAGCCAATCACAATACAGGGGCAATTTCCAGTAACCAATCAGAATAAAGAGGTACTTCTCAACAGTCAATCACATTACAGTGGTATTTTACAACAGCCAATCACAATACAGGGGGATTTTCCAGCAACCAATCAGAATAAAGAGGTATTTCTCAACAGCCAATCACATTACAGTGGGATTTTACAACACCCAATCACAATACAGGGTGATTTTACGATAGCCAATCACAGCACAGATGTTTTTCACGACAGCCAATCACAATACGGGGTCATTTTCAAACAACCAATCAGAATGCAGGGGTTTTTGCAACGGCCAATCAGAATACAGGGGGATTTTGCAACAGCCAATCACAATACAGGGGATTTTCCAGCAACCAATCAGAATGAAGAGGTACTTCTCAACAGCCAAAAACATTACAGGGGGATTTTACAACAGCCAATCACAATACAGGGTGATTTTACAATAGCCAATCACAGCACAGATGTTTTTCATGACATCCAATCACAATACAAGGTCATTTTCAAACAGCCAATCTGAATAAAGGGGGATTTTGCAACAGCTAATCACAGCACAGATGTTCTTCATGACAGCCAATCATAACAGAGGGGTATTTTCAAACAAACACTCACAACACAGGGAGATTTTACAATATATACAATTTTACAATATATGATTATCAAAGTTCATAGACTGTTTAATGTGTATGTTATTTAGGAGGTGTGTCAAAAAGTAACAGGACTTAGTGTGCTGTGTGAGCTATGAGTCGGGTAGGGATTAGCGGGTTGTGTCAGTTTGTGACAGATTTTTCCTCAGCCGGACCAGAAACTTCAGGTTGGTCCATTGCTCGGTGCCCATCACTTGACGGCCTGAAATTAAAGAAAAAAGGTCATATATTTGTATACAATATAATTGATATGAGTATGCAGTTATCAGTATGACTATTTCTATTATTGTATATGATGGGATATTAGAATGTCAGTATCAATATATAAAAATGCACAGTAACAAAAATCAAGTAGGGCAAGAACATCCTCTGAATTAAAATTGAATTCAAATATAAAAAATAATTCAGAGGATTATCTTCTGCCTCCTCAAACCTAATGTACCCCAGTGTGGGGGCTGGATTTGTTTTTAGAGTGGCAGTGTGAAAATATTTTAAATGTATGGCAAACAGGTTCTGGTAAGGATGGAATGTAAGGTTTATGCCACAGGTATCCTAAATTAACAGCATTGGGAAATACCCAAATCATTTTTTTATGTTTCTGTAATGGTTAATACACCAGTATGTAGAGGGAATTTAACCGAAATATTTCTAATGCTAAAATGTAATTATTATTGTTATCCATGAATTTTCAAATTTACTGTTTACAAAAAAAACCCAGAAAACATAGTAAAGCACATTATTATTTCTTGATTAAGATGTCAAATTATAGTTATTTACTTGCATTCCTGAACAGAAAAAAATGTTTTAGTGGTTGAATGCTATGCTTGATTAATTTCTGACTTCTCAGAGAAGCCCAGTGAGCCAGCTCAAATTTGGGTACAAAAAGGTGAATTCAGTTTGAAATTCCTCATTCCTGTTCACAATGGTAAAACGTCGAGAGTGCAGTGAAAATCAAAGAGTACACATTAAAACACTTCATGATGCTGGATGATCTCTGAGACAAATAGGGAAAGACATGGACTCAATTGCTTATGTGCTCAAAAAGTTACATTCAGTCACCCAAAAATGTATCTGTTTCACAAATGAATCACCATAGTTCACGTTCATGTAATTTATGTTTGGAGCAGACAAATCCACATTATCCTGTTTATTTATTTATTTATTTTTTTTTGTTTGACTTTTGCTGTTACAAATACCCATTTTTGGTAAACTGAAGAATAACGACACAAAAACAAAAAACACAACAAAAAATTAGAAGATAGTTGTGTCCTCAACTTATTTCCACGATCCAATACAAAAGTATCAGAACTGATCAATATTAGTATGCTCATAATAATATAATTGATTTCAATGCATTGCTGTTTCTTATTAAATTCTCTCACCCCTGTTTTTTCTTTTTCTCACAAGATAATCAAAATTAATTAGTACAGAGGAATTCTCTACTCTTCTACGCATGCTTTTTGGAGTCTTACTTCACACAATATAATTATTACCCAGTAATGATTTTTCCATACACTATTGTGGATTTAGTAAACACTGAGTCGTACTTTGCACAATACGACAATTAACCAGTGATAATTTTTCCCATACAGTATTGTGGTCTTAGTAAACTCTTTTAAGTTGGACTCGTCAGTGCACCTCCAGGTTTCTACTAAACCTTGGTTAAAAACTGTCGGGACTCTTTCCCATCTCAACTCTTACATCTTGACATCTTTAGTAACCTGGTTTTTCCCCGTTTTTTATTTTTCTAAAAATCAATTAAATAAATTTTCAGATTCTCACCAATCAGAATTGTTGAATCGCAGCGCTGAGTGAGTCTGGTCTCGGGTCTAAGGCCCTCCTTCTCACCCGTCTTTGTGGGGAGGTTGAGGTTGAAGGAAATATCTCCTCAGGGTGTGCACTACCACCGTCGACCCTGAGTCCAGAAACCCTCACACAGGCGATCCCACTTCTGACACCAAATTGTAAATTGAAAATCTGAAAATTAAGACCATGACCCCATGACCAAGATTGTCTTTCTGGTGTTTTAATCGAGCTTTGCAAAGGATCAGTACACAGTCACACACAAAGTGAAAAAGGAACTGATAATGAGTCAAGAATGTAAATCTGTTTTACAGGGTTAGGAGATGAAGGAGGTTGGGTCAGGATGGACCTGAACTGCTTATCGGGAGAGTCGGGATGTGATTGTGTTATCAGAAGTTGTTCTTCCAAAGAGAGAACAACTGTGTGTTCAAGGACCAGTAACCAGTTAGTGCCTGACAGAACATCAGAAATAACTAAGAGGAACAACAGTGACCAGTTTGGTGAATAATTTTCCCACCACAGTGATTACACAGCGTTGACTAATTTCTCTATCATCCCTGGACACATCAAGACCATAAATACTGGACAACAGGTCCCACTTGTTACAACACAGACATTCTTCCTCTGTGGGCATAGAGTCACAGCATTCACAGGAGCACAACCAGTCTTCACAGATTCACAGACATGCAGCAGCTGCTTCACCCTCGTCTGCCCGTTGCCCCTCTCTCTCTATCCTCATCCGCTCTTTCTTTGTAGGAACTCAAACTCCTCATCCGTATACTCAGGCTCAAATAAGTACTGGCAGCCACTGAAATCAAAGGTCTCATCTACATTCTCCAAATCAGGTAAATATTTAGCCATGACACTTCAATCGGCCTAGTGAACTCTCACCTGTACTATGGGACAACCAACTGACTTTTACAAGTCATGGCTCCTCTGTTTTTTTCTGGTAACAAGCAAAGATCCCGTGAGATTTTGTTACACACAGCCCGGAGCAAGTGAAGGGTAAGACAGACGCTTCGCATGCTGTTGACAGAGATAAAACTGGCGATCTGAGCAGGTCTGTGGTGAAAAAAAGCACTTTCAATGCAACGGGGCGCATTTGTCCAATGTATACTGTTGTACTTATTTTGCAGCTGCCAGCTGCATCTGCCTCCCTCAATACTGGAATACTGGAAAAGTTGTCCTTTAATACTCACTTGTAATTACACCATATCTAGATGGAGACAACATTCTATGAAATTTACTGACCATTCTATGGCCATTATCACTAAAGGCTAAAACACACCGGGCCACGCTGCATCACTCTCGTCCAAGACACTGTGCTTGGAATATATCTCGACCTCAGCATCTCTGACCCCCCATCTTTGCCCTCAAGCTAGCGTGTGTTGTCAGACTGAGCTCCTGTCTGTGCAGGAGAGCAGAGACAGTGGTCTGAAGAAGTGTGTGTGTTAAAGTGATAGTTCACCCAAAAATGAAATTTCACTCATGCCATTTACACCATGTTTTTAGCCTAAATGTCATCTGTAGCCTCTCAGCCCGGAACTGTGCACACACCTGAAGCAGGTACACAAGCTCTTGCCCAAGTGGTGTAGCTGCAGCAAAGAAATGATGTTCCTCTTCTATATCAGTCCTTGGACATTTTCTTCTTGGTTGAGAGTTTGCAAAGTCAACTGTACGCATAACAAGTAACTATTTCTGAGAAGATCTCGCTCTGTCTGAGTTGCTTCCAGGTAGCATGTAAACACAGGTATGAAAGTATCGCAAGACCTTGTATATCTCATGTTGCGCCGCTTGGGCAAGAGCTTCTGTACCCACTTTAGGCGTGTGCAAGCAACTCCGGTCTGAGAGGTTACAGTTGACATTTAGTCTAAAAATATGGCGTCTTTTTGGGTCAAATTTTAAGGTTGCAGCTTACAGACACTTGGGTTACACCACACAAAGAGTATGGAGACATTTTGTGGGGTTTTTTGTGTTCTTTTTCTACATTTTAAAACTGGTCACCATTCACTACAATTGTACTAAGTTTGGCCGCAACACTGTTTTCCACTGAAGCTCCAGGAGTGTTTTGTGAACTGGAGATCTTCACCCATCCTCACATCAGCACAGGGATGAGTAGATATCAGGAGAAATTTAATTTGTGGGTAAACTATCACCTTAGGCTCTCAATACTTTCTAACCTCTAAATGAATGACTGTGGATTCAAGTTTAGTTTCTCACCTGTGATGCTGTTTATACTTTTAGGTCACTGCTTTATTTTACCATTTCTTTATATTCGCTTAAGAAGTAATGGCAATGCTTCAATTTGTGTTCAACATTGTAGAGAAAGGCTATGTAGCAGTAGGTTTGGGCCAAAAATACACATATGTGTAAAGCCATTGATGGAATTGTACTTTTGGAATTGGTTCTTAAGTGGGTTAACAGGGTGTCAAGGCCCATCCCTTATCTTGGGGCTCTCGAGTTGCTTACCTGGTAGTGCACATGCCCCATATGCAACACTAAAGTCCTTGCTGCATAGCCCCTGGTGCATAGCCCCCTCTTCTGTGCTTTGTTCTTGCTACATGCCACAGCTTGTCCTGTTATTGAAAAAAAAGAAAATTATCATATTACATATGTGAGAGTGCTGTTTGTGGACTACAGTTCAGGGTGTAACACCATAGGGCCCTTCAGGCTCATCAGCAAGTTAAAGAATCTGGGCCTGAACAGGTGATGGGTACCTCCCTCACCCGCTATGTGGTGTGTGTGCGTGAGTGTGTGTACATGTGTGCATCTTTGTAGGGGTAAAACTATATGAGTTAGTGGTCCTCATTGCATGTTTGCATTCACTCTGCTTCATGTGGATGTGAACCACAGAAATACAATGTGAGCTTAATGCTGATGTAGGTAAGTTCAAAGCCACTCGATAACATCAATCACACGTGCACTCCGTGTAATGCATACATGTGTATCAAGGACCCAGGTGCAGAGAAAACAAAAACCAAGTCGGGAAAAGTTTGAGTCTGTGACTTCAGACGCATTAAATTTGCACATGGGAATCAATAGTGGAATTGGAAATCTCAATTCTTAATGATTCTGGAGTAATCGTAATTTTGGAACTGGTTCTAAAGTAAAACCAGGTCTTGATGCCCATCCCTAATAGCTACTGCTATATTTTGTAAGCTACTTTTACAGTATGGCTTACAATTTATTCAAAAGATATTATCTTAACCCTTGTGCATTCCTTAATAAGTACAGCACATATTAGGGATGCACCAATCGACCAGAACCGGCCGGTTTTCAGCATGACCTGCCCTGACCGGTGACCGGCCGGTCAGCGTCACATATCTGATTCTGTGCCCGTCATTGTCACACACAAGTTCTGCACGATGGTCACGTCATGTGCGCAGCAGACAAACTGACCGCTGATAACAGCTACATACACAGAGAGAGTCAGAGAGACAGAGAGAGAGAGAGAGAGAGAGAGAGAGAGACAGAGAGAGAGAGAGAGAGAGAGACTTTGTGTGTGTGTAAACTCATGGACTCTCAGACTTTGTGTTTTTCTGTTTTTCTTGCACCTGTGTCCTTCATGCAGCTGTCTGTTTACATGAATGAGATGAATGAGTGAATGTTTGACTGTGGATTATTGAGGGACTTTGAACTTTACTACAAGTAAAGCTCAAAGCTCACATTTAATTTCTCTAAGTCCACATTCACATCAAGTATAGTTTACAGCAGACATACAAAAACAACTTTGAAGACTGCAGGATGAGAGCCAAAAAAACCCCCAAACATGCTTTTATGCTCCAATGGCAATGGGATCAAAAATCGCAGTTTTGCCACTAGTCAAGGGGACAAAAATATCTTCTGGATGTAAATTGGGGAGCATTTTCATTACACAGTTTATTTTAGAGATATCATAGCATATGAAGTTTAAGTGTCTAAATTAACACAAAAATACACAACATGACCAAAGTGTATGCAATATGCTTTAACACAGCCAAAATGATGGAAAAATTATAATCCAAAAGGACAAAAATGTCCATGGGTGTTATTGAGGGTTAAATAGTGTTCATAATTACACCATGTCTTAATAGGGGCTAGGGCTGAACAAATTTTAAGAAATATCTAGTTGCAATTATTTTGATTGATTTTGCTATTGCAATAGGATTTGTAATATTGGAGGAAAGGATATTTTTTACATTTTTTACAATTATTATTAATTGTTCAGCCCTAATAGAGACTAAATTCTATCTGTCCTATTTTTTTGGATCAACCAATCACACCTTTTAAAAGAATAAGTCATACCCAGCAACAGCGTCAACCACACCTCCTCACCAAGATAAAAATTTCTGTCCCTCCTCCTTTTTTTTCATTTTTTAGAATGTTTGTGAGTACCGCTCCAGATATTCAGAGGAGAGATACATGGCTTTCACTGAGATGTTGCAAAGGTCAGACTTTAAATAGAGTGGAATTGGCCATGGACACTGCAATCGACACAATTCTAATCATACAGTTGGTCTAATCATGTTGGTTGGTTAATGGTTTAATAATTTGTGTATCAATTACTTTGTGGCTGATCAGGTTAATTATCAGCTAATTATTGTCAGTTTCTAACTGCAGTATGCAATAAATGGTTGCCCTTTGTGTGTGTTTACCTGTCACTCACTACTGAAGGTACACAACACAACAAAAAGAACTGATACTTTTATACTAGTGAAACATAAAATTAGCTTTTAAATTGTCTGATTGACTGCATTTATTCATTGGTTTGATTAATGGTTTACAGTCTAATAATGGGTGTTTGTGTTGGTTATTTACAGTAGCTCATCTAGCTAATTATCAGCTAAAACTGTTTCATCTATATACAGTGTAATTACCACCTACTGTTTGTGCACTTTTGTGCCCTACAATGTGGCCAGAAAGCCCCAATAAATTTGAATTCATCATAGGCCAAAGTGACTTCTCCTAAAAATGACCTCATTCTAGGCCTGAGTATATGTTGCCAATAGCCTGTTCTGACAAAGAAAGAACCAATATTTTTATACTCATACTTAAGCTACATCACATGGAAGCAGCTTACCTTAATGGTGATAACACACTTGCCACTCTGTATTTTACACGCAGCAGCAAACTCCTGGAACATAAGTATGCACACAAAGTGTTAAAGTGAAAAACACGGTGACACAAAACATTGCGTGGCAAAAACATAATATAGGACAAGCAAATGTATAATTCCTCTGGGATGAAAAAAAAGAAACATTCCAAAAACACAGAAATAACCTGATAGTTTAGTCTCACTGGCAAATTTGGCATGAATGCAACAAGTTGTGGCAAAGGACAAGCCCATCGTTACTTTGTGATCATCTCATGAAATCTTTGAATTGATACAGCTAAGTACGTAGTAATTTGTGTGTTACTGTATCTTCTGTTTGTTCTGTTTTGTCACGTGCTTCTGTCTTTTATGTGATACAGAACAGGATTTAGCTGTAAACCAGTTTTAAATGAATCAGGGCTGTTTAATTTGAACTGTAAACAGTAAAGGTGAACAGTAGAGTACAGATGGACGTTACTATGCTCAATGAAATAATGAAATATAGCAATATGTGGATTGTATAATTTGTCGTGTGATTACTGCTGTTCTCTCAAGGAGACTTTAAAAAGTTTTACATGGCTCATGTATCAAAATAAATGTTTTTATTCTTCAGTGCTTGTTGTCAAGGTTTATTGCACGAATGCAATAATATGTTTTCCTTTCTTCGTTAAGGACATGTTTTCATTATAAAGACTTGTTCAGTCAGTGTGTCAAAATATGTATCCCCCATTATGTGGGGACACACATTCTGTCAGGCTGTATTTTCAGTCTGCCAAAATATGTATCCCCTGTCTACAAAGCCAGTCTTTACCATATCATCAAGTGGTTTTATTTTACAATTTCTTACCCAGCAAAAAATAGAAAAAATTATACGTCACATGAAAATAAATATCAGTCTAATTTAATTACATACAGCATTCTGAAAAGAACAAATGATCAACATAACATTACATTCTCAAATTATTAACTAGGTAGACACAAAAAATGAATGCTCCATCCTGTCTAGATTACAGTCAATTGTCTACTCATATACAGCATGCTAGCCACGTTCATAGCCACACCTCACTGTGTCACAAACTCACTCACAAACTGTTAAAAACACGGCCAATTATCACTGAAACACATGGCGGACTTTCACCCAACATGTACACATGAACCAATGAACAGGATGGGTGGTATTAGTGCTAACGTTTAGACATAATGTAGGATACTGATCCAATGCTTACCTTGCGGAGCAAGCGAAAATAAACTTTGAAAAACATGGCGTCCTACATGGAGCAAATCCCAACACTACGGTGCCCTGGAAGGGATAAACAGAGCGAATCACCAGATCAACTGCAGAACAGGCAGCGCAACAGTACCACCCTGTGACGTAAATAGGCAACTGCCCAACATCAAGTAACTGTCTGACAAAAGGAATTGAGAACCGTAACACCAGTAATAGCATTTTAATTATTTTCAGTGTGATAAAATAAGATCAACAAAATATTTAAAAAGTATCAATGCCATTTTTTATGATTGAACAACACAGGGCTACACACACATACAGCATATATACACAAATATAAAGAAATATAATCGAAGGAGTATTTTCACAAATGTCTGACATTTCATATATGATTAACCAAATCATTTCAGCTCTTAGTGTGAGGGCCTGTGCTTAAATTCTGTCATGATATAACACTTTAGAAATACCAATTTGAAGTAGTTAGATTCAGAAAAAGTATTCCATCCATCCACAACCGCTTGTCCTGACAGGTGGTGGTGGTGGTGGGGTCCACCTGACAAATATCACTTTGTATTCACTTTATTTGTGTTTTGGTCTGCACCAAATTTCTGCTGTTTGGTGCTAGGTAGGAAGTGTACAGTGAATTTATCACAGCCTTTTCACTGAAAACTGAATAGCTGCCTGCTGTTGCTAGAACCTGGGTTGATGACACTGAGGGTGAGATCTGAGTTTGCCATCTAGAAAATCAGAACAATCAGTTAAAAGAAGGTTAAAAAGTGTTGATTAATTAAGTGGTGATAATTTTTTACTTTGTAATAATTCACTAATATGGATTACTGCACTTTTAACAAACGAGAAATTGTTATGTAAGCGGCAGTTTTTTAAAGAGTGATTATATATATATATACACACAGCTTATAAAATTTTATAAATTTTATTCTTTTTCTATTTTTACCTGTTATAATGAAGGAAAACCCCAAACAGAAGTTTAGTGTGCATGTGTAGGCCTACTTTGAAATGAATTAAACACTGAACTATGCGTGCCTATTTGTGTAAAATTAATAAAATAAAAACTAGCCCACTTTAATATAAATAAAACATAGTGAAGTCCATTTCAGTGTGCTGTCATAGTTTTCTGTTTTTGTTTTCCTCAGCCACGTATAGCAATCAGCACCAAAGCACCTGAACATACAAACAAAACTACATCAGCTCCGGGTCTAAAAAATATCGCGGGAGCGATATTTGGAATTTATGAAGTTCATGCTTCATGCTCACATAAGTATGTTGAGCCAAAGATGGACAGGACTTCAAATGGTTTTTCATGTTCATATAAGTGTCAGGAATGGCATTTCATGTTTCAAAAACAAGTTTGTCGGGTTTGGGGGGGGTTTCAATATCACTCCATTAGTGCTCTTTAGCGAGAACGGCCTTCTGACAGATGACTTTTTCAAGATCCGCTGTCAGGCTTTTGAACTTGGACACCCATAAGTCTTTATCCGCTATGTCGGCCAGTTCAATTTCAAGATCGGGCTGAATTACTCTTGCGAATGCAGAAATGTTCAGCAGGGATGGGTCCATGTCCAGGGGTGTGACAGGGAAGGACAGAGTGTTTTTTTCCCTTTCTGAACTCGCTGAATCTTTCCCCAAATGCTGTTTGAGCACACAGTGCTTCTGGGTGCAAGATGCAGTGAAACGTCAGCAGCTTTCGATCCAGTGACTTCTGAAGTAAATTCACAAAGCCCTTCTGTGCTCCTCTCATACTACTGTCAGTTGCCACTGACACCAGGTGAGTGGTTTTTTTTTCCTTTGGCTTTTAGGCAACTCACAACAGCCTCACAAATGTCCTCCCCCCATGTTTGGCCTTTTAGCGTTATAAGTTCAATCAGTTCTTCCTGCAACCCATCAGAGTTTACACATCTGCATAACAGTGCTGTTACATCACTTGACTCATCACAGGCAATTGAATATGCTTGAGCTGAATTGATGTCATTAATTTGCTTACTGGTGATGTTTGATGCCATTTTAATGGCCCTGTCCTTGACGGTCTTTGCAGAGAGAGGCACTTCTTTAATTTTCTGAACAATTTCCTGTTTTGTACTTTTCAGCAAATGCTTGCTCTGAAAATGTCTTTCAACGTTACATTTTTTTTGGTTTGCTAATTTCTCGCCACATATCAAGCACACAGGTAAGCCAGCATCGCTGGCAGTTAAGGCAAAGGAATATGTCCACGCAGAATTAAACTCTCTATTTTCCTCTGAGACTTTTCTTTTTTTGGATTTATTCATGGTTGGCTTACCGAGGGCGGGGATCGCACACTCAAGAAGCCCCCTGCAGGTAAAGGCGTGGATAGACGTGGATGTGATGCATATTTTAGTTGACAGATTATTAAAACTTTTTAAAATTAGTATCACCTCAAACTCCAAGATAACTGTGCAACAAAATAAATAAAAATGAAATAAATCAAAGTTAAATTAAGAAATAACTGTTATTCATTTTCTTTCTTTTCTTTTTTTTCTGTCAAAGCCAGAGGGAGCCACTACAAGGAGGCTGAAGAGCCGCTTGCAGCTCCAGAGCCATGGGTTGCCGACCCCTCCCTTAGGCCTTCTTGAAGGTCAGTGATATCTTGCTGGTGACTAAGCCATCGAGACCAACGCTGTTGCTCGGTGGCTGACTTGATAGTACTGACTTGTTTAAGGCAGACTTTCGTGGTGTAGTGGAGGATCTGCATGTCCGGGACTGAAATTGCGCTCATCCCGGTGTCTGTTAGAAAAGAATTTTCAGACACTTGAATTTTCTTCATTAAAGTTTCTCCTAACAGCACAGCACAGGACAGCAGACAGAGCTGTGTTAGTAGACAGAAAAAATAAAACTGGAGACTCATGATCCTTATCCATTAGTACAGCTCTTAATATTAAACACAAACTTAATTATAACTTACCCAAACAATAGTAACAGTAACAGTAACTGCAGTAAAGTTTTAGTACAGAAAACTCTTGTTCAGCTATTATTGTGCGGTGTTTGCTGCCCTCAAGTGGAGTTTATATATGGCACGTATATGACACGTATGGCATGGTTTGTATATAGTACAAACATGTCATGAGCTAACTGCGGCCTCCCCCTTATTCCAGCAAAATCCTTTTCCATTTTGCTGCATTTTTGGTGTCTGGCAAAGTTTTGGCTGAACTGAAGTCCCAGCTCTAATTGTCACGGTTCGCCACTGAGGTGCAATTCAGGGATAAAGATACTTTCCTCAAATGTCTTTTCTTTGGTGCTTCTATGAACAGGTGCTATGAAAAAAAATTACAAAAAAAAGGAAAAAGAAATACCAGCTTTTTGGCTGGTTGTTTATTATTTATTATTTATTATTATTATTGTTGTTGTTGTTGTTGTTGTTGTTGTTATTATTTAATATTTATTCACTGTAAACCTGAGTAAGTTAGGCAAGTACTAGAGTAAAGCTAACTTTTTTTTGAGCCAATAAACTCAAAAGTTCAGGGTTATCAGTGCTTAAAATTTTGGAATAAGTGTTAGATGTACTCTTTGATTACAGTGAAAATTAAAATTGATTAAGCAAACAGATATTTTCAACACATGTAACTCTAAATTTTCGTTCACCTTGCTCACTGCAAGAGCTGAATAATTTTCAGTATGAAAACTAGGTGTGTCACAGTAAAATGCAGAAAAAGCAACAACAAAAAAAAAAACCATATCAATTAAGTTTAGTTTCTTTTCATTTACGCTGAACAGAGAGCAGTGCAATTTACTGGGAGGAGCTCAGACTGAGGATACACTGGTGTATCCCTTGATTGGGCAGTTTTGGCGATTTTCATCTTGTGTCATCAAGACCCACAAACTGAGACTTTCCTGCAGGCGACAGCATGTTCATTAATCTGCTGCCTGCAGCACTCATGGATCAGTGGACTGTACTAGCGGGTCTTAGCCCCCAGAAAAATTACGGCTATGGCTCCGTCCTTTGTCCGGTTGCCACCGTGGGTCCCCTGCACAACTTGACCTCTGTTCACTGGCCTCGTTTCTGGCTTGAGACAACGTATGAACCCCAAGGCATTAAAGCTATGGGAAAGGGGAGAGGGATGAAGGTGGGCCCTCTTATTCTACCCATTGGCCTGACCATGAAGCTCGTTGAAGGCTCCCTAAGGCGCACAGTCTTTTACTTTTGGTGCCGGTTACAAGAAGCAGTTTGCACGAGCCTCACAAACCTACCATGGTGCCTCCTCTCTCCTAGAGAATCCTTAGGGAATTTACCAGATTTAGTTTTCTAAAACTTGGAATCAACTTAGCTCTTAAATCAAAAATTGTTTAAATGATGTTAGTTTAAGTTCGAGTCACTCAATTTCTTAAATATTAAACTTGCATTACTTATTTGTTCCAGATTTACACCTAAACAGTGGTGGACAGTAACAAAGTACATTTACTTGAGTACTGTACTTAAGTACATTTTTGAGTATCTGTACTTTACTTGAGTATTTGTTTTTTTGGAAACGTATTACTTTCATTCCACTACATTTCAAAAACAAATATTGTACTTTTGACTCCACTACATTTCTAGGAAGGTTGTTGTTACTTTTCGACTGAGCTTTGAAGTCAGCTGTTGGTGTTTTTCTTTTCTAAAATGCAGTTGGTCAGATGCTGTGCTCTCCTCACAAAAGAAAACCAATCACAGTAGCTCCTCTGGATTGATGTAAAAGTGGAAATACATCATCCAGGACCCATAACCCAGAACAAGCAAGTTGTCCCTCTGTCATTCAAACAAAAAGCAGTAATGGTGACAGCAGGAGAAAGACAAAATGAAATCTCAAGATGTTATTATAATTATTAATTGTTCCAGGTAGCTTTTAAAGTTGGATTGTTTTAATCGGGGTGAAAAATACCACATAATTCATGTATATATACTGCCTCTGAAGACAGAAAGAAATCTCAGTTATTTAAGAGACTTGGAGAACTCCTTACAGTTAGCTTCAATCTAATTTTATGTGGTGATTTTAATACAGTTACATCAGAACATGACAACAGCTGTCCTTTTTGGTTTTGATTGTATTTCTATGCTGAAGTGTTTATAGGTGTTTCTATAGGCTTTGTGCAGCAGAGTGGTTCTACAAGCAGGTCAGTGCATCATTAGATGGTTTCAGAGAGTTACAAGCTTCTGTAAATGCATCATGAAAACAATACAGCATGTATTGATATTAGAAAATGTACTTTGTAATTTGTACTTTTAAATACTTAAGTATTTTTATAAACGTGTACTTCTGAATACTTAAGTATTTTTAAAACCAAGTACTCTAGTACTTTAACTCAAGTAAAATTTTGACTGAGCAATTTTCACTTGTAGTTGAGTAATATTTGACCAGGAGTATCTATACTTTGACTCAAGTACTGGGGTTGAGTACTTTGTCCACCACTGGAATTGAGGGCCCGCATCCAGAGATACAGGACACTCAGCAAACACCAGACCGCAGTCAAAAGTATTCTGGCTATCATATGGCAGGACCAGTCAAGAGACACTGCAGAATTGAGGGCCCACATCCACAGCATCAGATTAAATCAGATTAAAATATCTGTCTGAAACAGACCGATGCTCGGCTCCTCCATGAAATGTTTGTCACTTCACTGCATTTTTCTTAACCCTGCAATGTGTTTTGGCCTTTGGGAAAAAAGTATATAGTTTTTTTTTAAGGCTGCCTCAAGGGTTAAAGGGATATTTTTCAAGTGTTTAAAGTGTAATTCAAATGTAACTTTATTAAATCAAATACATTAACCTAAATGACAAATATGCCCAGAAACCCTCAGAGGCACTGCATTTGGCATAAAAATACATGCTCAAATAATTACATGACAAAGTCCATCAGGCACAGATGAGCACTGACCTGCTCAATTTAACATTAAGGCCAAAATGCACTAGAAACTTCAATAGTTAAGTCAATTGAAGCTTCTATGGCGCACTGCACTGTAGCGATACTAATTTCAAACAAGGTAAACTTCCAGCTCTCCTCACAGATCAACGATAAAGAAGGGCACTACTTAATGGTCAAAGGTTTAATTGACCACAAACAAGTGACATTATTGAATGTTTATAGACCACCAGGAAATAATAAACAGCAGATCAAAAAAAGTTTTTAATCTTATATCTACGAAAGTGTCAGGTGTGTTGGTATGTGGGGGAGACTGGAATATCCAACTTTATCCCTCTATGGACTCCTCAAACAAAACAAAACAAAAAAATAATAAGACGGTATGGTACATGTGTGGAGGGAGCTACACCCACTTGATAGATGCTTTACTTTTTTTTTCTCATGCTCATTCTGTATATTCAAGAATTGATTATTTTTTATGTTTAATTCAGATCACCACAGGATTACCAAATGTAACATTGGGGTAAGGGATATCTCTGATCATGCAGGGGTATATTTAACACTGCATTTTGACAGCAAGCCCAAAGACACATTGTGGAGATTTAACACTAATCTTTTGAATGATCCTCAATGTCAGAAATACATAAAGGGAGAATTTCAAGAATACACTACACATAATGATAATGGCACAGTGTCTCCCAGTACACTGTGGGACGCTGCAAAATCTGTTATTAGAGGTAAACTTATCATGTGGTCAGCTCAGAAGAAGAAGGAAAAAGAGAAACAAGGATTTGACTGAAAACTTGAAGTCTTTGGAGAATAAACATATGGAATATAATGACATTGATGTTCTAAACCAGATTCAGGATATAAAACAGACTTTAAACAAAGTATATGAAAATCAAATAGAGAAGAGAGCTAAATTAATTAAACACATTTTTTATGAGAATGGTTCTAAATAAAAAAAAACTACTTGCTTGGAGAATACGCAAACAGCAGGCCGAGAGATTTATACATAAAGTGAGACCCGCAAACCAATAAGATGTATCATACACTGGATGACATACAAATTTCCTTTGAAAAATACTACACAAAATTATATTATTTTGCTCAGCCTCAGGCAGCTGAGTCAACGGCCATATCAAATTTTCTAATGTCTTTAGACTCACCATCTGTAGGAACAGAGCAGAATAAAATAATAACTCAGGAGATAATAGAAGAAGAAATAAACAAGGCTATATCAATATTAAAAACGAATAAAATGCCAGGTGCAGATGGCTACCCATCGGAATGGTATAAAACCTTTAGAGAGATTACAATACCAGTTCTTGAGGAATGTTTTAATTATGTTCTTCGAGGGGGGGAGACTCCATCGTCCTGGACACAAGCAGTAATTTTAGTCATTCCTAACACGGGTAAAGATAGGACAGAGTCTAGTTCTTACAGACCCATATCTGTTTTAAATATGGACTACAGATTATTTGCATTAATACTCACAAAACGAATGGAAAATATAATCCTGGATTTGATAGATACAAACCAAACTGGTTGGTTCTTAGACGATTTGGTTTTAACAGCCAGGTAGTTGGATGCCTGAAATCTTTACCTTCATTGCTCTCCCACAGCCAGAATTAAAATAAACGGGAATTTATCTAAAACAGTGTCTCTTGAGAGGGGATGTCGTCAGGGATGCCCCCTCAGCCCTACACTTTTCACCCTCTTTATTGAGCCACTAGCACAGGGAATCAGAGAAGATAATGACATAACAGGCATATTGATTGGAGATACACAACACAAGACCTGTCTGTACGCAGATGACATTCTTGTGACGCTTACCAACCCTAATGAAAGCTTGCCTAAATTACTGTCTCTTCTTAAAGTATTTGGTTCATACTCCGGGTACAAATTGAACTTACAGAAAACCCAAACTCTTACTTTTAACTATGAACCACAAGAAAAAGTTTACAGATTATGTCATTTTAAATGGAAGGGTGACATAATTAAATACCTGGGAGTACAAATACCTAGAGATCTAACTGCCATCTATGAACATAACTATACTCATATAACAGCGGATATTAAGGCCGATTTAAATCGCTGGTCATTATTACCAATGAACATGTATAATCGAATAGACGTTATAAAGATAAATATATTACCCAGGCTGCTCTACCTTTTTCAGTCATTGCCTGTTGATGTCCCTCCCAAGCAATTCAGTGAGTGGAGCTGAATGATTTCATCCTTCATTTGGGGAAAGCAAAGACCTAGGATTCAATTTCAGACATTACAATTGCCCAAGGACAGAAGAGGAAGGGCTTCACTCTGCTTAGAAGATTATTACAAAGCAGCACAGTTAACGTTTTCTGGTTTGCTGGTGTGATCCTACATATGATGCGAAATGGAAAGACATAGAACAAACTCAAACAAACATACCTCTTCAATCTGTACTTGGGGAAAAATCCCTTCAGAAGAAATATTTAGACAAATTATCTAAATGGACTGCAGTCCCCTTAAACATTTGGCATAAAGAATTTAAAGACCTGAACTTCGAGAGGAATGCACGAATATTACGCTGGCAACACCGCCTAAATTTGACAACAGATTGAAACCCTGGACAAATGCAGTCTTTCAAAAACATATAACGTAGAGAAATGCAATTTCTTTAAGTACTGTCAGGATGTATTTCTGTGACTGGTGTGGTATGTTTTACACTCCGACATGACTTGTATGGTGACAGATATATGGCTGGCAGGGTGCCAGAAAGTCTGGTGGACAAGACTCTGTCCATTGTTGGCATATTTGCATGGTCCAAAAATAAACCGGTTATGTCTAGTCAGACAACCCTATAAAAGCTGTAACTGTTGGAGTGTTCTTGGTTCATTCCTTCTTACTCTGTATGCTGTATGATGTGGAAGAACCCAAGCTCGTATTGAACATTTTTTTTGGGTACACCTGTGTCATCTCTTCTTTCTTCTTATTCCCACAATAATCATCACTGTAACAGGTACCTTCAACTGAGACATTATTTTGACACAAATATTAAAACTATTGGAGAGAAGGGACTGAGATTGATTAAGATATTCACTGATGCATACAAAGATAACTCTAATAGGAAATTGATCTCAAAGACTTACTCATCTTTACAACTGGACAGGGGTTTTTCCACTCTGTATGTTAAATCAAGGTGGGAGAAAGAAGCTAACATAACACTGACTGAAGATGACTGGTTAAATATTTGTAGGACAATGTCTACAACTTCAAGTTCAGATTTATGGAGGGAATACACCTGGACACCTATAACTCCAAAGGTTAAAAAATCACAAAGTCACAACCCCGAACAAGGTCGGTGCTGGAGAATGTGTGGTAAAATGTCTGCTGGTCATTTTCACATTTTTTGGGAGTGCCCTAAAATCTTTTCTTACTGGACAGATGTGGTGACAGAGATCAGATCTATAATCAGCTCAGAGCTTGATTTTAATTTCAGTGTTATATATTTGGGAAATGTATCAACTGTCCTGAAAAAACAGGACAGATACCTGTTACAAATACTACTAGCAGGTAGTAAAAAAAAGCAATAACCAGAAAATGGTTGAGCATAGAACCTCCTACAATCCTTGAGTGGATAGAAATAATTAATGCCATTTATACTATGGAACGATTGACCTTTTCCCTGAGACATGCTACCAAGAAATGTGAAAAATACTGGAAAAAATGTCCTATTTGTCCTATTTGAAACTGTAGTGATTTCTTTATACGTGTTTGGTTGGAGAAACAATGTAATGTATTTTTCCTTTGCACAAACAGAGTAGACTTTTAAGTTAAGAAAGAATGGGAGATATCTCACTTTGAAGGAAACACTGACGACTAGCATTAAATGGAGCCAAGGATCATAAAAACTTTTTGGACCTCAAATAACACTCATGGACATAAAGGACTTTTTCGAGAATGAATGTAACGCAGGTTCATTCAATCCTCATTCTGTATGTTTAGCATTTCTCTACACCTGTGATGACCTTGTCTGTTTTAAGTTCTGTTTTTGTTTAAAAGAAAATAATAAAAATAAAGTTTAAAAAAAAAATTGTCTTGTTAAAAGGAATTTCGCCTCACAGCAAGAAGGTCCTGAGTTCGATCCCCCAGCTCCCCGGCAGGGGCAGGGCCTTTCTGTGTGGAGTTTGCATGTTCTCCCCGTGTCTGCGTGGGTTCTCTCCGGGTTCTCCGGCTTCCTCCCACAGTCCAAAGACATGCACGTTAGGTTAATTGGTGACTCTAAAATTGCCCGTAGGTATGAATGTGAGTGTGAGTGGTTGTCTGTCTATGTGTCAGCCCTGCGATGAACTGGCGACTTGTCCAGGGTGTACCCTGCCTCTCGCCCAATGTGAGCTGGGATAGGCTCCAGCAGCCCCGCGACCCTTACGGACGAAGCGGTTACAGAAAATGAATGAATAAAAGGAATTTACATTAAAGCATTAACGTGTTAACTTTGACAGCCCTATTAAATATACATTCATCGCATAGTTTGTGTTTTGCAGCTACACCCTACCTCAGAAATGTTGTGTTTTTTATCTGACAAATAATTACAAGAATATTTTTTAGTCATAATTTGTCTGCAATCTCATTATGTTAAAAGAAAAATCGGATTATTAAGCCAGTATCAGAAATTGTATCGAATCTTGAGTTGAATGTATTGTTACATCCCTAGTCACCATTAGGGATGTTCCTGGTGACTAATTTCCCTGTCGATTAAGGCAAAATTGAATTTAGACTAATCGACTGGTCTAACACTAAGAAAACACTCAGAAAGCTGCTAAAATGTAGTAGAATTTATTGATTTATAATGTTAAACACTGTCCGAAAAAAATACTGTGTTTATTAAGAGCCATTTGAAGATGTTAATGTTAATGTACAATTCAATTTTCCAAAAATGTTTTTGTATACTGCCGTATACAGGTCTTACAAAGAAAGAAAATTTGAATTAGCAAAGGTCAGACTTTAAATAGAATGGAATTGGCCATGGACACTGCAATCTATACAATTCTAATCATACAGTTGGTCTAATAATGTTGGTTGGTTAATGGTTTAATAATTTGTGTATCAATTACTTTGTGGCTGATCAGGTTAATTATCAGCTAATTATTGTCAGTTTCTAACTGTAGTATGCAATAAATGGTTGCCCTTTGTGTGTGTTTATCTGTCACTCACTACTGAAAGTACACAACACAATAAAAACCCGATATTTTTATAATAGTGAAATATAAAATGAGCTTTTATGTTGTCTGATTGACTGCATTTGTTTATTGGTTTGAATAATGGTTTACAGCAGTGGTTCCCAAAGTGGGGGGCGCGCCCCCTGGGGGGGGCGCGGTGCCATTGCAGGGGGGGCGCGGTAAGGCTTACCCGGTATTGACACCAGGCCCGGCTGCGCTGCGGTTTTGCTCCGTCATGCACGCGACTTCAATTAAGATCAGCAGCGTTTCAGAAGCGTCTCAGCAGCGGAGCGTGTTGCCCGCTTCTACCATGGATAAGCAGGCTACATAGTTAAATTGTTTATTTTCTGTCTGTCTTTATGATCGCGAGTCTGCACGGGGTCTTTTATTTTGAAAATCAACCGGATTCTCCCCTGTTTTCCGTGCCTGACTTCCTGCCCGCTCAACTAGCTATGTGTCAATTGACGCGCCATCCGTCGGAAATAGACTCGCTGAGTATTCTCCGCGGAGCTGTAATTTATACCAGAAGCGGCTCGGCGCTCTGCTCCGCGGAGAATACGCAGCGAGTCTATTTCCGACGGATGGCGCGTCAATTGACACAAAGCTAGTCGAGTGGGCAGGAAGTCAGACACACAAGCCAATTGCAATTTTTGAAAAATGCATTGATAGCAATGTTGAGTATTGTTACACAGTAAAAAAAAAAAAAAAGAAACCTGTTACACTGAACATAATTACACTGTTAAGGTGGTTTGTTATTTCGTTATTTATTTCTTATTCCAAAAGAGGTTGTAGTTTATTGCAACCTGTAGTTTATGAGGGTTGTATTAGAGTTTATGAGGTTTGTATTAATTACAATGTGTGAAATAAACTGCAATGGAGTCTGAAAACAAAATATGTGTATGTGTGTCAGGTTTAGGGGGGCGCGAAAATTTTCTTATCAACCAAAGGGGGGCCCAGCAGAGAAAGTTTGGGAACCACTGGTTTACAGTCTAATGATGTGTGTTTGTATTGATTACTTACAGGAGCTCATCTGGCTAATTATCAGCTAAAACTGTTTCTGTTTCCTTTCGTCATACAGTGTAATTATTACCTATTGTTTGTGCACTTTTGTGCCATACAGTTTGTCCAGAAAGCTCAAATAAATGCGAATTCATCATAGGCCAAAGTGACTTCTCCTAAAAATGACTTCATTCCAGGCCTGAGCATACATTGCCAATAGCCAGGTCTGACAAAGAAAGAACCAATACTTACCTTAATAGTGACAACGCACTTGCCACTCTGTATTTTACATCCAGCAGCAAAGTCCTGTAACACAAGTATACACACTGAGTGTTAAAGTGAAAAACATGGTGACACAAAACACTGCATGCCAAAAACATAATATAGGACAAGCAATTTTATAATTCCTTTGGAATAAAAAAAAAACATTCAAAAAACACAGAGAAATAACCACTGGCAAAGGACGAACCCATCGTTACTTTGTGATCATCTCATGAAATCTTTGAATTGATTCAACAAAGTACGTAGTAATTTCTGTGGTACTGGATCTTTTGTTTGTTCTGTTTTGTTATATGATTTTGTCTTTTATGTGATGCAGAACAGAAATTAGCTGTAATCCAGTTTTAAGTGAGTCAGAGCTGTTTAATTCTGATTTTATTACGTTATTTTTAATCTTTTCCTGCAAAATAATAAATGAAATAAAAGTGAAAATTGTTGTGTGTTATTGTAAGTTTTAATGCTTTCACAACTATTTGTGCAGCATCATGCATGATGTACATAAGATAAGTACAACATTGACTTTGATGCATTATTACTTTTTGTGCACCATCACATTTGAACTTTTTCTCCCTTTCATACTGTTGGTGGATGAAATTTCCCCATTGACTTCCATTATAACCACATGTTTTGATCGCACAGCCATTACAGTATAAAAAGATGCATTCTGGTCTGTAGGGAAGAGGTCAAATTAGTCATTTTTAATTGTTGACCACCTCATGACACAATTTACCCACTATAGGCCTATGAATGAAATGCTGGTCATAAAGCAAGTATGAAAAAAATTCTAAATGCTTCAGTAATACTAGTTTTCATTTTCCCTGAAAAAACAAAACTCAGAAAACCAAATGCATATTGAGGGTGCATGGTTGGTTTTCTGTTTCATTTTGTTGGTGTCGGTGACAGTGCTTATAAAATTGGCATTTAAAATCTTAAAATTCTAAAAATATTTAAATATTTAGTAGTTTTGACCAGAAGTGAGGCTAATTAACATATTTATGCAAAAAAGAGTTTATTCCAAATAGATTTTCCTTTTCTAACCACCCAGCGTTCATTGAATATAATTTACTCTACTAAATTGCCTTACTTGGCAGTTATCTCCCTGGATGCCCAACAGGCATTTGATCAAATTGAATGGAAGTACATGTTTGCTACTATTCTTGCCCCAAATCCTCCGTTTTGACAGGTCTCCCCCTTTCTCACTGCACCATGAAACCAGGCAGGGTTGCTGCCTCTCCCCAATGCTCTTTGCGCTGACTCTCGAGCCTCTGGTTGCGGCACATCTCATTGTACCATTGGTCTGTACGCAGATGATATAATCTTGTCTCTAAACCCAGAAAGCTGCCCAAAGCTGTTTATTATATCAAAAAGGGAAGACAGGGATGTTCTTAGATCTTTTAGTGTTAACTGGGGAAAAAGTTTGTTCATGCCCTTCTCTCATGGTCTCGACGCTGGCTTTCTTGGTAATCTACCCTTCAGACTTTCCACTGAACACCTTGTGTATCTCGGGATTAATATCACTACACTGCAAATGCTAACATACAAATTAATTAAATATGATAAGTGAACCAAACTCAGTTTTCATCAACCTGTTATGAACACTAATTTTAAATAAGTAAGTAGTAATTTGGGGTTGGAAAACATGCTTAACTTGATTTATCCCAGTTAAGTCAAATTAGAAAGAATAATTTATTGTACCCAGTGTGCTTTGGGCGTTTTATTGGACATGCTCAGACCTGCCTCATCTACTCCGCGCAACCAGAACTTTCCTACACATGTCCACGTCAACCGCATGGTCAACCAGGAGCTCCCTTCAACACCTTAACCTAGCCTACTTGTGTTTAGCACATTGATTTGGTAAGTAAATATTTTACTCTTTTGTAAACCGTCGCGTTGTCTTGTTGTAGTGTAGTGCTGTGTGCTTGCCAGGGAGGAGTAAACAAAATCAAATTCAAATATCACCACTAGCACAGTAACATTACCATTTTTTTAAACAAATGTAGACTACAGTTTATGTAGTGTGGGAGAGAAGGTCGGCCGTTTGGCGTTGTTGTGGGTGTGGCGGAGCTTCGGTACCGGGACCACGGTGTTCCGACCCGCACAGGGAAGTTAGTTTCAGCCGGTTCACACCGGACGCCGAAGCGTGCAAAGCGGCTCGCCCTCAAAAATCGCGCGCTAGCCGCAGCCTTCCAGTTCACACCAGATGCTCATTTCTCTGCGCTGGTCGACAAGGCCTCTGCCCCTCAGCTGTGTATGTGTAGCCTGTGTCGGTGTGTGTGTGTGTGTGTCTGTCGGTGTAGGCTATGTGTACCCTGAACGTATATAGGTCATCTATATACACCTAAGGTGTGTCGGTGTGTGTGTGGGTACCCTTTGTGTATATATGTGTGTCGATGTGTGTGTGTTTTCATCTCTGTCGCGTTCTGTTTAGATAAATAAACACAAATAGGCAACAAACGCACATGGAGAGGGCTATGGTATTTGTCAATCTCTGTGTTTTATTTTGAAAATTGATTTAATTTAGAAAATTGACTGGATTCTCTCGTTGTTTCATGTGTGACTTCCTGCCAAGATTGACGCGATCGCTCGCGGCTCGCGCCCAAAACAGACCATACGCCGAAACGATCGCTGCAGAGCGCGAGCGATCCCGGCGCCACTGATGTGAACTACACCTAAGGATCCACACAGATTTAATTTATTTTGACAATGTAACGAGAGTCGGGGTCCTTATCTCTGTATTTTCTAAAGGATTTCTCCTTTGCCACTGAATTTAAAGCTCAATATAGGAATACAGTTAACAAGAGTGATATTATAACAACCTGGTGTGTTGATTTATGTGTCTATATTTTGAAATTGTTGCCTTAATTGTGTGTTTTTTCACTGTCCTCCATTCAGGCTGAAGCAGATGGTCAACTGTCCACACTTACTCCGCTCTCAGCAATTAAAGGTATTTACCTAATGCTTCATACAATACAATAATAATTCAATATTTGTATTAGTTCCATGGGTTTGGGTAACAGAAATACATTAATGTTACTACAGTGGGATAATGATAAAACCAATTCCATTGTTAAACGGATCAAGTTAATTTATTCCAATTTTGGACTTAAAATAAATCATTGTACATGGCAGTTTGTGACTGTTCATCGCACACTTCGACTTGACTGTTAAAAAATAATTAATTGTACATCTTTATTTATGACTGTTTAAAAAAATAATTCAAAGCACATTTTTGGTTTGTGACTAAAAAATTCATTGTATATTTCAATTTCACTATTTAAAAAAATCTTTCATTTCATTTAAAAATAATTTATTGCACATTTTAGTTTGTCAATGTTAAAATGATTCATTGCAGATTTTAATTTGTGTTTAAAACAATTAATTGTACATTTTAATTTGTGACTATTTAGGAAAAAAATGAAACTTTTTTTTAAAAATAAGTGCTTAATGCTGAAATTATCATGTCTTTTCAGGTCAACCAGAGCAGTGCTCCCTAATGCAGTGGACTTGTAAGTACTGCACATTTTTTGCTGAAAAGAGAGGCTACTTGCTTAAGCATTACCGCTTAAAACATGGATTTCACACTCGGACATCCCCACTCCCATGCCTTCATAAGGAATGCCTCTGCACATTTAAATCTTTTAATGCACTCAAAGTACACCTTTCAACATGGCACACTCAAAAGGATGCAGGCAAAAGTGGAGAAACTGCATTTCACTGTCAGTTGTGCGACTTTGTGGAGCCTTGCACAGAAGCAGACTTCTTTACCCATTTGCGAAGACATCTTAAGCTGAGGCAAATGGTTGCCTGCCCATATCAGGACTGTAACTTTCAGAGTAGTGTTTATTCTACCTTTACTGCACACAAAAGCATAGAGCATCAGATGCACAACAAGACACCATTAAAACAGGAAATTGTTTCAAAAACTGTAGTTGAAGAACTTCCAAAAAATACGAGTGTTCAGCTAGAGGAGGGTGACCCTGAAGTTGATGATATTGACTGTGAAGTTGCTGAGCAAAATGAAGATGTGGAGGACTTAGAGAATCAGTTGGAACGCAATGTAGCTGCTCTTTTCCTGAAAATGTTATCAATTCTTAACATCTCTGAAACTGCCCTGCAAGAGGTCATAGATCAGATCAACCAAATTTATTTGTTATCACAGCCATTGCTACATTCTTCTATTCGAAAAATTCTACATACGCATTGTGCAAATGTTGATGATGCTTTAGTGAATGAGATAGCTCAAGTGGTCATTGAGAATAATGTATTCCTCAAATTCACTTCTGATGAGGGATCGTTGTCAACTGCTAACAGGCGAAAATCATACATTTCAAGGGAATTCTCTTTGGTTATGCCAGTTGAATTTGTCCTAGAAAACAAGCAGAATGTTGTGTATGTCCCCATACTAAAAATGCTGCAAACATTACTGAGCAATAGAGAAATTCTGGAAAAGACCATGTCACATGAGGCAACTTTGTCAGAGAAATACCAATCTTACAGAGATGGTGCCCGCTTCAAAGACAGTGCTTTCTTGAATGAGGAAGAATTCAGGATCGCTCTCCAACTGTATATTGATGATTTTGAGGTGGCTAACCCCTTGGGAACCTCCAGAAAAAAGCACAAACAAACATATCGCTCGTCTCTTCATTCCATTCAGCTTGCTCTGCTTTGCAAGGCCAATGACATCAAAGACCAGGGTTATGCCAAAACTCTTCACCCTCTTATTCAGGACCTTGTTTTTCTTGAGCAACAAGGCATATATGTTGAACAGTTGGGAGCCATTGTTAAGGGCACAGTGTTATTTGTTGCAGCAGACAATCTGGCTGCCCACTCTTTGGGAGGGTTCTTTGAAAGCTTCAGAGTTACCCAAGTTTGTCGATTCTGTATGGCCAAGCGGGAGGAAATGCAGGACAAAGAAGTACAGACAGGCTTATTTCAACAAAGAACAAAAGAAAACCATGACAAACATGTGCAAGAGGTGTCACAGGATTCAACCAAGGCTCAACAATACGGTGTGAAAGGAAGCTGTCCACTTACTGAAAGCTTGCAACATTTTTTTATGTCGTTGATGGCTACCCTCCAGACATTCTACATGATCTTCTGGAGGGTATTGTTCCAGTAGAGTTGGCTCTGTGCTTAAAGGCACTGATATCGAAGGGAACTATCTCCCTTGAGGCCCTGAATGATGCTATTAAACAGTTCCCATACACATTTGCAGACAGAGCAAATCAACCCCAACTCATTCCAAAGACCTTCTCCTCAAAGTCAACAATTGGAGGAAATGGTCACGAAAATTGGACTCTTCTCCAACTTCTACCATTATTAATTGGTCAACACATTCCAGACGGTGATGAAACCTGGGAGGTTTTAATGACCTTAAAAGATGTGGTGGAATTGGCAATGTCCACAAGCTTTACAGAAGAGTCTTTGTGCTTTCTTGATAGCAAAATCTCTGACCATAGACACTTGTTTCAGAAGGTTTTCCCGGGTGAAAAGCTACGACCAAAGGACCACTACGTTGAGCATTACCCTCAGCTCATTCAAACCTTTGGTCCTCTATCTGATGTGTGGACAATGCGTTTTGAGGGGAAACACAAGTTCTTCAAGAAAGTTGTGCATCACTCTCACAACTTTAAAAACATTCCCCTGACTTTAGCAAACAGACATCAGAAAATGATGGCCTTCCATCTAGCTGCCACAACTTTTTTTAAGCCATCTATTGAAATTCACAAAGTGAAGTCTGTGATGGTTTCCTCATTTCCAGAAAATGTGCAGAACTGGCTCAATCAAAGAAACAACCAGCTGAACACAGTCTTTGTAGCTTCCTCTGTCATCATTGATGGCATCAAGTACAGTTCTGACATGGTCATTTCTGTTGGATCTTGCGCAGGGCTCCCAGAGTTCAGACAAATCTCAAAGATTGTTGTTATAAACACAGATGTAGCATTTGTCTGCAGACTGATGACCTCATGGTACGATGAGCATCTTAGAGTGTATGACCTCTGCAGCAGCCATTTGCCCATCTTCTCAGTCACCCAGTTGTCAGATATGAATGATGTGTTTCCTCTGTCACTTTACAGAGTTCATGGCAAACAGCTTGTTACACTCAAATGGTACATATTATGCCAAGTGGATTAAACACTGAGATGTTGCATGTCTCAAGATGATCTCATTTTTTCACAGGAGGTGACATTGAGATTGACCAAAGATTGATGCTCTGAGTTGTCGTTGATGAAGATGATATAAGGAAGCTGACCCTAAATGATAGACCGGATTCCATTGAAGAACTAAAAACACAGCTGCGGGATAAGCTGTCACTGCAGTACGACTTCAAACTCCAGTTCAATTTCTCAGTGGATGTAGAGTACAGGCTGAGACAGGCAGACCTTTCATTCATGAAAGACCGTCTCCCAATTACTCCATCACAAGACATGAAACATGACATACTTGAGAAGCTCGCCAAAACAATGTACAGTTTCAAGGCATACCCGAACGATGACGACTTCAGCAGTGTCGCAAAATCACTGATAAGTAAGCACCCCAGTCTCACTGAACCTGGTCCCCAGCCAGGGTGGTATGGCTGGAAAAATAGCATAAAATTCAAGATGGCAAACTATCGTACAAAGCTACGAAAAGCAGGATGTGATGATGTAATGATAAATGGGGGTAAAAGAAGTAAACTTAATCCAGATGGAGAATCATCCAGCAAGAATGTCAAGCGACCAAAAAGAGGTGAAGCCAATTATTTGCCTAATTTACCTGACGGACATGATGAAAGAAGCCTTGAAAATGCCAGGAAGATTGTCATCGAGGAAATGAAGAAAAAAAAACCCAATGCCACTCTAGTCTCGCAAATGATGGACCAAACATTCCCACTGTGCAGAAGGGAGATAGTGACACAGGAGCCTGCTGTGCAGAGCACGGTTGAACGTTGGCCAGCACTTTTCACTGAGAGACAGGTAAGCTACTTGTTCGTTTTGGCCTGCCTTCCCCCATTAAGTTTCCAGCAGATTAAATGTCAGTCAGAACATATCAATGCTGTGAGGTGGAATATTAAAACACATCATCCTCAAAAAATTACTCTTGTACTATATACAAATCAGTAAAATGTTTTCAGTGTCAGTATGTGTACTGTTATTTGTTTAATAATATAAGTAGTAATGTATTATTCACCATAGTTTCATATGTTAAGCTCTTTAATTTTCTACAGAATTAATTGAATGACAGTCAGTTTAATGTTGTTATCCCTCTCCCTCCTTCCACTCTCCATTTTTTCAGGTCTTTGTTGAGTTTAATCGCGTCGCCAGTAGGAACCTTGAAGGAGACTTCTATGAAGCCCTAGACCAACACACCCCACGCTTCATCGAGCTTTTCAAGTCCAAAAAAGGAACTACAGGACAAAAACTGACAGACTTGATGCAGCACATCAACTGCCTGGTAAGGATTTTGTAATAACGGGTGGTGGCAATGCACCTTAGGCCTGTTTCACATACCATTCACACTGCCTTCCTCTCTGCTGTGTTGCTGCATGCTGCTGTGGAGAGCAAGCGAGACAGATGTACCCTTGGTGACCGTACCAGTGATGTGTACCCATAAATACACTAACTAAATCACTTCAACAATTAAATCATGTTTTTTAAAATCCTTTCACAACACCTATACCAGTTGTTGTGGACTACTCATCTCAACATGTTTTTGTTCAATTTCAACAGGTTTTTATGTGTCTCTCAGTCTGTCATTCTTCGTAACAAGAAAGTCCAACAGTATGGTAGTTTGCACATTTCAAGTGAGTGCTCAATGAAAATGAAATGTTGAGTTTGTATAAAAACAAAGAAAATGTTTACAGGGAAATTGGGATGTGTAAAATTAGGTATTTAAATGTTACCAATTATACTAATAAAACTTAAAGCCCTGTCTCTATTATGAGGCTATGAACTATTAGAGAAAATATAGAAAAGTATATCAACACATACCCCCCACCCCACCCCTCAAAATGCTACGAAGTTCTTAACTTGTATCTATTCTCTCTCTGTATTTTTAGTCGCCAGATGTGACGGCACTTCGCTCTGTTGTCCTCAGAGGCCTTCCTATTGTGCTTGGTGATGACTCCAGTGAGGTCTACAAGACTTGCTTTGTAAGTAACATATTGAAAGAAGAAAGAAACATATTGATCTCAAGTTACTGACAAATCATATTTGATACGTTTGATAGTGTTGTCAAATATTTAAAATTACTGCTGTCAAAATTATCGCGTTAGCGGGCGATAATTAATGTTTAGAATTAATGCCGTTAAAAATTTTCACGCATTTGACGCATGCGCAGAATGACCCGCCCCATACATCCCATAATACCACTCAGAAGTGCAGTGACGCGCAGTGAGCAGAGCGGATGCATGCGTGCGGTGAATGTAAACATGGAGGAAGAGCAGGTTGGCCCTCTGGATGGGGAATTTCAGTTTAAAAAGAATACAGATGGAACAATAAATAAGCAGATAGTAATTTGCAGCGACTGGCTAGAGCACATGTGGCCACATCTGGCCCGCGATTCAATTATATACGGCCCGCGAGATAATTTCACGTGTCTATTATGAATGGCCCGTCGGTAAATAGCACTCCCACCACTCATACTACAAGTCCCACAATGCACTGCGTCAGCTGCCGCGCAACTCGAGAAATTAATCAGCTCGCAGTCACGAAGACGCGAGCTTCTGTCAAACGACAATGTAAACAGGTTTGTCTGTTTCGGCAACTGACTCAGTGCAAAGAAACACAAGTATATGAGGAGGGAGATGAGCTGCAGCTCCACCTGAAACCAGGTAAAAATAAAAATAAGACTGACCCACAGCAGAGAGAGGGAGAGGGAGAGAGATAAAAAAAAACTTTTTATGATCATGAATCATAATATTAATGTACACTTATGTGGTGTGCGATTTTTTCTTTTTTACTCCAAGTCTGATTTGAGTACTTTTAAATACTTAATTGCTGCATTATTGTAAGTCATGATGAAGAGGACAGACTCTGTCTTGTCAGTGTGCAGTTTAACCTTTTCCTAAAATACTGCTGGTTCTGTGGTGTTACATTTTAAATCTGAAGCCTGCAGTGCACCATAGAAGCTACAGTTGACTTTTCTGTTGAAGTTCTCAGTGTGTTTTGGCCTTAATGTTAAATTGAGCAGGTCAATATGTTCATCTGTACCTGATGGACTGATGGGTTTGTAATATTATTATATGAGCAGACTTTTATGCCAAATGCAGTGCCATTGAGGGGTTGCATGATTAAAGTGTGCGATATCTTGTGTGCAGACAAAAAGCAAGCATTTTCAAATGTAACCCCCACCTGGATATGTGAGTTGAAATATTCTGAGCTGAAATATTCTCGTTTTCCTTTGTTATTGTTGAAGAAAAAAAAAATATTTTAAATCTTATTTATTTTATTGAGGAAAAAGTTGTTGCAGTCTGGCTGTTCAAATTCATATTTCTGAATTAAACATAGTCAGTTTTAGACAGTTTAATAAATGTTAATCCTGTTTGGCCCGCGACTTAGACTGTGTTTTAAACTTTGGCCCCTTCTGTGATTGAGTTTGACACCCCTGGGCTAGAGGATGAGTAGAGAAGAGGGCCACATTTAAATGTACACACACACACACACACACACAGAGAGAGAGAGAGAGAGAGAGAGACACAGCAGAAGAAACATTTGATTTATATGGTGAGGCTCAAAGCAGGTAGATTTAGCCTGATGTTCTGGTTTTGAATATTTAATTAGAAAAAAAAAGAGTGGCCCTGTTGTGCTAGTTTGAAGAGGGGGAAAAATACTGTCCTGTTACTGAAAGAAAGAAAGAAAGAAAGAAAAAGTCTTGTTGATTTTGAAGAGAAAAAAAGAATACTGTCTAAGAAATAAATAATGTTCTTGAACAATATTAATGCCATTCAGTGTGGATTTATGGTTGTAATGAACAAATACAGTATGTTGCTGTACAGTATATATCCGCCTTGTGTCATTTCTTTCCATTCTAACAATAATTTACAGAAAAATATGACATATTTTGGGGATAATTTGAATTGCGATTAATTACGATTAATTAATTTTTAAGCTGTAATTAACTCGATTAAAATTTTTAATCGTTTGACAGCCCTATTTAAAATACACTTATTTTCAGTTGATCAGAATCAGGTGGATTCTAATCTCACTCATAAATGATCAGAATCCCTAAATTAGTACATAATGTAATTAAATTAAGGATGTGAATTCCCCAATCTCACACTTCCAGTCTACAGAATTTCCCAAAAGAAGACCAGATTCAAAAGGTAGTTGTGTGTGCTTCTTTTGCAGGATACAGCGAAGGAAGAAGCACTTGCCTCAGTGACAGTTGGGGTGCTGACCGTGGTCAACGAAGATGCTCAGCAGCAGGGTCTAAATGCAGTGCACCTCCAGCCCATTTCCACTGCCATCATACTTGAGGGAAGTACTGTCATGGACAATGTTAGAGACTTTCCCCAGGCAGTCTGCCTCATGTTTGGACTTATGTATGCTCTTCACTTAGATTACCCAAAATGCATGGCGAACACACTCAGATTCATTCAAGCAGTCATGCTTGGATTGGGAAGCAAAACACTCCCTCCAAAACTGCTTAGTTTGAAAAACAAACTACTGGGGTAGGCAAGTTGATACAGTGCAAAAACCTTTTCCCCTCTTTAAAATAGAGTCCCAGATGTCCCAGCATTACCTGTATAAAAGAAAATTGACTTAAATTTACCCAAACCCATTTGGTGTGAGCAACTTAACAAAAAGATTATATTTCATTCTCAATAGGAGACACGGAAATATCAGCAATATTAGTATGTCCACACTGCACAGGCTTCACTTACAGCTCCTGCAAGATAATAATCCCAATAATTTAAAATGCCTATGTAGTGTTGACACACCAATATTATTGTTTTAGTAATATCAATAGTTTCCTGTGTCTCATACCAAGAAAGAATTGTAACCTTTTTTTAAATAAATGTATGTGCTTTTTAAATGTATGTGCTTTTGTACAAGTAATGCCAACACATCCAGGACTCTTATTTTGAAGAGAGGAAGAACAGGAAATATTTGTTGTTAATGTGCATTCGTCATGTTTCAGGTTGTTACTTTGGTCTTCAAAAAGTATAGGCACCCAAGATAACCCTAAGCTACAGAACTAAAAATGATTAGTTCAGAAAGATTCTCTGAAAGGGTTTAGTTCTTAATAATAATATTCTCTCTTGCAATTATTTCAGGAACATAATTTTTTTTATATGTTGTGCATTTTTGTTGAGAGGCTATTTCTTTGATATTTTTCTTGTCTAAAACTGGAACATGTTCCCAGGTAGTTCAATTGTTTGAGCTAATGTTTATTCAAAAAATGTAGTGGAGACTCAAAACTGACTTGTTCGGCTGAGAAGTTGTCGTTTTCGATTATACTGCCTCGTATGTTGACATCTGTTGGCTGTTGCAGCAAAGCACACCTGGATTGAATAGTTTGATGAATAAAAATTCATAAAAGAATGTTAAGTAGGTTTGTAATCAAACTATTGATTGTTCACTTTTATACTGAGCATTAACAAAACACTCTTCAGCCTGTCAAGAGCCAATGTCTTCTGTTAAATGCATTGAGCATTTTAAAATAAATTTTAATTCCACTGAGTTAATCCATTAAGTGTTCTCCCTTCATTGTGTGTGTGTTTTTTTTAATGAAATTAACATGTGCTGTTGTAATTCTTTTAGGTCAAGAAACTTTTAGCACAGAGCCAGGGATACCTTTATGAACCTGAATAAACAGATGCCGAACTTCATCAGACGGAGTTGGAACGGGCAGAGAGAGAGGAAGGACAGAGAAGTGGTCCAAGCTGAAGTTGGACCCACAGCTGTAGCCATGAGAGACAGTTGTGGGTCCAACTTCAGCTTGGATCACCTCTCTCTCTCTCTCTCTCTCTCTCTCTCCCTCTCTCTCAGAGAAAATAGTGCCAAGCGATTGTGAGGTCAGACTTTTTCATGGACAATGGTTTTGTGATGCCAATGTTTCACTCTTGAACGCATATTGTTTTGAGAAGCTAAACGCTTTATTTTTATGACCTCAGCCAACTAGCTGAACTAGCCTCGTCAACACCAAAACCAGGCCCATGTGTTTACTTTTTACACTAATCCTTCCCTCGCTCCTTGAGCTGAACCTGAGTACAGTGGCCAAGTGTGGCTCTCACAAAGTTAGATTACATTAAGTTGACCTGAATATGATGGATGAGCAACACTAAAGCGAATTAAGCTATCACTTGAGTACTGGAAGCTCACAATAAATAAGTTACTGTAATCTAATTCATTCAAGTTAATTTGAGTACTCCATACTAAAAATAAACAAGTTACTCTAATCATATTATTTAAGATAATTTGAGTACTGCAAACTCAAAATAAGCAAGTTACTATAATCCAATTATTTAGAATAATTTGAGTACTGCAAACTGAAAATAAGCAAGTTACTATAATCCAATTATTTAGGATAATTTGAGTACTGCAAACTCAAAATAAGCAAGTTACTATAATCCAATTATTTAGAATAATTTGAGAACTGCAAACTCTAAATAAACAAGTTACTATAATCCACTTATTTAGGTTAATTTAAGTACTGCACAGTCATAATAATTAAGTAAATCCAATGTAATTTATCTAAGTCAACATAAATTACTTTTTGTGAGGCAGCAAGTTTGCATATTTTTTTTAAGTAAAGATTTGTTTAAGTAAGGAAATTTCTCTCTCTTTCTTTAATCGGATGCGTTAATATTATTAAGATGCTAGTACTCCCCAAATTTATTTCTCTCTTTCAACATGTCCCGATTTTTCTTACATCTTCGTTCTTTAAAATATGCCCTTCATTTGGGTTAACGAAGGTGGCCAGGGCTTTCTTGTCTTCCAACATTATTACTGGGCCTGCAATGCCAGATCATGGGTTTTCTCATCATTCTGCTGCTAGACAGGAGAGCAGTACCTGTCTCAGATGGCCTGAGATTGAGTCTTGTAATGCAGTCTTACTCACTGGAGCCTCTTTAATGGCCTTTTTATTTTCGAAGCCAAATCCAATTATCAAATGGCTAAAGGATGACTTTATTTTGCGTAACTCATTTAAGATCCTAAAACAAATCAAAGGTGTGCTGAGCCTCCCAGATTTGTCCATCTATGCTTCTATATGTCAGAACCCCTTTTAAGCCAGGCCAGATGGATGTTGTTTTTTCACACTGGTCAGATAAGGGACTGTCCACTATTAAGGATCTCTATATTAACAACTATCTTGCTTCTTTTGCGTAACTTCAGGTGAAATTTAATCTGCCTCCTGGTCACTTCTTTCGCTATTTGCAAATTAGAAATTTTGTCAGACAGTCACTCCCTCACTTTGATATGATCCCCAAATAACACATTTTTTATGAGCTTACAACTAAAACCCCTACCTCCAAACATTTAATTTCACAATTTGTAGGTCTTTTCTCATCGGCAACCTCCTCTCTCCACATTAAAGAGGCATGGATTAAGGACACTGTTGTAGACATTTCAAACAAGTTATGGGCAAAAGGGCTGGGCAGGATTAAATCATGTTCTATCAATGTTAGACTTCAACTCATTCAGTTTAAAGTCATTCATTCTGTCTCTTCTACTTGTGATAAGTGTAAGTCAGGTGATGGTACTCTAGGCCATCTTTTCTGGTCTTGTCCAAAACTCACATTTTTCTGGTATGACTATATAGCAGACAAGATGAGGTTTTGCTCTTGAGGAGAGGAATATTATATTAGGAAGTGTTGAGTATAGAGAAAAAGATGCTTTTTTTTTTTTTATTAATCTAATATTACTACTGTGTAAATTCCATATTCATGAATGTAAACTTACAAACCTGTCTTGTTTTTATTTCTGCCAGCAAAAAATAAAAACTGCTCTCTTTACCCATTTTTCTTTTTTGGTTTAAACCCCCCCCAAAAAAAAAAAAAAAAAAAAAAAAAAAAAAAAAGCACTCACTTAAAGGCATACTCCCTCTTGTGGCATGGTTTGGCAACAACTCAGGGTTTCATGTGTGTAATGTCTGAGTATACCTATGCATTACTGGTAGAAAATTAATAATTGATTTTTCAGGGAGTAAAGCAATACGTTTTTGAGTTAACGGGATATTACAACCTTAAAACATTAATTCTGTATTTGCTTTTGACTAAAATCCAATGAATACTATGTCCTACTGGCTTTATTTTTTAATATACGGTTACTTTCACGTTTTGCATAAATGATTTGCAGCAGCATTTCTCATCTTTCCTATAAAACCCAAACTTATTCTACACTTGAGTCTTATGAAAGTTTGGTGATGCAACGCGGTACAATGTCAATTCTGTCACTGTTTTCAGCACCGTCTGTTATGAGCAAATGAAGAGGAGACACAGGAGAGGGAGGAGGGAGGGCTTGTTTTTGTGAGTGAAAAAGCACAGAGCCACAAGTCTGACCCACAGAGACGTCATGTCACTGTGAGAACAGGTAACACAGAGCATCAGTTCCTCCTTAATTTTAATTTAGCAATTATTTATTTAAGTATCTGTCAAACCCATTTTGAGGTCCTGACCCAAGGTTGGGAACCACTGCTGTAAGGAGTACATACCAAATTCTGAAACTGAAAAGAAAAGATCTGAAACTGAAACAGAAAGATCCGAAAGTGAAAAAAAGATTTGAAACTATAAAAAATAAGATTCGAATCTGAAAAGATAAAATTTGTAACTGAAAGAAATAGGATCTCAAATATCTAAATATATGAAAGTGAAAAATAAAAATAATTTATTCAAAATAATTACCAGAGTGAATCATAATTATATTTAACCTGAAAAAAACTTTTTGAACACTTATTTTGAATACACTGATGTATTTTTCAAAATTCAAGATCAAAACAGTTTCAAATTTTATTTTTCAAGTTCAAAACATTTGGCCCCAATATAGCTCCATAGGTTTAAAGCTAAAACCCAAAAAGGGCACACTTTGAAGCATATATTCCCTCCTGTAGTATTGAGGAGCAACATTCTTCTCTTCATAAGCTCGATTCTCCTGGCTCTTATTTTGATAGAACTAATTTAACTTCCAGGTCAGATGTTTGCCTTTCAACGGTTTTCAAGTCAACAAGTAAGAAATAAGATAACACCAGTATAATTTACAATAATTATTTGGATTTGTTTTTGTTTTTATTTCTGCCAGTAAAAATAGAAAATTAGCTCCCTTTACCAATTTTTCTTTGTTGGCTTAAAAGCACTAACTTGAGGGTATACTACCTCTTGTGGCAGAAATAGGCAACAATTTGGGGTTTCATCTGTACATTGTGTGAGTATACCTATGAATATCTGGTTAAAAATTACATATTTATTTTTCAAGGAGGAATCTGGTGTCCAATGACTGTTCAGTTATCTCTGTGCAAGCAGCTACAGTCTGAGAGGCTACACTTGACATTTAGGCTAAAAACATGGTGTAAATGGCATCTTTTTGGGTCAAATTTTAATGTCGCGACTTACGGACACTTGGATTACACCACATGAGCAGTATGAGACATTTTGTGGGGGGTTTTGTGTGTATTCTTTTAACATTTTAAAATTGGTCACTTCAATTGTACTGGATTTGGCTGCAACACTGTTTTCCACAGAAACCCCGGGAGTGTTTTGTGAACTGGAGATCTTCACTCAGTGAATTTTCATTTTTGGGGAACTACTGCTTTAGGACATTACAACCTTCAAATATTAATTTTGTATTTGCCTTTAACCAATATCCAATGAATATTTATTATATTTATATATATATATATATATATATATATATATATATATATATATATATATATATATATATATATATATTATTTTCATAAAGTTACTTTAACTTCTGTGTCAAGTCTTCCCGTCAGTCATATCACAATGGAAAACAATACATGTATGTTTTAGCAAACAGGACATTGCAACCTTCAAACATTAATTCTGTGTTTGCCTTCAACTACAGTGAAATTACATTAAATAAACAAGATATCAATATATATAATATATATATCGCTTGTGTCAGTTAGGCAAAGCATCACTAAAGGCACAAATATTATAAGTTAAAGGCAAGATATTAGTTAAAAGCAAATACAGAAATAGTATTTGAAGGTTGTGTTGTCCCATTTACTCAGGGACTTATTGTTTTATGTTCAGATGTAACAGAGATAGCTAAACAGTCACTGGGCACCAGTTTCCTCTCTGAAAAATAAATGTGTAATTTTTAGCCAGCAATTCATAGGTATACTCACACATTGTACAGATGAAACCCTGAGTTATTGCCTGTTTTTGCCACAAGAGGGAGTATACCCTCAAGTTAGTGCTTTGAACCAGAAAACAAAAATGGATAAAGAGAGCTAATTTTCTTTTTTTTTTGCCAGCAGACATAAAAACAAGAGTAAAAATCTAAATAATGATACTAAAAAAAGGGATCAGTTTCAGTGTAATTTTATTTCTTACTTGTTGACTTGAAAACAGCAGAAAGGCAGACAGTTGACCCGGAAGTTAAATAAGCTCTATCAAAATAAGAGCCAGGAGAATTGAACTCAGGCATAGCATATATGAAGACATGAGTGTTGCCCCTTCATACCATAGTAGGGAATATATCCTATAAATAATAAACCAAAATGTGAAATTGCTCATCTTTAAATCCAAAATAATTTTATAGATTACATCCTAACCAACCATCCTAAGCAATCTATGAACTTTGATAAATATAAAGGCAAAGGGCTGAGTTTCTTCAGTTTTCAGGACACATTATAGAGACAAAGTATTATTTTTTGAACTATGAAGGTAAACACAGAGTTAATGTTTGGAGATTACAAACACATGTATTAAAGATATTTACATCATATCGAAACAAAATACTCGCTTATGCTGGTTTATACTGGTTTATGCGTGTTGGACTAGTAGTAAGAATTTTCATATAAATTATTTCAGATTCAGATTCAGATTTAATTAGAATGTAATCTTTCAAGTAATTTAGATGTAAAAATGACCTTTTTTCAATTTTGGTTTAAAATATAGAAAGGGCACACTTAAGGGTATATTTCATAAACGTGTCATAAACGGACAACAACTCTTTGTCTTCATATGTGCTTAATTTATGTGCTATGAGTTATATTTTCCTGGCTCAGACAAATAGACAGTATATAGAATGTTGCATATATATAAGTTCTTGCTGCTCACACAAATTAAACAGGATTTTGAGCGGTGCTCCCTACTAAATCTTTCTGTAGCTGCCAGAATCAATGCAATTAAAATGAATGTTTTCCCGCACTTTTTATAGTTATTCCAATGTATTCCAATATTTCTTCCTCTTTCATTTTTCCATAAAGTGGACAGTCTTGTTCTCGGTTTTGTTTGGAATAAGAAGTCTCCAAGGTTACGTCGACAAGTTTTACAGAGGCCCAAAGCTCAGGGCGGAATGGTGTTACCAAACTTTCTGTACTATTATTAGGCAACAAACATAAGAAATTTGAACTATTGGGTCAAATATGGGGATATTGAGGGCCCTCCGTCATGGTTGATTTTGGAGTCAAATTCTGTTCACCCGGTATCATTGAAACCCTTCCTGTACTCACCCTTGTATTCTTCTATTTCTTGTTATACTGACTGTTATACTATGATAGTGTCCTCCAGTATTAAAATATGGATTCAATTTAGACATCATCTTGGCCTGCAAACACTTTATACTGGGGCTCCACTACAAATATATATATTATACATACATCCATACATCCATACATCCATACATCCATCTTCCAAACATGCAACAGAGCTGTGATAAGGGGATGAAACAGCAATACATTCCTCCATGACTGTTAGACAGAAGGCTGTACTCAGTACCTTGCTCACACCGAGAGAGGTATCAGGAGCACACACACAAGCATGCATAGAGCTCTGCCTCTTCACCTTCTTCTTCCCTCAAACTCTGATTATACCATTTTCTTTGTAGTTTTACATGAAATATTGTTGTCATGTATGAATGCAAGATACAAGAAAGGATTGCTGCAGAAACATGCCAATTTAAGTTTGTCCCACAACCATTACTTAGCACTTGAATGAATAAGATAGCCCAACTAGAGAACATTACATGTCCTGTTCAAGAAAATGGCACTAACACTGAAATGTTCTGTAGTGATGGTGTAAATAGTCTCATGCTTGCACGGTTGTTTTTCTTTCCATTTAGACAGTTCCACTTGTTTCAAAGTTTAAAACTAGGGTTGCAACTAACGCTTATTTCCACTGTTGATTAATGCTGATTATATCTTCTCAATTAATCAAGTAGTTGTTTTGTCTGTGAAATGCCAGAAAATGGTGAAAAAAAAAGGGTTTTGTTTAGTGTCTCCCGAAGTGCACAATTATGGTGTCAAATGTTTTATTTTGTCCACAACCCAAAGATATTTAGTAAACTGTAATAAAGGGTTAAAGAAACCACAACAACAACTCTCACATTTGAGAAAGTGCATCAGAGAATTTTGACTTTTTTTCTCTTAAAAAATTACTCAAAGCAATTAACAGATTATCAAAATAGTTGGCAGTTTGTTGGCAATATCAAGATTCTCTTGGACTGAACTAATATATTATCTTTCCTCATCTCGTTGTGATGGCCCACTAGCAGATGTAGACATAAAATATTTTTATATTGTGGTGGATTTATTGGACCATGATGCTGTATTCGCTGTGTAAAGATTTATTTCATCACAACTTACAATTTACAATTTAATTTAGCAGACATTTTTATCTAAAGTCACGTACATCTGAGAGCTGATACAACACACAAGCAAGGATCTAGTCATGAGAGAACAACACGAATAAGTCCCATGAAGCAAAGTTCAAGTCTGACTGAGAGACTCTGACAATCGTTCCACCAGAATGGAAGAGTCTAGCAAGTGACCTTGAACTCTGTTGTGGTGGTCGAATCTGGTGTCTTTCATTTTAGATTATTAGAACATGATGTTGGTCTAAAACGTGGAAGAAAATACAATTGTATTTACCAGAAAATGTAAGTGGTTGTAAGTCACCATTTACGTTTCACTTTCAAAGAAACTGCCCATAAAAATTGTACAGATTTGATATTTGATTAGAACTTTAAAGCGGTGAAGAAATTTTCAGCAAATGCTGCTCTAGATGTGCTTTTATTTTACAGAAATGTCTACTTAAGGATTAACAGAAGTGTCCATGAACGGCCCAGGGGATATACTGTAAATCTACAGAATTTTCCATTTTAGGGTTGAAAGAAATGTCCACAAACCTAACAGAATATGTACTGATAATTTTTTTGCCAGGACATCATTCATTACTCTACAGATTGTTTTCTTACAGTGTAGCTGAGTTAACTAGAATAAATTAAAAATAAGTTAAAAAATAAATCTGTAATTTTTACCCAGTAAATACATAAATAACCTGAGGCACAGCACATCTTAAGACAGAAGTTGTTGTCCCTTTATGCCACAAGAGGGAGTATATGTTTAATGAGCTCAAGGAATTACATACATCACACACCTTATGATGTGGTGCTATAAAAGAAAGGCTGGGCAGAAATGTATAAAAACACTGCAAACTCTGGCTTTTTTGCAGAATACCAACCATGAAAAGGAAAAAAAAATAAGAATTCTTTATTCAAGGGTCAGACAGATACAGCTACCATTTCCTGCCACCTACAAAGTTTTAGAGGAATTGATTTTTTTTTTCATTCGTATAGATATTCTGGGGCAGTGGTTCTCAAACAGGGGTCTGTGGCACAAGTGGAGTGGTGAAAAGTTTTTAGACTCATTAATTTAAAAAAAATATGTAAATATATAAAATAAAATATCTAGCCTATAGTTTTATTCATAATTCAACAAATGATATATGTTTAATCTTAGCAGTGCCTTTAGCTATAATGAAATGAAACAGAATAAGCAATGCCTGAACATATCAGAAAATAGAGATAACACAATTAAAGTGACAATAAAGTCATTTCTGGTTTTGGTTTAACTTCTATTTCAATTGCTGATTTGAGGACATGGACCAAAAAAGCAAGTGGATTTTTCATTGTTATTATTTTTGTTTGTTTGTTTGGTTGTTTGTTTGATATATCGATATATAATGATATATTGTATATTTGTTTATCCTAATTATCAAAGTTAAATACAGTTTGGGAGGGATGATACATAGACCCCTCTTCAAGATCAAGATCTAGTCGCTCACCTGGTAGAACACATGCTTTATTTGCAAAGGCAGACTCCTTGCTGCAGAGGGTTTCATTCCAGCCCTTGGACATGTGCTGCATGTCATCTGTTCTCTCTCTGCCACCTGTCCTATGACATTCTTCAGTCTGCCCTGCATGTCATCTGTTCTCTCTCTGCCACCTTTCCTATCACATTCTTCAGTCTGCCCTGTTATTAAAGCCAAAAAAATCAAGCTGTAATGTTATTCAATACATAAGACATGATTTTTAATGTCTGTAATGTGGAAACTAGCTTCTAACCCCTGAGTGGAAAATGAAGTGCTTTATACCAGCTTATCTCACTGTTAGGAGATATATTTTAAATTTTGCATGTCTAGAATAGATTTGAAAAGAATCTCAAGTCAATCTATGTTCGGATTCCTCATTAGCTCAACTGTAATTACGCATGTTACATATGCAAACACTGCATCCTTACTGCAGCGGCCCTGGTTTGATTCCAGTCAGAGTAGGGAGGAGGCTTAAGTGTTTCTTAAGCAGAGGAGAACATGACAAAGAACTGATGAGTGACAGTGAGTTAGTAAAACGCTATGGATTGGACTGTGCGGGGATAACATTTGTGGTCGATCTCATGAGAGACGTGCTCATGTAACAATAATAATGATCAACTTTTTTTTTATGTACCACTTTTTTAATGTTACCAAGTACTTTACAAGATAAAATAAAACTAGACAAGGCTGATAAATCTTCCTTAACAACAATAACAATAACACTATGATGCCAGGAATGAAAGTGATCATAACAGGGAGACTTTGGTCTGTTACAACTTTCCATCAGCAGAGTGATCACACAATTACAGTGCTTTCACAGTCTTACATGGTGATACAGTTGATTTCATTTCCACTGGATGCCCACATCTGCCAGGCTCACAAAATGGCATTCATGGACACAGGAAGTACAATTAGGCTTACAAAGTATTCAGTTCTTAAAGGATAACTTCAGTATTTTTCAGCCTGGGTCTAATTTCCCCATGTGTATGTGTGTGTATGATTGATGGGGACAACTCATTTTGAAATTGGTCCAGTATTGAGGGATGCAGATGCAGCCAGCAGTCACGAAACAAGTTACAACAGTATATATGGGGGTAAATGCCTCCTATAAAAGTTCATGCATTGAAAGTGCTTTTTTTCCACCACAGACCAGCTCAGATCACCAGTGTAAACTCTGTTAACAGCATGCAAAGCACATCTCTTAACCTTCACTTGCTCCAGGCTGTGTGTGACAAAATCTCATGGGATCTGAGTGTGTTGCCAGAAGAAAACAAAGGAACCATGACTGCGAGCCGGTCAGAGTGGAGTTGGTTGTCCCTGAGTGCAGTTGAGAGTTTCACTTTATCGATTAAAAACAAAAAAAAAAACAACAACAAAAAAAAAAAGATGCTGAAGTTGTGGCTAATTGTGCTACAAATTGATGCTAACATTCCTGTCCAGACACTGCATCTTGCAGACCATCGGGTCTGCAGTGTCCCAAGATCACTACTGCCAGCCCAAGAAGAGAATACATCCGATTTTAACTCATATGCTACAAGTGTTTAAAGCAAAGTTAAAAGTGTTTGGTGTAAATCATCCCCGCTATGGAATAATGGTGACCTTTTATCTAGGGGGATGTTGAGAATTTATTTTGAGGGAATATATTATTTGTAAGGATTAATAAGTTAATAATAAGTTACTGTTAATATTCATAAACAGTTAGAATGTAGTTTAATAAGGGACTGCATTTTTTCAGTTCATTTGATTTAGACTTAGATGTAATGGACTTCAGTACCCAGGATGCTCTAGGAAAAAGTGTGGACGCGACGTGATGACATCATTGTTGTTGTTGCTAGGCAGCCATGCTGTGCCTCTCGTGTAGCGCACGCTAAATGTATGTTTCCTTTTTTTTTTATTCACTAAAGAACGTCTAATTTGAATCAAGAGTCTCGCTTCGTCATTTTTTAGTAATAAGTTGAATCTGCAACATTTTTTGGTGCCGAAACCCGGGAAGCAGGAGACTATGGCTGACGAAGATAGAGACCACGAGGAGCGACTGGACAGTGGGGAACACCGTACTGAAAGGTTAAAAAGAAAGCGTCGGACAATACGGAGTTCCACCACGAGACTGCTGAATCAGATTGATGTTGAATTATCAAAGGAAGACCCGGACATTGGCCGTGTGCGAGAGATGCTGGCCGTGTTGTCAGCAAAGGAGGACAGCTTGCATGAGCTTGACCGCGTAGTGGAGGAAAACACTTCGCTGGAAGACGTGGAGGCGGAGGTCGAACTCGGGGAGGAATACAGAGACCGCATCATCGGCATGAAGACGCGGGCTCACCGAGTGATCAGAGCACATGAGACTGTGAGCAATGACAACCCCCGGCCCGCTCGGCTAAGTGATGCTAGCACAAACGCCGCCGGCTCACAGCACAGCAACCCGACTGTGAGACTGCTGAAACTGATGATCGAGAAATTCAATGGAGATGTAAGTTTATGGCAGGAGTTTTGGAACCAGTTTGAGACTGCTATTCATAGCAATGATGCCCTTTGCAAAAGAGAGAAGTTTACCTACCTGAAAACCTACCTCACTGGAACAGCTGCAAGGGCAGTAGCAGGACTCACACTGACAGACAGTAACTATGATGCTGCAGTTGATATACTCCAAAGCAGATTTGGAAGGAAGGATCTCATTGTAAACGAAAGCTACTGAATCTCACTCCTGTGAAGAAAGCATCTGATGTCAGTGCATTGAGGCAGTTATATGATGACTGTGAAATTCAGATCAGAAGCCTAGAGTCGCTGGGAGTGGTATCAGACACCTATGGAGGTATGTTATGCCCAATACTGCTCCAGATGATGCCAGAGGAAATGGCTCTTGAGTACAGCTGTCAGAGGGGGGATGATAATGAGTGGAAGGTGCCTAATGTGCTCAAGTTCCTGCAGAAGGAGGTTCAGAGCCGAGAGAGAGCGTTGCAGATGATGAGATCATATAACCAGAGAGGGAACCATTCTACTAACAAAACATGCAGCCAATCATACTCAGCCAGTGACATGAAACTAAAGAAACCAAGCATGACATCCACAGCTGCACTACACACTGCCAGCCAGAAGACACAAAACTGCCTGTTCTGTGATAGTACTGAACACAAATCTGAAAACTGTCCAGACCACCAGGTGTCAGCATGTAAAGAAAGGCTAAAGAAGCTTGGCAGGTGCTATGTGTGTTTGGGACCCAAACACATCGCAAGGTTCTGCAGGTTAAAGGGCATGTCATGTGCCACATGTGGAGGCAGACATCATGCAGCCATTTGTGAGAAAAATGAGGCACCCCCACCTGCTGTTTCTGCCAACATGGACACTGTTATTTCTTCTGTAATTCCCCAAGCAGAAAAGGGCAAGCCTGATAATGAGAACACTGTGTTGCTGCAAACCGTCAAGGCATGGGTTGTAGGGCCCACAAGCAGGAAGATGGTCCGCTGCTTGCTAGATGGAGGCAGCCAGGGGAGTTTTGTGCATGAGAATGTGGTGAAGGCACTGCAGCTACCTGTCGTCAAACAAGGAACAATCACCCTTCACACATTTGGCTCCTCTGCTCCAACGACGGTGAAGCGCAATATAGTGAAGCTCAGCTTGGAGAATGTCTGGGATAAACAGCAGAGCATTGAAATAGAAGCAGTTGTGACCCCTAAAGTGTGTACAGCATTGATGAAAGTCCCTGGTGAACATATTCAGAGGGAGATGAAAAGGAGGGGTCTCCAACTCGCAGACTTCACTGGAGATGACAAACCTGAACTTTCTGTGCTAATTGGCTCAGACTACTACTGGCAGATAGTATCCGGCCGAGTAGAAAGACTGACAGAGAGCCTGGTGGCACTAGAAAGCACCTTCGGATGGGCAGTACAGGGCCCAGTAGCAGTGTCCAGCATGACAGAGACAACATGTATGCACCTTCAGCTCAGTGAGAATGTGCAGCTTGACAAACAGCTGCATGCATTCTGGGAGCTTGAGTCTCTGGGCATCACAAGTGAGAAGTCTGAGAGCCCAGAGGATGCAGAAGCATTGCAGCGGTTTGAGGAAACCTCCATATTCAAGGATGGGCGTTACCAAGTGGAGATGCCATGGCGACAGAACCATCCTCCACTTCGAGACAATTATCGCATTGCAAAAAGGAGGCTGGAGAGCTTGAAAGGGAAACTAAGGAAGGATGTCACGCTCTACAGCAGATACAATGAAGTAGTGGAGGACTACTTAAAACAAGGAATGGCTGAGGATGTGCCAATGGAGCATACATCACCACCAAGCAGTGAGACATATTACTTACCTCATCACGCTGTACTGAGGGAGGACAAAGTGACAACAAAACTGCGGGTTGTGTTTGATGCTTCATCCCACGAAGATGGAAGTCCCTCCCTAAATGATTGTCTCTTAACAGGTCCTAACCTGAATCCAGATCTGTTGAGTGTTTTGATCAAGTTCAGACTACATGAAATTGCATACATGGCAGACATCAAGAAAGCATTTCTGCAGATCTCACTCTCACAAAGAGACCGGGATGCTGTAAGATTTCTGTGGTTCACAGGCCCACCCACAGAGGACAAGGATGAGAAGCTGCGCATACTCAGAATGACAAGAGTGGTGTTTGGAGCTTCATCAAGCCCATTCCTACTGGCAGCTACCATAAGGAAGCATTTGAGACAATTGAGTTAGAACACCCACAAGTGGTGGAAATCATTAGCTCCTCCTTGTATGTGGATGACTTTATTTCAAGTGCAAGTGAGGTGACAGAGGCCCATGCAGTGACAACTACAGCTAAGAACATTATGTCTGCCGCAGGCATGGAGTTATGTAAATGGATGACAAACTCTCCTGAGCTCAAAGAAAAATGGCAGGAAAGCTTGATGGATTGCACTGCACAACCAGAAACATGCGGGTCAGTGCTGAAGGTTTTGGGCTTGGTGTGGAGACCAGTCACTGATGATTTTGTGTTCGACCTCAGCAGGCTGCTTGATATTCTGAAAGAAAGACAGAATACAAAACGAAGTGTTCTGCAGTCTTCTGCTCGCATTTTTGACCCTCTGGGATTCTTGACCCCCTTCACCATCAGAATAAAGTGCTTGTTCCAGGAGATGTGGGAGAGAGGGCTCCCTCAATTGCACCAGCTGTCAATCCCACGGTGGTACAAAACACACATGCATCAGAATGGTCATGATTTAAAAACCATGTATTCTGTGACTCAAGTGAAAGGGCTTACAGTGCAGTTGCTTATCTGCAGGGAGAAACAAAGGATGGAGAAGTGACCATAAGCTTGGTTGCATCCAAGTCCAGAGTGGCTCCACTCAAAAGATGACACTGCCACGTCTGGAGCTGATAGAAGCTGTAATAGCGGCCAGGCTGGGGAGCACCCTCATGAAAGCACTGCAACTAGACAAGACACAGCTCAGACTATGGACAGACTCAATGATAGTGCTACACTGGATTCACAGTTCTGCTCACAAGTGGAAACAGTTTGTCGCAAACAGAGTGACAGACATCCAGTCCTTAACTGACCCACAGTCATGGTCCCACTGCAAAGGGAAAATGAACCCAGCTGACCTTCCCACCAGAGGCCTAACAGTGCAGGAGCTAAAGCAGAGCGTATTGTGGTGGAATGGACCTTGTGTTCTGATGTCACCTGATCAGTTGGAAAGCAATCAGGACGATGTTCAAGAAGACGAGGCAAACTCTGAACTCAGATCAAAATACCAGATTGCTGTACAGGTTGTTAATCAAGACACAGATTTCTTAAAACCTGTGTTATGTCTAGAGAAGTACAGTAAACTAAAAACAGTGCTCAGAGTGACGGCCTGGGTGAAGAGGTTTATTACCAACACCCGCTCAAGCACAAAATTAAGGGGTGAACTGACAGCAGAAGAGCTGAATGAAGCAGGGAAGCATTGGATAAAGGTGATTCAGATCCAACGTTTCAGCTCAGAAATTGATCTGCTGAAGGCAGGAAAATGCCCCGACACTGACTCCAGAATAAGAGAGCTAAAACCATTTCTGGATGAAGATGAGTTGCTCAGTGTGGGAGGAAGGCTCCAGCATTCTGACCTTTCTTACAGAGAAAAGCACCCATGGATTCTGCCCAACGACCACAGATATACAGAAATGTTGGTGCAGTATCAACATGAGAACATAATGCATGCAGGGGTACGAGACACTTTAGTGCGAACTAGAGAGAAATATTGGATTTTGAGGGCACGGCAGGTAGTCAAGAGAGTTGTGTCAAGATGTGTACTTTGTAAAAAATTCAAGGCAAGGGCGGGACAACAGACTACTGCACCACTGCCAAGGGACAAAATAACAGAGTCACCACCATTTGAGATCACAGGTGTAGACTTCACAGGGCCACTCTATGTGAAGTCACAGAGCTCCATGACAAAGTCATACATAGCACTGTTCACTTGTGCTGTAACCAGAGCAGTGCACTTAGAGCTGGTCTCAGATCTATCCACTGAGAATTTTCTGCTAGCTCAGATAGCTAAGATTCATCTCAAGAAGAGGATTATGCAAGGTGATCTACTCAGATAACGCCAAGACTTTCAAGAGAGCTGATCAGGATTTGAAGGAGCTCTGGAAAGGCATCAAAGACCCTCAGCTACAGGAGTTCTTCTCAGAGAAGGGCATCACCTGGCGGTTCATCGCTGAAAGAGCAGCCTGGTGGGGCGGATTCTGGGAAAGGCTTGTAAGGTCAGTCAAAATTATTCTCAGAAAGGTGCTTGGCAGAGCTAAACTCAACTTTGAAGAAATGTGTACCATTCTAACTGAAGCTGAGGCCATAATAAACTCAAGGCCACTTACTTACGTGCACAATGATGTGGATGAGCCACAGCCACTGTCACCTGCACACTTCCTGGTGGGTCAGAGACTGACCTCCCTGCCCCCTAAGCCATTTCCAGCTGACATTAACCATCCAACAGGAAGCAAGGAGGAGATGACACGTAGGTGGCGATACAGACAGAGACTTATGACCAACTTCTGGAACAGATGGCGGAGAGAATATTTGCTGGATTTGAAGTCAGCACATCGCTGTGACACCCCACAGCCTTCTCTGCTGAAGGTGGGGGATGTTGCGCTCATCGGAGAGGATAACACACCAAGGCAGAGCTGGAGGCTAGGAAGAATTGAGGAACTGTTTCCAGGTCGTGATGGCCTCGTGAGGTCATGTGCAGTTCGCACAAGTTCAGGGACTGTTCTGCGGAGACCTATCCAGCTGTTGTATCCTTTGGAAATTTAGATAAACTATAGTTTATCGGGGGGGAGGATGTTGAGAATTTATTTTGAGGGAATATATTATTTGTAAGGATTAATAAATTAAAATATAAGTTACTGTTAATATTCATAAACAGTTAGAATGTAGTTTAATAAGGGACTGCATTTTTTCAGTTCATTTGATTTAGACTTAGATGTAATGGACTTCAGTACCCAGGATGCTCTAGGAAAAAGTGTGGACGCGACGTGATGACATCATTGTTGTTGTTGCTAGGCAGCCATGCTGTGCCTCTCGTGTAGCGCACGCTAAATGTATGTTTCCTTTTTTTTTTATTCACTAAAGAACGTCTAATTTGAATCAAGAGTCTCGCTTCGTCATTTTTTAGTAATAAGTTGAATCTGCAACAGGGGAAACCTTTTACTAACAAAGCCTGGGAAGATAAAGGTATTACAACAAGATATTAATGGGGCAAGCACAATCCTTAAGTTCCATACAATATTGACAAACATTCTCTTTTAGGGTCAGTTTGTTAAGCCTATAAAGTTCAGTGGGAATCAGCCTTACAAGAACATCCTATTTTAAGTTGGATACAGTGTGCTCCAGATGAATAGTGGCTTATATATATGACAAATTAAACTTGCTTGGCTTGGGGGAGAGACATAGCTGAGGTGGAACAAGAACTGAAATGGGTTGTAATTTGGAATAACGTTGCTGATGCCTCCTAAAACCCAAACCATCAGTATATATACATTTGAAATTTTGTCGTAGAGCATACCTTAAAGGGGACCTATTATATTCATTTTCGGGCCTTTGTATTTGATTTCTGGACTCCTATAGAGCAGCTACACACGATCGCCCGCACAGAAAGCTTTGTAGATCTTCGGGACGCTGTGCCTCTCGCTGCATCTCTTCCTTGTATTTTCTACGTACCGCGAAAACGGTCTGTGTAATTTACTTCACCCCCATGGCCCTGCTCCATATACGCCTCCCGCCGAGCCCACTCCATTGTGATTTGTCGCACTCCCGAGGACTTCCGAAGGGCTGGCGAGCGCTGCTGAGCCCGGCTACTGGCTAATCCAGCTTCGTACTGGCCCATGTTGACAAAACAGTCCCCTGTGACGTACCGTAGACAGACAAACACGGAGGTATTTTTCTTTTGCTGGCCGGGAAAAAGCAACTCTAATCCACTTCTGCCTGGTGCTTGCCTCTTTAGGAAAGCTAAACAAAGGTAACTTTCCCTCACACCCGAACAAACATTTTCTGGGAGCCATTGCTCAACGTGCTAACACTGTGAAATCGTTGTAGACAGCAGAGCAGCGCACAGCGATGTAACTTCCGAAGCAGAGCGGGGGAGCGGGCAGGCCTAGAGCATATGCCTGGGTATGACCATATAAGTAAGTCTGGCACGCATTAACATCAATGTTACTACACTGTTAAAAAAGACAGTAAAACACAGCATGCAGAGCCATCCAAAACAGCTTGCAGGGCTCACTTCCAAATGCATGAACCTCATTATTTGACGCTTTGGAATCGTTTAACACGAGTATCCGACATTGTGACAACATTTATAGGTCAAAAAAGAGGAAAAGCATAATAGTTCCCCTTTAAACCGAGAATTAGGCATCAAATAGGACTAGCCCCTGACCCATACTGTTCTTTCTGTTCCCACAGAACTGTTGGCTCCTTTATTCATGTTGTATGAAAATGTCCAGGGATTCTAGATTTCTGGGCAAAAGTTGTTAATACCCTGGCAGGACTAATTGGGGTGGTATTACCAATGCTGTACATCCTGCTGTACATCTTCTAAATGACGATTCCTGTCTCTTATTTCTCTTTTTCTAATTCTAACAACATCTTGAGATTTAATTTAGTCTTTCTCCTGCCGTCATCATTACTGAGTTTTGTTGGAATGAAAGAGGGAGTGCTTGCTAGGGCTTGTTACAGAGTGCCTGGATGACGCATTTCTGCTTTTGCATCAATCCCAGTTAAGAGTGGGTACTGTACTTGGTTTCCTTCTGTGAGGAACACAGCATGGGGCCAGTCGCATTTTAGAAAAGAAGAAACAACAACAGCTGACTTCAAAGTAATGACAACCTTTCTAGAAATGTGGTACAATCATACAAGAGTACAATATTTGTTTCCAGAAAAACAAATACTCAAGTAAAGTACAGTACTCAAGTAAATGTACTTTCTTACTGTCCACCCCTGCATATTTGGAGTGGATGATTTTGTACTGTAAATACTTACAGTGTGCAAGATTTATGCAGGCTCTGCTAGTGTCTCTAAAGACTGGAACAGTTTGTAGACTGCTCAGCAGTGCAGTCAAGAGTACAATTATTGAAAAGTCATTCATCGGTAGATGTGTTCTGAACATGTGCCTCCTTGAACCTGCTGTAAGTGCCAGTGGGGGACAGGTACTTGCTTCTGATAGCAGTGATGATCCAGCTTGGCAGCACTCTTCTGTTACCACAAACAAGACGTTCTCCTCTGACAGCCCACTCCAGCACCACATGATAGGCTGCAAGTCTGTCCTGGCTGGATGAAAGGAAAGGGTTAAGATGATTTAGAAATGTCTGAGGGCAAACTAATGCATGCAACAGAAAAGGTGCATCTGTCAAACAATTCTAGGTACAGATATTACATGCATGAAGACATATTATTTATACTTACTCAATGGATAGTTGACCATTTGGTCCCTGTGGTTTTGGTTGCCTCCTCCAATTTATTTTGGGCACATGAAAGAAGGTATCCAGCACTGCTCTGCTGGTCAGAGGGCGGAAATCCTGTAAGGTGGTGTGGTGGAAAATCTGAAAATTAAGACAGACCGCATGACCAAGATTGTCTTTGTGGTGTTTTAATCGAGCTTTGCAAAGGATCAGTACACAGTCACACTCAAAGTGTAAAAGGAACTGATAATCAAGTCAAGAATGTAAATCTGTCTTACAGGGTTAGGAGATGAAGGAGGTTGGGTCAGGATGGACCTGAAGTGCTTATCGGGAGAGTCGGGATGTGATTGTGTTATCAGAAGTTGTTCTTCCAAAGGGAAAACAGCTGTGTGTTCAAGGACCAGTAACCAGTTAGTGCCTGACAGAACATGAGAAATAACTAAGAGGAACAACAGTGACCAGTTTGGTGAATAATTTTCCCACCACAGTGGTTACACAGCGTTGGGTAGTTTCTCTATCATCCCTGGACACATCAAGACCATAAATACTGGGCAACAGGTCCCACTCGTTACAACACAGACATTCTTCCTCTGTGGGCATAGAGTCACAGCATTCAAGGAGCACAATCAGTCTTCACAGATTCACAGACATGCAGCAGCTGCTTCATCCTCGTCTGCCCGTTGCCCCTTTCTCTCTATCCTCATCCGCTCTTTGTTTGTAGGAACTCAAACTCCTCATCCGTATACTCGGGCTCAAATAAATACTGGCAGCCACTGAAATCAAAGATCTCATCTACATTCTCCAAATCAGGTAAATATTTAGCCATGACACTTCAATCGGCCTAGTAAACTCTCACCTGTACTATGGGACAACCAACTGACTTTTACAAGTCATGGCTCCTCTGTTTTTTTCCAGTAACAAGCAAAGATCCCGTGAGATTTTGTCACACACAGCCCGGAGCAAGTGAAGGGTAAGACAGACGCTTCGCATGCTGTTGACAGAGATAAAACAGGCGATCTGAGCGGGTCTGTGGTGAAAAAAGCACTTTCAATGCAACAGGACGCATCTGTCCAATGTATACTGTTGTACTTATTTTGCAGCTGCCAGCTGCATCTGCCTCCCTCAACACTGGAAACAATTTCAAAACGAGCTGTCTCCATTAAGGCCAAGGTTTAAAATTTCCAAAGTTGTCCTTTAATACTCACTCGTAATTACACCATATCTAGATGGAGACAACATTCTATGAAATTTACTGACCATTCTATGGCCATTATCACTAAAGGCTAAAACACACCGTGCCACACTGCATTACCCTCGTCCAAGACACTGTGCTTGGAATATATCTCGACCTCAGCATCTCTGAACCCCATCTTTGCCCTCAAGCTAGCGTGTGTTGTCAGACTGAGCTCCTGTCTGTGCAGGAGAGCAGAGACAGTGGTCTGAAGAAGTGCGTGTGTGTTAAAGTGATAGTTCACCCAAAAATGAAATTTCACTCATGCCATTTACACCATGTTTTTAGCCTAAATGTCATCTGTAGCCTCTCAGACCGGATCTGTGTGCACACGCCTGAAGCAGGTACACAAGCTCTCGCCCAAGTGGTGTAGCTGCAGCAAAGAAATGATGTTCCTCTTCTATATCAGTCCTCGAACATTTTCTTCTTGGTTGAAAGTTTGCAAAGTCAACTGTACGCATAACAAGTCACTATTTCTGAGAAGATCTCGCTCTGTCTGAGTTGCTTCCAGGTAGCATGTAAACACAGGTGTGAAAGTATCGCAAGACCTTGTATATCTCGTGTTGCGCCGCTTGGGCAAGAGCTTGTGTACCCACTTCAGGCGTGTGCAAGCAACTCCGGTCTGAGAGGTTACAGTTGACATTTAGTCTAAAAATATGGCGTCTTTTTGGGTCAAATTTTAATGTCTCAGCTCACGGACACTTGGGTTACACCACACAAAGAGTATGGAGACATTTTGTGGGGTTTTTTGTGTTCTTTTTTACATCTTAAAACTGGTCACCATTCACTACAATTGGCCGCAACGCTGTTTTCCACTGAAGCTCCAGTGTTTTGTGAACTGGAGATCTTCACCCATCCTCACATCAGCACAGGGATGAGTAGATATCGAGAGAAATTTAATTTGTGGGTAAACTATCACCTTAGGCTCTCAGTACTTTCTAACCTCTAAATGAATGACTGGATTAACGTTTAGTTTCTCTCCTGTGATGCTGTTTATACGTTTAGGTCACTGCTTTATTTTACCATTTCTTAATATTCGCTTAAGAAGTAATGGCAATTCTTCAATTTGTGTTCAACATTGTAGAGAAAGGCTATGTAGCAGTAGGTTTGGGCCAAAAATACAATCATGTGATATTGGAACTATTGATATGTCAGATCATTCACCGATAGATTTATAATTAACTAGAGATGAACCGATCGACCGTGTGACCGGCCCTGACCGGTGACCGGCCGGTCAGCGTCACATATCCGATTCTGTACCCGTCATTGTCACACACGTGTTCTGCACGATGGTCACATCATGCGCGCAGCAGACAAACTGACCATGATGTCAATGCAGCGCTGATAACAGCTACACACTCTGATACATGTCTGCTTGAAGCTGGTGTCAGCGACAGATTCCAACAACAAGATAAAGAGAAGACAGAAAGTCTACAATGAGACAGAGCAGCTGACAATGTCGCAAAACAGCCGTAAACTATGTAGCTCTTCAGGCTAATGTTAGCCAGCAGCAGACTGCTGTTCACAGAGGGACAGTTAAAATCTCACCTCCTGTTCTGGCTGAAGAATAAACAACCTGTGTTGATGTGTCTCCTCAAACATTTTCTCATCCAGACTCCTTTAACTTCTGCTTCTGTTTTTCTCACGGCAAAGTTTTACGGCAGCAAACTGTTGCATCACATCCGTCTCCGGTTTGTTTACATCTGCTTCCACAGGAGATCACGTGAAATCTCGTCCCGCGAAATCCCGCGAGAATCCATGATATCGCGGGTTTTCGTGAGTCATCCCATTCAGCTGATTCATAATCTTAATGTAAAACTATAATAAGGCCTGGCTGTAACCTGGAGGACTTTGGAGAAAATGTAAATAGCATTTAACCCTCCTGCTGTCTTCGGGTCATTTTTGACCCGTTTTCAAGTTCCTGGTTTCACAACTATGGCATTCTTCCTTATAATTGCTTGACAATGACATGGATGGTTCCATACTATGCTCTTTGCAAGTAAAATTAATTATGACTATATTCATTGTGTGTTTTATTAAAATTTATAGCATCTGTGGTCTTCCCCGCTCAAATTTGACCCGGCCACAATTTGTGGTATAATGGGTCATACTATTGTGGTTTCCAGTACAATAAACACACACACACACACACACACACACACACACACACACACACACACACACACACACTGACTGACACACACACACACACACACACACACACACACACACACACACTGACTGACACACACTGACTGACACACACAACTGACACACACACACTGTTCTGTGTTTATATGAATTTCAAAATAGTTTTGGAAATAAATGTTATACTTTGTAAATCACATTTTTTTGTTATTTGTATCAGTCGGTTTTGACCTGGGAATATCCTGGCTAATGTTTGACATATACCAGTGAGTAATTATCCAAAATAACTTTTTTTTTTTTTTCTTGAAAACATGGTATAATTTCAGGTAAATGAGGTATATTGGCCATAAATTAAAAGTATAGTAAAGTATAATAAAAAGAATAAGTGTAAAACAAATAAGTCTAAAATTTGTGGTAATGAGTTAGACTGAAGTTGGCTAAAAATATGGAACACAGAATTGTTTGATTATTTTATACTTTATGCTTTATAAACAGTCAAACCACACCGGGTCAATTTTGAACTGGGAAGACAACAGGTGTGACTATTTGCTGCCATTACATTTTTTTTACATTGTTTCAAAACAGTATCCTGACTAAACTTTGACATGTACCAGTCTGTGATAATACATCAACTTATGTACCTCAGATCATAACTATATTCAAAATAGTTCAATATTTCTGCTTTTTTTTACTCAAAAATTGAGCATAATTTTATATAAATTACATCCATTATACCATATATTACAAAACAAAAGTGTAAAATATATGTTGATGTGTTGGAAACAAGTTAACTAAAAAGGTGCAACACAGAATTTGATGATCATTTTATACTACATGCTTTATAAGCAGTCAAACCAGACCGGGTCAATTTTGACCCAGGAGGATAAAAGGTGTGTAGTAAATGGGAAGACAATATGAGGGTTAATGAATATTTAATAGTCAGTGTCATATTATGAACATCTAATTTAATTTTTACAAGAAAAGTTGCAAAAATGTTTGTGAATGCTGTCAATTCCAGTTCTTAGAAAGACTGAAAATCGGAATCGGTCAAAATTGGAATCGGCAGGTCAGACCCTTATAAAAACCGGAGATCGGAATCGGCTAAGAAAATTGCAATTGGTGCATCTCTATAATTAACATCAGTAATAATCCAAAATCCACACTGTGGAAATTAAATTCAAACATATTAAATAACCCCCAGGTAAAAGAAGAAATGGAAAAGGAAATAGAAACCTATTTCAAAGAAAACAGTAATGGAGAGGTGTCCCCACCTATTGTGTGGGATACATATAAAGCAGTATTAAGGGGGAAAATAATTTCCCGTTCCTCATCACTAAAGAAACTCAAACAAGAGAGGCTCAACAATTTGTACAGTAAACTTAAGGAATTACAAAAAAACCCGTAAGAGTAGAGCAGAATCAGATAAGGCAGTAGCAATTAAGAAACTGCAAAATGAGATAGATGAGATATATTCTGACGAAATAAAAAAAAAAAAAGGATATTTCTGAAACAGGCTTATTATGAGGCAGGAAGTAAAGCTATGAAACTACTGGCATACAAATTAAGGAAACAGCAGGCAGACAATACTATTAATAAATAATGTCTATAAACAAATGTCCTAAAACAAAGAAAATACAGTATAAAATGGAGGAGATTCAAAGTAGGTTTGAGGAGTACTATAAAGAATTATATTCACAACCAAGACTAGATGGAAAAATTAAATAAATATTTTCCTTAAACTTCTGAATCTACCTCTAGTTACACAGGAACAAAATAAAGCACCGGTTACTGAAATTACTGATAAAGAAGTTAAGGCAGCAATAACAAGACTTAAACCGCATAAAAGCCCAGGCTCGGATGGCTTTACGACTGAATGGTATAAAACTTTTAGCGAACAGATAACTCCAAGCTTGCGACAGACTTGCAATTGGGCACTCAAAAAGGGAGAGATCCCCCCTTCATCGAGGGAAGCCGTAATCTCAACAATACCAAAAGATGGTAAAGATAAATTAGATTGTAAACAATATCAACCCATTTCAGTATTAAACGTGGACTATAAAATTTACATCTCAATATTAGCTAGAAGAAGAGAAAAAATCCTATCATCCCTTATCCACCTGGACCAGACAGGATTTATCCATTAGAGACAAACTAATGATAGCCTAAGGAGAACACTGCACATTATGTGGCATATTCATCAAAATAAGATGGAAGCAATGCTTATAGGATTAGACGCAGAGAAGGCATTCGATTCAGTCAGATGGACCTTCCTGTATAAAGTTTTGGAGAAGTTTGGCTTCCACAAAACCTTTATTTGAACTCTCCAAGCAATATACAATAATCCCACAGCAAGAGTTAAAATCAATGGCAGCATCTCAAAATCATTTACACCGGAACGTTCCTGCAGGCAGGGCTGCCCCTGTTCCCCTCTCCTCTTTGCTCTCTTTATTAGAGCCTCTCAGCCAGTATATTAGACAAAATGAAGAAATCAGGGGTATGCATATAGCGGGAGGGGAACATAAATTATCGTTATTTGCGGATGACGTATTGATCTTTTTAACCCGGCCTCTAGTATCACTACCAACTTTGATGTCATCTTTGAAGAGATTTGGTCAGTTGTCAGGATATAAACTAAATATCCAAAAAACCCAAATTTTGAATCTCAACTATGATCCACCAAATCACCTCCTAGAAAAGTATGATTTGAAGTGCGATAAGAAGTCAATGAAGTATTTAGGGGTTAATCTTACTCAGGATATCACAAAATTATTTGAAGCCAATTACATCCCTATAAAGTCTAAAATTAAATGTGATATTTTTAGGCGGAATCACCTACCATTCCTCAGTTTATCCTCCAGGAGTCAAGATGGTTATTTTGCCTCGCCTGTTATACCTTTTCCAATCCCTGCCAATAAATATAACTAAACAGCAATTCATTGAATGGGACAAATTAATTTCCTGGTACATCTGGATGGGTAAGAAACCAAGAGTAAAATACAAAGTAATGCAATTATCTAAAGAGAATGGAGGTCTAGCATTACCAGACTTAAAAGACTACTATTATGCAGCTCACTTAAGGCCCTTGGTGTGTCTTTGTAATTCACAGTTCAGAGCAAGGTGGAAGGAAATATAAGTTGGGAAATCTACTGGATCATCAACACAAGCTATGATTGTCGACAGTAGATTGATGGACACCTTTACAGATAAAAACAATCCTTGGATACAAGTGGCTCTTAACACCTGGCAGAGGGTAGTTAAAAAATATAACCTGAAGGGTGTGGAGAAATTAAGGTGGTGCGCATATGATACTGACTTCATCCCAAACGAGACGGATACCAGATTTAAAATATGGATGGGTAAAGGGCTAACATCATATTGCTGATGTATCCATAACAAAACACTGAAAAGCTTTAGACACTTAAAAAAGATTATGGATTGGAGGATCAGGATTTTTTCAGATATCTAAAAGTGAGACCGAGTGAATGGAATTATAGCTGAGGGCTTGGAGAAAGTAGACAATGATATATTGAATATTTTTGTGTCAATTTACAAATCAGGAAATGGATGCAAAATAATATCCAGATTATATAAAAGTAGGGCTACACGATATTGGAAAAAACTGACATTGCAATTTTTTTTTTTAACCCTGCGATATATATTGCGATATGAAAAAATACAGGAATTTTCACCAGATGACTTGAATAGCACTTCATGTTATGCTGCACTGCTGCCATCTTGTGGACAATTAACCTGCACTGATCTTGTGACTCACTCCATATACGGGGGCGTGGTCTGTTTTGGCAAACTGATTAAGAAAGATTGTGATTGGTGGATCGCTGCACGCAGTGTGTGTCAGGTACCCTTGAAATTAAATGAACACGTTTAGTTCATTTGCCTCCTACATCGCAATGTGACTATTGCGCACACATACATTGCAATGACGATGCTCAAACGATATATTGTGCAGCTCTATATAAAAGCTTTCAGGACTCCTCAAAGACAACCACCCAACATGTAAAAAATCAATGAGAAAGAGAGGGAGGAATGGTCATATCTGAAGATGAGTGGGGGGATATATGCAAATCACAGTGGATAACTACATCATCACACTGTTGGAGGGAATTTGGATGGAAAAATATCATGAGATTTTCATTACTCCTGCCCAGAAGAGATATCAAGGTGTTGGAATTAATTGTTGGGGGCTATGTGGAACAGATGTAGGTAATCATTATCATTTATTTTGGGATTGCCCCAAAATTACATTCTATTGGAGGGAAATTCATAAATGTTTGGAAACAGTAATTCAGATCACTATTCCATTTGATGCTTTGACAATGTATATGGGCACTGTAACACTGAATCTTCAAACTAAAACAGACAAATATTTAATGAGAATATTACTTATTGGAGGCAAAAAAAAGCTGTGACGAGGAAGTGGTTACAACCAGATGCTCCAACATTAGAGGACTGGTTAAAAATTATTCAGGAAATCTACACAATGGAGAGACTAACCTTTACTATAAAAATGCAAAGAGAAAAATTTAGGACATTGTGGTCAAAATGGATTGGATACATTAATTCACAGAGACCTGACCTACTTTAAAGGAAATTGCCATTTTCAATGAACTATGAGGAGCAGACTTTCATAGATAAATGAATGTGTGTGACATTGTTTGTTCAAATGTTTATAGTTGCTGACACTAAAATGTGAGGGAGAAAAATAGACAAGCTTATTTTGACTAAGTTTAATGCCATTATTTGAGTTATGTCTTTACTATTATGTACTTATGTAAATGTGATTTATGTACTGTCTTCATGTACTGAATGTCTTGCAAACCTGGACTGTGAATGACCTCCCTAATAAAAACAGAAAATTGTTCTTTTCAAGTTCATTTTTAGTAATTAAGAAAAGCTATATTAACCAACATCTTACAGTGTTAGTGGTAACCCTTGAGAGAATTAATATCAACACTGCATACGAGAGTTAGAAAAACTAACAATGGTTAGTGTTAAAAAGTGTTGAATTTTAACTCAAAAAGAGTCAATTATTACACTAAATTAGTGTTAAGGTACCAACTCTCCAAAACAATAAAATTAACTATCTGTGGTGTGGACCCATATAGACATTTCAAAAGTGTTGAAATCAATTCCAACAGTGTTAATCTGAGTATATAGATTTTGCTGTGTAGCTGGCAGCAAATTACTGTTCACACAGTGGCAGTTAAAAACTCATTTCCTGTTCTGACTTAAGAATAAACAATCTGTGCTGACCAGGGGGGTATACTACGAAGCAAGCTCAACACAGCCAGGCTTTCTTTGCATGATCTGGATCGACAAAGCCTAAAACCTCAATCAGAGATAACAGGTATCACAATGGTGGTTATCAACTCACTTTGTTAATCCAGGCTTTCGTCTTCAGACTCTGTGCGCGCTCACATAAAAGGGGCGTTTGTTGCGTCATTTGACTCTTCTTCCGCATGAAATGAAGCGATCGTGAGCCACTTAAGTCAAAATCATGAAGTTGTTATAATTATGAGCTGTGGAAAACATACAAATACATTACGGCAAAAAGCAACATTGTTGCTGCAAATAAAGCAGGAGAAGAAGTTTGCTGTCAGAAAATTACTGATGGACTAAATGTGGTTTTAATGCTGCCGTTTATTCTAACATGAAAACTGCACATTAAACAGTAAAACTCCATACAGCAGATTTAAACATGATGAAGTCTGTCTGACACTGTCCTATGATGACAGAGACGTGGAGATCACTTAAGTTTCTGACCAAACCAACGTAAAATGAGTGCAACTGATTTAAGATTGTCTGTGATAAATGATGATGAATTTTCTAATCAGTGATCTGAGCTGCAATATCACAGAGACAAAACAGATAACAGTAAAAAGTATTCAAAGTATCTGTAGTTGCTTCATCATTATTTTACTGTGTGGATTATATACGATGTCAATTTAAAGTGTTAATATGATCTGGAGCAAACGGGAAAAATGACTCTGCATCACCAAACGGAGGTTACCATCATGACAGCGCGATGTATACCGTTTGTGCTGCTGTTACATTTTTACATTAGATGAATTCGTTCGGTGATATTACAAACATACAGCTAAGCAGTTTTTCATTGTTAACCTCCTCCCTCAGTTTAAAAGCTATATTGCTCATAAACAACCTTGTTAGGACAATAGTTAGTTAAAGAAAGGCACTTTTTACAGACGATTTAATCATAAACTCTGAACATAACCTGTTCCCGACCAGGTTATGAGCTTAGCATAAGTTACCATGGTGATCTAGCCAGGTTAAAAGAGAGCCACATTCGTGAGGGGTGTACTACGAAGCGAGATTAATGGGTTAGCGAGCTATGTTGAGTCTAAAGCCAGGATTTTCAGTGTCACGAAAGTGGCTCTCTTTTAACCTGGCTAGATCACCATGGTAACTTATACTAAACTCATAACCTGGTCAGGAGTAGGTTATGTTCAGAGTTTCAGATTAAATCGTCTGTAAAAAGCACTGCTCTTTCACTTATAATTGTCCTAACAAAGCAATATAGCTTTTAAACTGAGGAAAGACAATAAAAATGAAAAGTTGTTGAGCTGTATGTTCGTAATATCACCGAACGAAGCAGCACAAATGGTATACATCGCGCTGTCATGATGGTAACCTCCGTTTGGTGATGCAGAGTCATTTTTCCCGTTTGCTCCAGATCATATTAACACTTTAAATTGACATGGCATATAATCCACATACTAAAATAATGATGAAACAACTACAGACACTTTGAATACTTTTTACTATTATCTGTTTTGTCTTGGTGATATTGCAGCTCAGATTACTGATTAGAAAATTCATCATCATTTATCACAGACAATCTTAAATCAGTTACACTCATTTTACGTTGGTTTGGTCAAAAACTTAAGTGATCTCCACGTCTCTGTCATCATAGGACAGTGTCAGACAGATTTCATCATGTTTAAATCTGCTGTATGGAGTTTAATTGTTTAATGTGCAGTTTTCATGTTAGAATAAACAGCAGCATTAAGACCGCATTTAGTCGATCGGTAATTTTCTGACAGCATACTTCTTCTCCTGCTTTATTTGCAGCAACAATGTTGCTTTTTGCCGTAATGTATTTTGTATATTTTCCACAGCTCATAATTATAACAACTTGATCATTTTGACTTAAGTGGCTTGCGATTGCTTCATTTCATGCGGAAGAAGAGTCAAATGATGCAACAAACGCCCCTTTTATGTGAGCGGGCACTGAGTCTGAAGACGAAAGCCTGGATTAACAAAGTGAGTTGATAACCACCATCGTGATACCCATTATCTCTGATTGCGGTTTTAGGCTTTGTCGATCCAGATCATGCAAAGAAAGCCTGGCTGTGTTGAGCTTGCTTCATAGTATACCCCTCATGTCTCCCCACACATCATCCAGACTTGTTTAGGTCTCTTCTTTTGTTTTTTCCTCACTGCTAAGCAGTACTACAGCAAACTGTTGCACCAAGTCAGCCTCTGTTTTGTTTACATCTGCCTACCCATGACTTCACAAGAGATTGTGCTTCCTCTGGTACATTAACTTAATAAGACTAAGGCTAAGAGTGACCCAGAGCACTTTTGGAGAAAATGTAAAAGTTATTTCATAGCCAGTGTTTTATTATGAATGTATGTGTGAATGTACAATTTAATTTTCCATAGTTACAAAAACATTTCTATATACTGTCGGTCTTACAAAGACAGAAAAGCAGAATTTGCAAAGGTCAGACTTTAAATAGAATGGAATTGGCCATGGACATCGCAATCTATACAATTATAAGCATACAGTTGTTTGACATTGACTGTTAGATACTGGTTGGTTAATGGTTTAATAATTTGTGTATCAATTACTTTGTAGCTGATCAGGTTAATTGCCAGCTAATTATAGTCAGGTTCTAACTGCAGTATGCAATAAATGGTTGTCCTTTGCGTGTGTTGACCTGTCACTCACTGCTGAAAGTACAGAACACAATTTAAAAGAAATTATATTTTATAATAAAGAGATATTAAATGAGCTTTTAGGTTGTCTGATATACTGCATTTATTTATTGGTTTGATTAATGGTTTACAGTAGCTCATCTGTCTTATTATCAGCTAAGCCTGTTTTATCTTCTCATTCTAATAATAGTCTAATTATCACCTACTGTTTGTGCACTTTTGTGCCCTACAATTTGGCCAGAAAGCCCCAATAAATTTGAATTCATCATAGGCCAAAGTGACTTCTCCTAAAAATGACTTCAAAAAAAAAAAAAAATGACAGAAAGAACCAGTATTTTTATACTCATACTTAAGCTATATCACATGGAAGCAGCTTACCTTAATGGTGATAACACACTTGCCACTCTGCATTTTACACGCAGCAGCAAACTCCTGGAACATAAGTATGCACAGTGAGTGTTATAGTCAAAAACATGGTGACACAAAACATTGTGTGGCAAAAACATAATATAGGGTGAGCACTTGTATAATTCCTCTGGGATTAAACAAAACAAAAAAAAAATTCAAAAACCACAGAGAAATAACTTGATGCTTTAGTCCCACTGACACGAATTTGGCACGAATGTAACGAGTTCTGGCAAAGGACAAACCCATCGTTACTTTGTGATGACGTCATGAAATCTTTGAATTGATACAGAAAAGTATAGTATAGTATAGTATGGTATAGTAATTTGAATGTATATTTTGTTGGCTCTGTTTTGTCATGTGAGCTTGTCTTTTATGTGATACAGAACAGGAATTAACTGTAAAGCAGAGTTAGGTGAGTCAGGGCTGTTTAATTTGAACTGATTTTATTACTTCATTTTCAATTTGTTCCTGCACAATAATAAATGAAATAAAAGTGAACAATGTTATGTTATTGTTTTTTATGCCTTCACAAAGGAATAAAAATATTTGTGCAGCATTGCGCATAATTTATATAAGATGAGATAAGTACTTTAACTTTTAACTTTTTTAAGCCAATCATGCAATAAACTAATCAGAAATTAAAAGCAGGTGCGGCACCAGCGCAAGCAGTGGTAGCATGACGAGGAAGAGAAGGAAACAAGGATGTTTTGATACCAGCCCGAGTCTCTTGCAAAACGCATTTTCATCCAGTGAGTCATTAAATCAACATTATTACTCCCTTACTCGAATTGAGAATTGTAACACCGATACCTCCGTCCCCTCACTTTCTTCACTTCGGATCCACATACACTAATATCAGGCATGCCCTTGTCCATAATTTCTGGGTGTTAACTGGGTATCACGGACACTTACCCTCCCTGCGCCTCAACTTTAGACTTTGAGATTCACTGACAAACAGGGTGAAATAATGTGTGAAAAGAGGAACGTAGCGTTGAGCCTCAGCACAATTTATAATGAGAACTACTAAGCAGGGTTAGTGTTATGGTTAAATTAGCTAACGTTAGCTACCATCCAGCCTAAAATGCCACAGTTGCCCTTGAACTGTCAAAATAATTTCTCTTCAAATAGCAAACTGTTACTAGCTGACATGACTCTACATTAATGTTAGCTAGCTAACAATATACCAATCACCAGCACAAAGACTTATTTATCATTTAACTAATTTTAAACTTACTTCACTTTATTGTGCGGAGTTTTCCACCTCGTGTTCGTGGTCGGTCGGTCCCCTGATTTAATTACTGCCTGTTGTCGTCAACCCGGTATGCTACATTCAGAGGGCCGCGGAAATGGGAACGCTACAATTTATGAATATAACACAAGGCAGCTAGAAGATCAAACAACAAATACTGTCAGTCTAAAGACCCTGCTCAGTATTTTAAAATACGCAAATTTACTTAAATAAAAAGAGAAAACGGTATCTCTATGAAGAAAGAAGAAAAGAAGTAAAGAAGTTTAATATTAAGGATTTTCTAATTCAAAAGTAGGACTTCATAGTTCCTACTTCGGTTTCTTGTCCCAAGAGGAAATTTGTCTTCCCCTGCCTTTTCTGTCTCTTTGTCATGACAAAAATTGCATTTTAATTATTTTCAGTGCGATGTCATAATATATCAATGTCAGGTTTTTTTTTTGTTTGTTTTGTTTTTTATCATTCATCAAAACAGGGTTGGGCAACAAAATGAGACTTCATCCATGCTACATCCACATACAACAAATATAAACATATGATCTGATGAGTATTTTCTCAAATGTCTGACAACTCATATGATATGATTATTCATTCATTTTCTGTAACCGTTTATTCTGGAAGGGTCATGGGGGCTGGAGCCTATCCCAGCTGACATTGGGCGAGAGGTGGGGTACACCACAGACAACATAGAGACAGACGCACACTCACACCTACAGAAAACTTAGAGTCACCAATTGCTTGTACTTAAATTCTGTCATGATATAACACTTTGCAAATACCAATCTGAAGCAGAGGGTCATCAGAAAGTAATTTCAGTGTTATTTCTGAATGGTATCATTGTGGGACAAGTCCTTAAAAATAACTACTGTGAATGGCAACAGGTGTCCTGTCCAATAAAGGCAAAAAGCCCCCCCCCCCCAAAAAAAAGTCAAACTAGAATGTCGTGGGTAAAGTGTCTGTTCATGGAACATCCAGTGCTGAAGGTGCAGAATGGTGTGACCAGATCTCTGTGCCTGTGAGATCTCTGTCTGGTCTCACAATGGACTCTGCTTGACAGGAAGTTGAAGTGATTGGGGATATGCTTGATCTTTTGGTAGACTGTGTGCGTCTTGACCAAACTGCACATGCCCATTGCTGTCTCCAGTTAGATGGATGATGTCTACTGTTGGCTCTGAAATCAAAGACAGGTGAATTGGCAGTTGCAGGAACTATTAAATATAAAGCCTAAATTAAAAAAAAAAAAAAAAGTGTGAACTTTTAATTGAATATTAACAGAGATATTTATGCTGAATGAGTGCAATGACTGCAAGCAGGGGGAAACTTCTGACGAAGCTCTGTCACAAGTGATCTTGTGAGATGTTGTTATGTTATTGAATTATTGATTTTTTGACCACTTTAGGGGAAAGGAAAACAGGCTTTACAGCTTTAACAGAACATTGGCCTATCACCACTTTATAAAGTTGTAAGTGAAGCTGTAAGTGGTGAACATGAGCAAACAGTTGCCCATTTACAGAGAAACTTAAGCATTCATTTGAAGTCAGATTTGTGTCCACCTGACAAAGATCAATATTCACTTTATTTCTGTTCAGGTCTGGACCAGATTTTCTGCTATTTGGTGCTGGGTAGGTACTGTACAGTGAATTTACCACAGACTGAACAGCTGCCTGCTGTTGCTGGAACCTGGGTTGATGATGTTGAGAGTGAGATCTGAATTTTCCATCTAGAAAATCAGAACAAATGATTAAAAGAAGGTTAAAACGTGTTGGTGATGATTCTTTGTGATAATTGACTAATATGGATGAATGCACTTTTACCAAACAAGAAATTGTTGTGTAAGCAGCAGTTTTTTAAAGAGTGATAAAAAATGCTGGGCACACAAGCTGCATAAAGTAGACCGTCTTCATAGAGGATTTTGGACACTACTTGAATAATGCTGCAACTACCTTGCTCACCAAAATGACCCTGTGTGTAAATAAGACAGCTCTGGAAATTTGGATTTGTTTGGAGAAGATATTTTTTTTTCTACTTACTTGGAAATAGCCTATTTCGCCCAGCTTCCCAGGTAGGGATATATTTCACACATTTTACTAGTCCATCAACATGTGGATGGAAAACTAAATTTGCTCACTTCATTTTTTTCTACCAAGATTATTTTGTTTTTCCTGATGTGATGGATGAAGGTAACATGATGTAGGTGACAGAAGGCTGCAGCCTGTGTGTTTGTTTAGAACAGTGACAAGTGAATTGACCAATGACATTTTGATTTACAGTGAGTGGGACCAAAATCATCCCCTTAGGCCTTCTTGAAGGTCAGTGCCTTCTTGCTGATGACTAAGCAGTGGAGACCAATGCTGTCGCTAGGTGGCTGACTTGATAGTGCTGACTTTTTTAAGGCAGACTTCCATGGTGTTGTGGAGGATCTGCATTTCAGGGACTGAAATTGCCCTCGTCTCCGAGTCTGTTAGAAAACAATTTTCAGACACTTGAATCTTCTTTATTAAAACTTCTTCCAACAGCACAGCACAGCAGACAGAGCTGTGTTGGTAGACAGAAATAATAGAACTGGAGATCAATGACCCTTATTACAGCTCTTAATATCAAACACAAACTTCATTATAACTTAACCAAACAATAGTAACAGAGTAAATGGTAGTCATCTACTATTTAATACAGATTTTAATACAGCTATCAAGGTAACTGCTGCCTGCCTTTTATTCCACCAAAATCCTTTTTTTTTTTGGTGTGTCTAGCAAAGTTTTGGCTAAACTGAAGTCCCAGTTCTAATCATCATGGTACGCCACTGATACAAGTTTTCATACTAAGAATTTTTCTGATCTCTCTTCTTCCTCCCTTCAACTTGTTATATGCTTTGTTGAGCTCAGTGCTTCCATTCACTTCTCAAGATTGTTTTGGCTATAATAGTTCATCTTTGCTCTGGACAGTTCTATAAGCACATACTCTATTAAAAAGTGATAGTTCAGCCAAACATGAAAATTCACTCAATCAATCTACTCACCCCTGTGCTGATGTGATGATGGGTGAGGACCTCCAGTTCACAAAACACTCCCGGGTTTCAGCAGAAAACAGCCTTGCAGCCAAATCCAGTACAACTGAAGTGAAAATTTTAAAATGTAAAAAAAAAAGAACAAAAACCACAAGATGTCTTCATACTGCTTGTGTGGTGTAATCCAAGTGTCTGTAAGATGGGACATTAAAATTTGACCCAAAAAGACACCCTTTACATCATGTTTTTAGCCTAAATCTCAGCTGTAACCTCTCACAACAGAGCTACATGCACACGCCTGAAGTGGGTACATAAGCTCTCGCCTAAGCTGCACGACACGAGATATATGAGATCTTGCAATACCTTCACATCTGTGTTTACATGCTACCTGGAAGTGACTCAGACAACAGAGAGAGATCTGCTCAGAAATAGTGACTTGTTATGCATACAGTTGACTTCACAAACTTTCAACAAAGAAGAAAATGTACAAGGCCTTCGACATAGAGGAGGAACATCATTTTGTTGCTGCAGCCATGGACTACAGAGCGAGAGCAACATAAAAACCTGGTGGTGTAGTGTACAAAATCCTTTCCAGATTGAGAAAGGTCCAACTTATGTTTCAGGTGTACATGTGGCTCTGGTCTGAGAAGCTACAGTTGACATTTAGGGTAAAAACATGGCGTAAATGGCATCCTTTTGGGTCAGATTTTAATGTTGCAGCTTATGGACACTTGGATTACACCACACAAGCAGTATGGAGACATTTTTTGTGTTTTGTTGTGTTTTATTTTATTTATTTATTTAATTTCAAAACTGGTCACCAGTCACTTCAATGGATTCGGCTGTTTTCCACTGAAACCCCAGGAGTGTTTTGTGAACTGGAGATCTTCACTCATCCTCACATCAGCAAATTGCTCAATAGATATTGAATGAAATTTCATTTTTGGGTGAACTATCACTTTAAAGAATGGTACAACTGATGGATTGATTATTTATTAGAAAATAACTATCTTACAGCAACCAACATTTTAGCAGCCATGGCTGCCAAAGATAACAACCGCTTCTGAGTTAAGGGTCAGATGAGTGATCATTAAGCAACTCTGAATTTTCGTTCACCTTACTCACTGCAAGAGCTGAATAATGTTCAGTATGAAAACTAGGCGTGTCACAGTAAAATGCAGACAAAGCAACAACAACAATGACATCAAAAATCCAAAGTTTAGTTTCTTTTCATTTACTTTGAGCAGAGAGTAGTGCAATTTACTGGGAGGTGCTCAGACCGAGGATACACTGGTGTATCCCTTAATTGGGCAGTTTTGGCAATTTTCATCCTGCGTCATCAAGACCCACAAAGGGACTGACAGAAGTTTCTGCAGCACTTGCACCTGCATGTTGTGAATAATGACACAAGCAAGTAGAAAGTGTGGTGTGTGTATTATTGTGCAGATGACCATAATGCAAGCCAATAAATAGCCTAAGTAAACAAATAACACTGATCAGTTGCCTATATTAATTAGAAGATGGAAAAAGGAATATTAAATGATGATTGAAATCAGCATCAGAAAGAATACTACCAATAATCAGCCATTTCAATTTACAGATCTAACTGAATGCTGTTAGGTATCGAAATCTTTCTTAGATTTGTTTCTGTGAACATTCGTACCAGTCAGTTTGACCGCTGATACAGCTGTTATCAGCTCGTCATCAGCTCGTCATCAGTAACTGACGCCGCTTCAGACTAATGCCAAAAAAGGAACCAAGGATTTTTCATCTTACAGCTCTGTCTTCTCTGTCCTCACATCTCTGTCATGACCTCGCTAGGTGGAGCAAAGATGTGAGGAGAGGGAGCAAGTGGAGGAGATGAATTTACAGAATGAAAAGCATCCAGTGTCCTTGTTTTGCTGCACCGTCTTCTTTGGCTTTTCTTTGTTTTAAATGGCAGTTGGCAAACAGCATTTTGGTGATTTAATGCCACCCGCTGGATTGGAGTGTTACTTCACTTGACAGAATGACAATAGTGTGACTGAATCGGTCAGAAAAACAGATGTATTTGTTGTATTCATCATTCACATGCTGTGTACCGAACTGTGACGCCAGTACCATGATTTTGATGATGATCATTAAGGAGCAGTAAGTAATTCTGGAGGAAGACATTTGATTGTTAAGTCTCAGGGGCACCGCCGGGGGGGGTTTAGGACGATTCTAAGGGCCCGGGCCTAACAGGGGGCCCTTTGAGGGCTATCAATATTATTTTAATAGTATTATCTATGTAATCTTTGAGGGGGCCCAAGATTTCTGGCAGTGCCCCTGTTAAGTCTCATTCCTTGGTCATCAAATACGGATACTTTGGGTTGATGCCTTGAGCTGAAACAAGAAGCCCAAGAAACCAAGACAACTCCACATCTTCACACTCCAGTGACTCAAACATGCAGAATCAACTTTCTGTGAAACAGCTCAGGGACCTCTGGCCCACTCTTCATATGCAGTCTGAGGTAATATGGTTAATCTCTCTCACCTGTTTTTCCTTTCTCAGTAATGTATGTCACATTATGCATAGTTTTATCTAATTTAATTAATCTTGAAATCATTGGTTTTACTGTGAATTTATTTATTTTGACTTTATAGATTTCTTTGCAATGAGATATTGAGTTTATGTAGTGACTTTTATGTTGCAATCATTACTAATACTGCTTTACAAACATTTAGCCATAATAAGAAAATGCTGTTCTAATCCTGTTCTGATTTTATTATTCTTTTTTAAATAAAACAATAATTTATCTTAGTGATTCACAAACCTAGAACTTAATGTACTTCTTCTTTTCTGAAATGTAGATGTATGTATGCAGCGTTCTAATGGTCACAAGAACCTGCCCTTGAACACCGAGTTTGATTGCCACACCCCTCAACTGATGATCTTATTCAGACAAAGGGCTTCCAAAACTAGACAAAAACAAGATTTCAGGTGCTATGGCTGATATATTCAAGTGCACGACCAGCAGGTGATTATGCATTTCACAGGTTAAATTTTTGGAATGTTTAATTTGATGGTTCAAATGAACTTTAATTCCACAATTGCTCCACTGCATAGTCCACGTTTTTGCATGTCCATGCTCTGTCTCTGATTGCACCAGATAAATCAGCACAAGACGTGTGGACTTATTTTCTGATGCTGTAGTGGCCAGTTGGTTGGAACGGTTTGGCATTGGGCTTGATGAATAAATTTGTCACAGAATTTACACTATTTTTATCCTCTTAGGAACTTCATGACATCAAACACAAGGTGTACTGCTGTTCTCCCTGGCCTTCCTGTGTATCATGTGGTAAGTTTCAGTGAAGAAAAACCAGGCCCATTCTTTATTAATTCATTCATATTTTCATTTCTTTCTTTTTTTTTTATAATTCAGGTTTTTATTTGAGTTTTTACTTGGTAAATGACAATCGTACAGTGCTCTTTAACATTAAAGAACAGGGCTCTTATACATAAACATAAATGAAAGTATCAATGATATTACAAGGTGTGGAAGTTCCTAGAAAGAAAAACAAAAAAAAATAAAAATAAAATAAAATAAATATCACAGGGAAGGAAATCAGCTGTCGTCCTGCTGACTGACAGTAAAAGTAATGTAGGACCAAAATGGTTCCCATTCTGGCGCTGTGGTACCATCTCTATTATTCAACTTATAAAACATACATTCATATGAAGCAGTCTTTATCATCATATTTACCCATTCTTTAAACGGTAAGGCTTTCAGAGTTTTCCAGTGTTTAAAGGGGACCTACTATACTCAATTTCGGGCCTTTGTATTTGATTTTGGACTCCTATAGAGCAGCTACACACGATCGCCCGCACAGAAAGCTTTGTAGATCTTCAGGACGCTGTGTCTCTCGCTGCATCTCTTCCTTGTATTTTCTGCATCCCGCGAAAACGGTCTGTGTACTTTACTCCACCCCCCGGCCCTCCTGCATGTACGCCTTCCGCTGAGCCCACTCTGCTGTGATTGGTCACACTCCCAAGGACTTCCGAAGGGCTGACAAGCGCTGCCGAGCTCGGCTACCGACTAACCCAGCTTCGTATTGGCCCATGTTGACAAAACAGTCCCCTGTGAAGTGCCATAGACAGACAAACACGGAGGTATTTTTCCATTGCTGGCCGGGAAAAAGCAACTCTATCCACTTCTGCCTGGTGCTCGCCTCTTTAGGAAAGCTAAACAAAGTTAACTTTCACTCACACCCGAACAATCATTTTTGGAAGCCATTGCTCAACATACAAACACTGAAATCATTGTAGACAGCAGGGGGCTGTGCTACGAAGGAAGCTCAACACAGCCAGGCATTCTCTGCATGACAAAGCCTAAAACTGCAATCAGAGATAACGGGTATCATGATGGTGGTTATCAACTCACTTTGTTAATCCAGGCTTTCGTCTTCAGACTCTGTGCGCGTTCATATAAAAGGGGCGTTTGTTGTGTCATTTGACTCTTCTTCCACATGAAATGAAGCGATCGCGAGCCTTACTTAAGTCAAAATCATCAAGTTGTTATAATTATGAGCTGTGGAAAATATACAAAATACATTACGGCAAAAGCAACATTGTTGCTGCAAATAAAGCAGGAGAAGAAGAATGATGTCAGAAAATAACTGATGGACTAAATGCGGTCTTAATGCTGCCGTTTATTCTAACATGAAAACCGCACATTAAACAATAAAACTCCATACAGCAGATTTAAACATGATTAAGTCTGTCTGACACTGTCCTATGATGACAGAGACGTGGACATCACTGAAGTTTATGACCAAACCAACGTATAATGAGTGTAACTGATTTAAGATTGGCTGTGATAAATGATGATGAATTTTCTAATCAGTGATCTGAGCTGCAAAATCACAGAGACAAAACAGATAACAGTAAAAAGTATTCAAAGTGTCTGTAGTTGCTTCATCATTATTTTACTGTGTGGATTATATACGATGTCAATTTAAAGTGTTAATATGATCTGGAGCAAACGGGAAAAATGACTCTGCATCACCAAACAGAGGTTACCATCATGACAGCGCGATGCAGACAGTTTGTGCTGCTGTTACATTTTTACATTACATGGATTCGTTCGGTGATATTACGAGCATACAGCTCAGTAATTTTTCAATGTTAACGTCCTCCCTCAGTTTAAAAGCTAAGGACAAAAATTTGTTAAAGAATAGCGCGTTTTACAGACGATTTAATTTGAAACTCTGAACATAACCTGCTTGCGACCAGGTTATGAGTTTAGTAGTTACCATGGTTACCAGGTTAAAAGAGAGCCACATTCGTCACACTGAAAATCCTGGCTTTAGACTCAACATAGCTCGCTAACACATTAATCTCACTTAATAGTTCACCACTCAGAGCAGCGATATAATTTACGAAGCAGAGCGGGGGAGCGGGCAGGCCTAGAGCACATGCCGGGGTATGACCATATAAGTAAGTCTGGCACGACGTCAATGTTACTACACCGTTAAAAAAAGACAGTAAAACAGAGCATGCAGAGCCATCCAAAACAGCTTGCGGGGCTCGCTTCCAAATGCATGAACCTCATTATTTGACGCTTTGGAATCGTTTAACACAAGTATCCAACATTGTGACAACATTTATAGGTCAGAAAAGAGGAAAAAGCATAATAGGTCTCCTTTAAGAATAATCTTAGCTGCCACTGAGACCCCAACCATGATAACAGAGAATTTTTCTTTTGATATATTATCTATCTGTCCTTTGTCACCCAGTAAACACAGTGTAGGACAAAGTGGCACAAGTCTTTCTAACCAATCACTTAGAATACGTACGACAACCATCCAGAAGTGCTTGATAATTGGACATTCCCACAAACAATGTATCAGAGTACCGTTATCATTTTGACACTTCCAGCACAATGAGTTGTTCATGAGGCCTAATCTATTCAGTCTCACAGGAGTCCAATAATATCTTTGTACAATCTTATATTGTGTACATTTGCCTTTACATTCCCTTAAAAATTTCCCACATTGTGAGATTATTTCCCTCCATTCCTCATTCCCAAGAACAACCCCAAAGTCATTTTCCCATAAAACCTTCAAATTGTTTAGATCAGTACTGAGTGTAGAGTTCATTCTTCTGTAAAATATCGAGGCTCTGTGATGGTGTGATGGCAAAACCAAATACTCTAAAATATGGTTTTCTTCAGTTTGCCAGTCTAGTGACATAACACAGTGCCTTGTCTGAACATATTTCCAAAAATGTTCCTTTCCATTTAGGTTATATTTACTCAATACATCAATATAAGACATAAACACTTTACCATCATACAAATTATCCAGCGTACATATCCCATGGTTGTGCCAACTCTTTCAGTAGACCAGTGTTTTACCAATACAGATTGCAGGATTTTGCCACAAAGACGAATATGGCTGTTTAGAATGAGATAATTTAATCATATTGTGTATCTTCATCCAAACTTCCTTGGAATGCAACATAATAGGGTTAGAGATTCTACCTGAATTTTGAGAGAGGAGCTCTATGGGTGTAAAGGGAAAGGATAAAGATTTTTCTATAATGGGCCAGTCTAACTTGCATTGTCCAGTCCAATGTAGGGCAAGTTTCACCATCTCAAAAGAGATATAGTACAATCTTGGGTCAGAGCATAGCCAGAGCGTTGAGCTGATCTTGTGACATAGTGTTTCTAAGGAAAGTTTTTATCCTCTTTAATGTAGAAAAGCACCACTCAGACTCTGATGTTGTCATTGGTGTTGTGATGATGATGTTGAGAAGACTTACAGTTTCAGTGAATGTTTCTCCAAGGTCGTTTTCCATCAAAACCTGATAGAGAGCCAGTGCACCTTTGCAACTCCGGAACTCCTCATTCTCGTAGATCAGGGACAGTTCTGTTTTAAGTCTGGCCTTGTCCAATGAGGGATAGGCTTCCACCGTGGTTTTCAGTGCTGAATCTGGGAACTTTCTGCTGTGTTGTTGGAACAAGTCTCCTTGCAAGACAGTGGCACTGATGAGGTGCTTGGTGAAAGAAAACCTCTCCTTGGCATGGCTCATGATGCTGTCACATACCTATGTGATAACATACAATTATAAAAAAGGTAAAGAATTAGGTCTTCACGTCTCACTACAATCAATGTTCTGAATAGCTAGCCTATATTGTGTAATAAACCAAAATGGTTAACTGTAATTATTCATAGATATCATATGACAATAAACATTTGAGTCTGGACTACTATATCAAGTGGTGAGCATCTTCATTAGATTTTTTTGATGATGTCTTTGTTTCTCTCTGTTCCTCTGTGTCTCTGTGTGTCTGTTCCTCTGTGTGTCTCTGTGGGCCCTATCTTAGCCTGGCGCAAGTGCCATTTTTGCTATGTGCATAAGATAGCAAACGCGCTTGCGCTGGGTCTGTGCCGCTGTGGGTGTGAGGTCTACCATGAAGGCAAAAGGAAGGCGTGGCTGGGCACGTTTGCTATCTTGTGCTCAGGGTAAAACGTGATTGTGCCTTAGGGTCGTGTCTTGTGCTGATCAAAAGCGTAAGTGGAAGGCGGGAGGCGCAATGGATTTAATTTATTCAAGGTGTGTCCAAATCCAACTTTGCTGTCTTGTGCCAGGGGTGGGAGTGATATTTCGCCCTGCCCCGCCCTTTGCGCCACCAGTGCAAAGCAGGATAGACCTATCAGACGTGCCCAAGTGCCCTCATTAATTCACAGGGGAGTTTAGGCCGAACTTGCAATAAACCAATCAGAAAGTCAGCTCTCATCACCTTTCAAGAGGCAGGTGTGCCAGCAGCGCAAGCGGAGGCAGCATGACGGCAGATTTACCAGGAGGAAACAAAGAGAAAAGATTTTCAAAGCAAGGAGACAGATCTCCTGGTTCCAGAAGAGAATGCGCAAGAGCACGCAATATATGGAGACAGCAGGACGTCTCCAAAACAGCTTCACACCGAAATAGTTTATATACAATAATACAATAAATATGAACTGCAAATGTCATGCAGATATGTAACTGGTTATGTTTGAACCTGAAGCACCTTGAAACTGTGTTGTAATTTATAATTAATTATTAGCATCATCATCATCATTATTAATTTTACTGGCTGAGGAGCGGGGAGAGAGATGGTGTAGTAGAGAGGGGAGGCGAACAGATCCAGAGGCTGCGAAGCTTCCCGGCTCCACCTGGCACACCTGAGCCAGGTGGAGGAGCAGTTAAGCGGTGGTCTGTGCTCCTCCTTCTTCTCCTCTCCCACCTAATCCTCATCTCCTCCTCTCATCCTCCCTCCTCTGTCCCGCTGCGGAACAAGTTGTTCTGTTCTGAAGTTTGGAGTGTGCAAAATTACGCACGGATCTATCCAACCAGCTATGACAGAAGCACACATAACTTTTTTCTCTCAGGTTGGGCCGGACTGCTTCAGGTTAAAATATAACCAGTTACATATCTGCATGACATTTGCGGTTCATTTGTTGTAAAGTTTCTTGCAGGCGTTACTGTAAACTATTTCGGCGTGAAGCTGTTTTGGAGACGTCCTGCTATCTTCATATATCACGTTTTCACTTCTCTTACCAGGAGATCTGTCTCCTCACTTTAAAAATCTTTTCTCTTTGTTTCTTCCTGGTAAATCCGCCGTCATGCTGCCTCCGCTTGCGCTGCTGGCGCAACTGCCTCTTGAAAGGTGATGAGAGCTGACTTTCTGATTGGTTTATTGCATGTTCGGCCTAAACTCGCCTGTGAATTAATGAGGGCACTTGGGCACGTCTGATAGGTCTATCCCGCTTTGCGCTGGTGGCGCAAAGGGCGGGGCAGGGCAAAATATCACTCCCGCCCCTGGCACAAGACAACAAGGTTGGGGTTTGGACACACCTTGAATAAATTAAATCCACTGCACCTCCCACCTTCCACTTACGCTTTCAATCAGCACAAGACACGACCCTAAGGCACGAGCTCAAGATAGGGCCCTGTGTTTCTCTGTGTCTCTGTGTGTGTAAGCAAGTGCTGACCTCCAGTGCCAAATGGTGCTGCGTGTCTTCTCCCAATGTTCTCCGTTTCTTTGTGGGTGGCTCCTGAACAGGTCCCCTGTACTCCTCATCCTCAGCCAGATTAGGAACAGCTTCCCTGATCCAATACATAAGTTTTATGAATCAGTTGTGAAAACCAATTAGGGATATATTAACCAAACCCAGCAATTATATTTCATCTAAATTTCACATTAATTAATTATTTGAATAAGATGACATATAAGCATTTAAGGCTACACATAATTTATGCAGAGAATTAACAATTAGGCTAGGCTACATAATAATGCATTTAACATACCTGATAGCCTGCATGCGATTCATGAATGTCTGGGTGATTCCTGCGATGTAGACAGCATCGATGTTCCCCTTCTGGAGCTGATTATACAGCATGTCCACATGTGGCATGATCTTATGGAACAAGGCTAGGGAAAAACACAAAGCTTCATCTTCCAGCATTCTCAAATAGCCTCCAGCCTCTCTCTTCGTAGGGCTATCAAACACTTCACTGTTCCAGATGGTCTGAAAACACTTCACCAGATCATTCTTGTGCTCATAGACTGTGTTGACTGCACCACTGTTGAAGTTCCAACGTGTTGACGATGCACTTGGAAGTCGGTGCGCCACCATCTCATCTAGCACTGCAGTTCTCTTGCTCGCTTTTGAGAAAAAAGAAGCAAATCCCCCCATGTCAGTAAAAAAGTGAATGATCTGAGGGATGTGGGAAGTTGCCTGCTGCATTACCAGCTTTAACTGATGGGCATGACAGTGAATGTAGTGAGCGTTTGCATAGATGTCCTGCACCTTTCGCTGCACTCCTCCAGTGGCACCCCTCATTACCGCAGCCCCATCATATGCCTGGGCCATCAACTTTTTTTCTTGTCTCTCGGGAAGGATGCTGTGCAGCCTCTCCAATAAGGCACTGGCTATTGAATCCGCATAGCTGTTGGGTAGCTTGATGATTTCATAGAACCGCTCCTGTATATTGTTGCGTCCATCAATGTACCTTAGTACCAGGACTAGCTGACAGTGTGTGGAAATGTCGGTAGTTTCATCAGCCTGGATTGCTAAAAACTCAGCTGTCTTTACTTCATCTATGAACTGTTCTCTCAGAACTGCCAGCATACAGTCCAGGAGCTTGTTCTGAACTGTCTTCGAGGTGCCTTTAAATACGGTCGCATTTTCAAGGTGCTCCCTCAAGTCCCAATCAATGGATGCCATTAAGTTGACTAAACCTCTGAATATCCCGGTGTTGTCTTAGGAATCCCTTTCATCATGTCCCCGCATTGCTAATTCAAAAGCACCACAAAATTTTACATTTATTTTGGATAAAATATTACGGTTTTTATCTACCTCTTCATTGTGCCTTCTTACAGCGATGCGGTCCCCATTATCTAGCTGTGTTGCTATGCTAATCTTTCCGAGCACAGCTAGCTTTACCCCCCCTTGACCTCTCATGCTTCTTGATCCGTTCAGAGAGGTGCTTTAAGTCAGTTAGTCCAGTCTTTGTCCAAGTTGAATCACATTTGTCACTTCTGAAGAGGATACAGGGGAAACAGAAAAGTGCATTGGCTGCTCCACAACCTGCCAGCCACGTCTTACGGTTCAACCAGCTCAGACAAAAACTCTGTTTGTACAATTTATCTTTCTCCTTGGTTTGCTGGGAAATGTTCATTTCAGGTTTGTCGGGTCCCAGCTCCTTAACGAGAAGTTTTTCCTCCGTCGTCCGTCTCGCAAAAGGGTACATTAATAATTTCACCGAATTTGGTGGAAGCTGTGCTTGAACTCCAGTTGTCACTGCCATCGCCATCGCCATCGCCATCATCTCTCTTCCTCGTCACCATAGTTTTTTTTCTCCCGCTGTAGGACAGAGTCTGGGAGTCGCACTACAAAAAAAACCTATCACTGGCTCCTCACGTAGCTCTAGCAATCATAAACCTTCACACATTTTACGTAGCAGTTGCGGCTACATTTCCAGCGCCCCACCGGCATTAAATTTGGTGACATTGATAGGCCGGATTGGCTACTTAGCTGCAGGTCAGGGGCACTTTGCCGAGCGCCCCGTGAGAGAATGATACACTGTAGGTCAGTCTAATCAGAGGCATGCAACAAATTGTGATCACACCAAAATCTAATTAAAGGCCCTGTCAACCATAATATCCACTCAAAAAAAAAAAAAAAAAAGTGGCTGTTGACAGTATTACACTAGTCTTTATCACTTGATTAAAGACAGGTGTAATCATTCCCACAAAACAAAACAAAAATTCAGGTATGAAATTCAAAACAAAGTTTGAGCTCATTAAATCTGTCACCAGGAAGTGCATGATTACTCAAGCTCAGTGTGAAAAAGACACATTTGAAACATTTGGATGGAGAAGGTCACAAAGCTAGCTCGTCAAAACTGCAGTTTGTCCAACAACAAGTGACATTTTTGGGTCATGTGATGACATGTGAGGGCAAATCCCTCTCCCAAAAAAGAGTAAAAGCATTTTAAAACATTTTCAAACTCAATCATAAAGAAACACGTTATGCCTTTTGTGTTCCTGTTGCAGGCCCTTCATTCCCACTGGTGTTTTCACTGGTGTCCTCAAGGCCCCCCTGAGTGCAATCGCACCTGGGTGAGGCCTAGAAGCACATAGTAAAGTGACATGGACTGCTGATGCAGGGTAAACATTTGTTGACTTAAAACTTGTCCTTCGGAAGACTCTGACGACTCCAACTCTTGGGTTACCAGATCCAAACCGACCTTTCGCTCAGACTGTAGACAAAGAGTGTTGAGTGTTACTCCAGGACCACGGAGACAGACAGAGACCTGTAGCCTACTTTTCAGCTAAACTACAGGAATTCCTACTTTTAAAGGTGACTGTAAACTAATTCTGCTCTCGTATGTCTCCGCCAGTCCCACCAATCTTACGTTGTTTCTTTTGCAATGATTCTCCAGGATTTGCACACGGTCCCATAGCATATCCACCTTTTTCCCCATGGTACCGGTGTTTGTCACAAGGCCCTCAGTCGTGTCCTCCAGCTGGGAGATTCGCTCCTCCGCCTCCTCCACTCGTACCTGTAGCCCGCTGACAGAGTTTTTCAGCTCGGTGGTGGTTTCTTTGATGGTCACTACATCAGCAGCTACTTCCGTCAGTTTAGTACTCAGTTTGGTTATTTCAGCAAAGATTTTTTCCATACTTATTTTCTGTTCTGCAGCTTCGTCGGGAGACTTGTCCTCATTAGCAGCTAGCTTGTTCTGAGTAGCTATGTGGCCCATATCCTTAAAATATTTCGACGTTGTCGCCATTTCTCACCGCCAAAAATGTAGTCAAAGTACTAAGAACTTTTCTGGGATAAAGTCTATCAATATTTAGCTCAAGGTAGGCAGATAAATATGGATTAAACAATTAAATTAGTTGCGAGTGGTCTGAGCCCTCCTACAGTGCTGCCATCCTGCTCAGCATACCCACGTGACTCCTCATTTTCATTTAGTTCTAGGGATAACCTAATCAGCATTTCTGTAAATGTGCCAGTATTAGACAGACAGTTAGCTGGCTAAATTTCAACTGCAGGTGAGAAGTTTTGAAACCTATGAAGTGTATTTTTTGGCCACTTGGGCTGTGTTGATTATATATATGACAGCCACCCCAAACTAGAGCTGTAACATTAATTGGTTAATAGATAATTAATCAACTATCAAATTAATCACCAATAATTCTGATAATTGATTAATCACTTTGAGTAATTTTTTAAAGAAAAAAAGTCTCAATAGTCTGTTTTTAGTGTGAATATATTCAAATGTTTTCTGTTTTTTTTAGTCCTCTGTGACAGTAAACTGAATATATCTAGTTTGTGGACAAAAGAAGACATTTGAGGACGTCATCTTGGGCTTCAAGAAACGCTGATCAAGTGATTTTCACACTTTTTTTTGACATTTTATAGTCCAACCAACTGATTGATTAATCAATACATTAATTCTGAAATAATAAATTATGAAATATTAAAAATAATTGTTAGTAGCAGCACCACCCCAAACAAATCAAATAAATGTCATTAGTCCAGTAGTGGCACACTTAAAAGTTATCTTACCTTCTCTGCAATCAAGAGCACTAAACAGTAGAATGAAAACAGATGTATCGGACTTGTGTATACAGCATTTTTATGACAATCAACCATAATCAAAATTCTTTGCTCACCTTAGTTTCCATTGTTTTCACTGGATGCGATTAGTGCATTGTCTTTCTGAGCCACAGCCAGATCTTGGGGTGAATCACTGGGACTCTGGTTCACTACCAGCCTATAAGGATCTGTCACTGCAGAAGGTGATGTGGTGATCAACCTCACCAGATTGTTGATGCATCCCAAAAAGACTGACCAACACTTTTAAATTCACTTAGAGCTGCAAATTAGAGCTGCAAACCACGGCTGCAGAGTCAAGAATGACTCGACGACACAATTTTAGAATTCAAGATCTAAACAAGATTAGTGGATTCTGAAAAGGAATAGTGAACTTTAGTGGCTCACTCAGTTACAGCATGGTCTGCGACATGAATATGTTGTTGTCCATGTTGACAACTGTTTAGCTCATCTTGTTCAGATTGCTAATGTAGTCTACAGGCTTTCAGTACACATTGTATTTGAACTTGTTTATGTAATAAATTTGCATTGAACCATTGTAAAAAAGATATGTAGTGTTCATAACCTGTTATGTGACAATTTTAAAGATCTTGTTTTTAAAGGTACACTTGTAGTTTTGGGAAAGAATTTTGAATCAAAAAAGAATATTCACGGATACATACATGACTGACTGAATTAATAAATAATTACAGAATAAACAAATTGTCCTCAAAGAGCATAATTTTCATATTGTTTCTTTTTTTTGCAGGGACCCAACTTTCTGGCTTCAGACAGTGTTTTAGGGACCTCATTTCCCTCTTAGGATCCCTTATTTATTCAGTTATGAAAATATATCAATATTTGCGTTTGTATTATTACTTTTCTGAGTTTGAATTTCTTTTCCAAAACTGCATAATGCGCCTTTATAGTTGCTAGGTTTACACTAAATGGTCAGAAGTATGCCACACAGTACCTTCATAACTGTTAAAAGGATGGTTCCTGTTATTCGAAGTGTGTTTGTATAGGGTACTTATCCATAGTCAGTGTATTGCCCACAGTAGATGTTAGTTGCCTGCTTCTGGTTTGGAGAAGCAGCAGGAGTACCGATGTAGATGAGCTAAACAGTGTACTGCTTTAGACAGGGTTAGCAGCAAAATATTTTAACCACTTGAAAGTGTTCTTCCCAACAAAAAAGTATTTAACTTTATGCAATATTTCAAATATTTTCACAGCTTTACCTTCCTGTCAGCCAGCCTTTCCAACAGGATCTCACCTTTATACAAGCCAAATATCATATCTCCAAAGCCGCCCGAGTCTTAGCAGAAGCACTACTTACTTAATACATGGTTGGTTTGGAGAGCGCGATATTTGTCTTATATAACAGCAGTATACCATGAGAAAAGGCTGCCTGGTAGAAAGGTGAAGCTGAGAAAATATTCAAAATATAATGTACATTTAAACTGATACAAATTTTTGTAAGTGGTTAAAATATGTTATATGTTGTTGCTGACCCTTTCCTCAACAGTGCATTGCTACGCTTCTGTGCTGGTACGCGTCTTTGCTTCTACAAAATTGGAGGCGTGTCAACATCCATCGACTGCAGGTAAGTCAGTGTCTCATACAACCTAGGTTCTGTATAAACACCTGAAAAATGTTAGAAATTAGTTTTAATACAAATATGAAATATTGTAGTTAAAGATATAGTTTTTGCACACTTTCCTGATATTGTTAGTTACATGACGTTGATAGATACTTTATTTTAAACCAGATTTCCAGAGGCTTTGAGTTGCTACACGGTTTACAGATGGCCAAAAGAAATAAAAAATTACTGAAACTGACTGCCTCACTTTTTTGAGTACATTTCTCAGCACTCTTCCTTTATACATAAATAATATTGTATGACACAGAAAAACATCTTTTTTAAGTTTTAAGTTAGTGTTTTTGAGTTATGGATAGTTAAGAGGGCTTACTGAACATGAAATGATGGGGTTTCATTAGGCCTGTCACAGTACGTAACAGCCAATGAAATACAAGTAATTTTTCCAACAACCAATCAAAGCACAGATGTGTTTTTTTGACAGCCAATCAGAATATAGGGAGATTTTACAACAGCCAATCACAATACAGGGGGATTTTCCAGCAACCAATCAGAATAAAGAGGTATTTCTCAACAGCCAATCACATTACAGTGGGATTTTCCAACAGCCAATCAGAATACAGGGGGATTTTCCAATAGCCAATCAGAATACAGGGGGATTTTAAAACAGCCAATCAGAATAAAGGGGGGTTTTACAACAGCCAATCACAATGCAGGGGGATTTTAAAATAGCCAATCACAGCACAGATGTTTTTCATGACAGCCAGTCACAATACGGAGTCATTTTCAAACAACCAATCAGAATGCAGGGTTGTTTTGCAACGGCCAATCAGAATATAGGGAGATTTTACAACAGCCAGTCACAATACAGGGGGATTTTCCAGCAACCAATCAGAATAAAGAGGTAATTCTCAACAGCCAATCACATTACAGTGGGATTTTCCAACAGCCAATCAGAATACAGGGGGATTTTCCAATAGCCAATCAGAATACAGGGGGATTTTCCAACAGCCAATCAGAATAAAGGGGAATTTTACAACAGCCAATCAGAATAAAGGGGAATTTTACAACAGCCAATCACAATGCAGTGGGATTTTACAACAGCCAATCACAGCACAGGAGGATTTTCCAACAGCCAATCAGAATGCAGGGGGATTTTACAACAGCCAGTCACAATACAGGGGGATTTTCCAGCAACCAATCAGAATAAAGAGGTAATTCTCAACAGCCAATCACATTACAGTGGGATTTTCCAACAGCCAATCAGAATACAGGGGGATTTTCCAATAGCCAATCAGAATACAGGGGGATTTTAAAACAGCCAATCAGAATAAAGGGGGGTTTTACAACAGCCAATCACAATGCAGGGGGATTTTACAACAGCCAATCACAGCACAGATGTTTTTCATGACAGCCAGTCACAATACGGAGTCATTTTCAAACAACCAGTCAGAATGCTGGGTTGTTTTGCAACGGTCAATCAGAATATAGGGGGATTTTACAACAGCCAGTCACAATACAGGGGGATTTTCCAACAGCCAATCAGAATGCAGGGGGATTTTACAACAGCCAATCAGAATACAGGGGAATTTTACAACAGCCAATCACAATGCAGTGGGATTTTACAACAGCCAATCACAGCACAAGAGGATTTTCCAACAGCCAATCAGAATGCAGGGGTATTTTACAACAGCCAATCACAATACAGGGGGATTTTACAATAGCCAATCAGAATACAGGGGAATTTTACAACAGCCAATCACAATGCAGGGGGATTTTAAAACAGCCAATCACAGCACGGATGTTTTTCATGACAGCCAATCACAATACAGGGTTATTTTCAAACAACCAATCAGAATATAGGGGGATTTTCTAGCAACCAATCAGAATAAAGAGGTATTTCTCAATAGCCAATCACATTACAGTGGGATTTTACAACAGCCAATCACAATACAGGGGGAATTTCCAGTAACTAATCAGAATAAAGACGTACTTCTCAACAGCCAATCACATTACAGTGGGATTTTACAACAGCCAATCACAATACAGGGGGAATTTCCAGTAACCAATCAGAATAAAGAGGTACTTCTCAACAGCCAATCACATTACAGTGGGATTTTACAACAGCCAATCACAATACAGGGGGATTTTCCAGCAACCAATCAGAATAAAGAGGTATTTCTCAACAGCCAATCACATTACAGTGCGATTTTACAATACCCAATCACAATACAGGGTGATTTTACAATAGCCAATCACAGCACAGATGTTTTTCATGACATCCAATCACAATACAAGGTCATTTTCAAACAGCCAATCTGAATAAAGGGGGATTTTGCAACAGCTAATCACAGCACAGATGTTCTTCATGACAGCCAATCACAACAGAGGGGTATTTTCAAACAAACACTCACAACACAGGGAGATTTTACAATATATACAATTTTACAATATATGATTATCAAAGTTCATAGATTGTTTAATGTGTATGTTATTTAGGAGGTGTGTCAAAAAGTAACAGGACTTAGTGTGCTGTGCGAGCTATGAGTCGGGTAGGGATTAGCGGGTTGTGTCAGTTTGTGACAGATTTTTCCTCAGCCGGACCAGAAACTTCAGGTTGGTTCATTGCTCGGTGCCCATCACTTGACGGCCTGAAATTAAAGAAAAAAGGTCATATATTTGTATACAATATAATTGATATGAGTATGCAGTTATCAGTATGACTATTTCTATTATTGTATATGATGGAATATTAGAATGTCAGTATCAATATATAAAAATGCACAGTAACAAAAATCAAGTAGGGCAAGAACATCCTCTGAATTAAAATTGGATTCAAATATAAAAAATAATTCAGAGGATTATCTTCTGCCTCCTCAAACCTAATGTACCCCAGTGTGGGGGCTGGATTTGTTTTTAGAGTGGCAGTGTGAAAATATTTTAAATGTATGGCAAACAGGTTCTGGTAAGGATGGAATGTAAGGTTTATGCCACAGGAATCCTAAATTAACAGCATTGGGAAATACCCAAATCATTTTTTTATGTTTCTGTAATGGTTAATACACCAGTATGTAGAGGGAATTTAACCGAAATATTTCTAATGCTAAAATGTAATTATTATTGTTATCCATGAATTTTCAAATTTACTGTTTACAAAAAAACCCAGAAAACATAGTAAAGCACATTATTATTTCTTGATTAAGATGTCAAATTATAGTTATTTACTTGCATTCCTGAACAGAAAAAAATGTTTTAGTGGTTGAATGCTATGCTTGATTAATTTCTGACTTCTCAGAGAAGCCCAGTCAGCCAGCTCAAATTTGGGTACAAAAAGGTGAATTCAGTTTGAAATTCCTCATTCCTGTTCACAATGGTAAAACGTCGAGAGTGCAGTGAAAATCAAAGAGTACACATTAAAACACTTCATGATGCTGGATGATCTCTGAGACAAATAGGGAAAGACATGGAGTCAATTGCTTCTGTGCTCAAAAAGTTACATTCAGTCACCCAAAAATTTATCTGTTTCACAAATGAATCACCATAGTTCACGTTCATGTAATTTATGTTTGGAGCAGACAAATCCACATTATCCTGTTTATTTATTTATTTATTTTTTGGTTTGATTTTTGCTGTTACAAATACCCATTTTTGGTAAACTGAAGAATAACGACAAAAAATTAGAAGATAGTTGTGTCCTCAACTTATTTCCACGATCCAATACAAAAGTATCAGAACTGATCAATATTAGTATGCTCAAAATAATATAATTGATTTCAATGCATTGCTGTTTCTTATTAAATTCTCTCACCCCTTTTTTTTCTTTTTCTCACAAGATAATCAAAATTAATTAGTACAGAGGAATTCTCTACTCTTCTACGCATGCTTTTTGGAGTCTTACTTCACACAATATAATTATTACCCAGTAATGATTTTTCCATACACTATTGTGGTTTTAGTAAACACTGAGTCTTACTTTGCACAATACGACAATTAACCAGTGATAATTTTTCCCATACAGTATTGTGGTCTTAGAAAACTCTTTTAAGTTGGACTCGTCAGTGCACCTCCAGGTTTCTACTAAACCTTGGTTAAAAACTGTCGGGACTCTTTCCCATCTCAACTCTTATATCTTGACATCTTTAGTAACCTGATTTTTCCCCCTTTTTTATTTTTCTAAAAATCAATTAAATAAATTTTCAGATTCTCACCAATCAGAATTGTTGAATCGCAGCGCTGAGTGAGTCTGGTCTCGGGTCTAAGGCCCTCCTTCTCACCAGTCTTTGTGGGGAGGTTGAGGTTGAAGGGAATATCTCCTCAGGGTGTGCACTACCACCGTCGACCCTGAGTCCAGAAACCCTCACACAAGCGATCCCACTTCTGACACCAAATTGTAAATTGAAAATCTGAAAATTAAGACCATGACCCCATGACCAAGATTGTCTTTCTGGTGTTTTAATCGAGCTTTGCAAAGGATCAGTACACAGTCACACTCAAAGTGTAAAAGGAACTGATAATCAAGTCAAGAATGTAAATCTGTCTTACAGGGTTAGGAGATGAAGGAGGTTGGGTCAGGATGGACCTGAACTGCTTATTGGGAGAGTCAGGATGTGATTCTGTTATCAGAAGTTGTTCTTCCAAAGGGAAAACAGCTGTGTGTACAAGGACGAGTAACCAGTTAGTGCCTGACAGAACATGCGAAATAACTAAGAGGAACAACAGTGACCAGTTTGGTGAATAATTTTCCCACCACAGTGGTTACACAGCGTTGGGTAATTTCTCTATCATCCCTGGACACATCAAGTCCATAAATACTGGGCAACAGGTCCCACTCGTTACAACGCAGACATTCTTCCTCTGTGGGCATAGAGTCACAGCATTCACAGGAGCACAACCAATCTTCACAGATTCACAGACATGCAGCAGCTGCTTCACCCTCATCTGCCCGTTGCCCCTCTCTCTCTATCCTCATCCGCTCTTTGTTTGTAGGAACTCAAACTCCTCATCCGTATACTCGGGCTTAAATAAGTACTGGCAGCCACTGAAATCAAAGGTCTCATCTACATTCTCCAAATCAGGTAAATATTTAGCCATGACACTTCAATCGGCCTAGTAAACTCTCACCTGTACTATGGGACAACCAACTGACTTTTACAAGTCATGGCTCCTCAGTTTTCTTCCAGTAACAAGCAAAGATCCCGTGAGATTTTGTCACACACAGTCCGGAGCAAGTGAAGGGTAAGACAGACGCTTCGCATGCTGTTGACAGAGATAAAACTGGCAATCTGAGCGGGTCTGTGGTGAAAAAAAGCACTTTCAATGCAAGAACTTGTACGGGACACATTTGTCCAATGTATACTGTTGTACTTATTTCGCAGCTGCCAGCTGCATCTGCTTTCCTCAATACTGGACCAATTTCAAAACGAGCTGTCTCAATCAAGGCCAAGGTTGAAAATTTCCAAAGTTGTCCTTTAATACTCACTCATAATTACACCATGTCTTGATGGAGACTACATTCTATGAAATTTTCTGACCATTCTATGGCCATTATCACTAAAGGCTAAAACACACCGGGCCATGCTGCATCACTATCGTCCAAGACAGTGTGCTTGGAATATATCTCGACCTCAGCATCTCTGACCCTCCATCTTTGCCATCAAGCTAGCGTGTGTTGTGAGACTGAGCTCCTGTCTGTGCAGGAGAGCAGAGGCAGTGGTCTGAAGAAGTGTCTGTGTGTTAAAGTGATAGTTCACCCAAAAATGAAATTTCACTCATGCCATTTACACCATGTTTTTAGCCTAAACAGGGCTGTACAGTGCGACAATTTTCGACGTAATTTGGTAATAAAAATCATTCTGTGTGAAGAGAAATACGTGTCCACTCGCACAAGTGTGAAGGAGTTGCGCTGGTATCATGTCTAAAAAAAAATAGTAGGGAAAACAAGGCTATAGGCCACATACGGCCTGCGAGATAATTTCACGTGTCTGTTATGAATGGCCCATCGGTAAATAGCACTCCCACCACTCATACTACAAATCCCACAACGCACTGCGTCAGCTGCCGCGCAACTCGAGAAATAAATCAGCTCGCAGTCGCGAAGACGCAGGTCAATATGTTCATCTGTACCTGATGGGCTGATGGGTTTGTAATATTATTATATGAGCATATTTTTATGCCAAATGCAGTGCCATTGAGGGTTTGCATGATTAAAGTGTGCGATATCTTGTGTGCAGACAAAAAGCAAGCATTTTCAAATGTAACCCCCACCTGGATATGTGAGCTGAAATATTCTGAGCTGAAATATTCTCGTTTTCTTTTGTTATTGTTGAAGAAAAAAAATATTTTAAATCCTATTTATTTTATTGAGGAAAAAGTTGTTGCAGTCTGGCTGTTCAAATTCATATTTCTGAATAAAACATAGTCAGTTTTAGACAGTTTAATAAATGTTAATCCTGTTTGGCCCGCGACTTAGACTGTGTTTTAAATTTTGGCCCTTTCTGTGTTTGAGTTTGACACCCCTGCTATAGGCCGTCTCTTGTCCTATACGTCAGTTGTTGTAGCAATGCTTCACGGGAGTTGTAGTTCTAAGTGTGTACGGTCCTTCTCAATCCGAATACAAAAGAACTACATTTCCGGGTAAACAAACCAAAAAAGCACTGTTTTGTAAATATTGTGTGGTGGCAGGTGAACTGATGGCAGGGAATACGCCATACATCACAGGGAGTACAATCTTTAAACGTGACAACGTTTATAAACACAGTATTACAAAGCGACACATCACCTGTAGAGATGCTCACCTCGCCTCAAGTCAAGTTGTTTTGTAACATATTGTTCTGAGTGTTCAATTTGAATGTTCAAGTACGTAAAATAAATAAGAATTGAAAGATCTGCTGCTGATTTAAAAATAATTTCAGTGGAAACGTGGAAAAAAAGTGGAAATAGTGTTACTGCAGTATTTTATCACTAAGAAATAACAAGATTTGTATGCATAGGCCTATGATGAGTAAATGGCAGATTTTAGTGTTGAACAGTAAAAATGACTAATTTTACTATTTTTCTCAAAGATGAAACCCTAACATTACAGAATGCATGATTATAATCAGCAACTTTGAGATAAAAAAAAATGTGGTTTGAATGGGAGTTAATTGTCCTTAACGTCTAAATCTGATGCTACACAAAAAGTAATAATGCATCAAAGTCAATATTTTGGTTAATCCTTGACATATCCAAGACTGATAAAAAAAAAATGCCCCAGCCACCCAACATTTGTTGTATGGAAAATATCTAAATTTCTTTGCTTTTTTTCATAAATAATAACAGTGATATCGAGTAATCAAACAGGCATTTAAAGGGTTAAACTTCTCAAAATGATTGAATGTTTAGTTTTGGGGGCAGGACTGAAGTTGTTTGAGAGATTCATGCAGAAAAAAGTAGAAAAAATATGAATCTGTACTTTTTTTAATGTAGTTTTTATGGAGGTGGACATTTTTGTCCTTAACAACCAATTAGGATGGAAATTAAGACAAAGCCAGGGGGTTAACATTGTTAGAATTTCTGATCAGTATCGAATTTAGCCAATAAACACGTTAACTAACTGTCCAACTGTGTGTGCTACTAAATTTTTCTTTGTGCTATTAAAATTTTTAACTTGCTAGCACCAGTGCTACCACCTAAAAAAGTAAGTGTACAGCCCTGCTAAATGTCATCTGTAGCCTTTCAGATCCAAATGCTCTGTAGTCATGGTAATGGGGTCCTTTGACGAGAGGGTCCTGCAAGGACAGATGGACCACGCTCATTCCAGCCCAGGTGCCCCACTCCCAAAGCAAAAAAGCTACGAAGATCTAGAGAGGGACAGCAGAGAGGAGGGAGGGGGATCGTGTGTGAAGTGCCGACTGATAGAAAACTTTTTTGATGATAAATCCTGATGGTACTGAACAGTTATCTGATTAAAATATCTGTCTGAAACAGACAGATGCTCGGCTACTCTATGAAATGTTTGTCACTTCACTGCATTATTCTGAAGCCTGCAGTGTGTTTTGGCCTTTGGGAAAAAAGTGTATAGTTTTTTTTAAGGCTGCCTCAAGGGTTAAAGGGATATTTTTCAAGTGTTTAAAGTGTAATTCAAATGTAACTTTATTAAATCAAATACATTAACCTAAATGACAAATATGCCCAGAAACCCTCAGAGGCACTGCATTTGGCATAAAAATACATGCTCAAATAATTACATGACAAACCCAACTCCATCAGGCACAGATGAGCATACTGACCTGCTCAATTTAACATTAAGGCCAAAACGCACTAAAATCTTCAATAGTTAAGTCAATTGAAGCTTCTAACAGCGCACTGCACTGTAGCGATACTAATTTCAAACAAGGTAAACTTCCAGCTCTCCTCACAGATCAACGATAAAGAAGGGCACTACTTAATGGTCAAAGGTTTAATTGACCACAAACAAGTTACATTATTGAATGTTTATAGACCACCAGGAAATAATAAACAGCTGATCAAAAAAGTTTTTAATCTTAGATCTGGTGTGTGATATAGTGTCAGGTGTATTGGTATGTGGGGGAGACTGGAATATCCAACTTTATCCCTCCATGGACTCCTCAAACAAAACAAAACAAAAAAATAATAAGACCTGAAGCAGTATACATCAAAAAATTGCTTAAATAATTTGGTATGCTAGATGTGTGGAGGGAGCTACACCCACTTGATAGATACTTTACTTTTTTTTTCTCATGCTCATTCTGTTTGCTCATTTTTTTTATGTTTAATTCAGATCACCACAGGATAACCAAATGTAACATTGGGGTAAGGGGCATCTCTGATCATGCAGGGGTATATTTAACACTGCATTTTGACAGCAAGCCCAAAGACACATTGTGGAGATTTAACACTAATCTTTTGAATGATCCTCAATGTCAGAAATACAAAAAGGGAGAATTTCAAGAATACATGACCCATAATGACAATGGCACAGTGTCTCCCAGTACACTGTGGGACGCTGCAAAAGCTGTTATAAGAGGTAAACTTATCATGTGGTCAGCTCAGAAGAAGAAGGAAAAAGAGAAACAAGGATTTGACTGAAAACTTAAAGTCTTTGGAGAATAAACACCCATTGGAATGGTATTAAACCTTTAGAGAGATTATAATACCAGTTCTTAAGGAATGTTTTAATTATGTTCTTCGAGGGGGGGGGACTCCATCGTCCTGGACACAAGCAGTAATTTTAGTAATTCCTAACACGGGTAAAGATAAGTCTAGTTCTTACAGACACATATCTGTTTTAAATATGGAGGAAAATATAATCCTGGATTTGACAGATACAGACCAAACTGGTTTTGTAAAAAACAGGCAGACCCAGGACAATGTGAGGCGGGCTTCCACCTCATTGAGTATATGAGAAACAGTGGATAGAGAATCTATTGCCGAGAAAGCTTTTGATTCTGTTCGATGGGAATATTTATACTTGGTTCTTAGACGATTTGGTTTTAACAGCCAGGTAGTTGGATGCCTGAAATCTTTACCTTCATTGCTCTCCCACAGCCAGAATTAAAATAAATGGGAATTTATCTAAAACAGTGTCTCTTGAGAGGGGATGTCGTCAGGGATGCCCCCTCAGCCCTACACTTTTCGCCCTCTTCATTGAGCCACTAGCACAGGAAATCGGAGAAGATAATGACGTAACAGGCATATTGATTGGAGATACACAACACAAGACCTGTCTGTACGCAGATGACATTCTTGTGACGCTTACCAACCCTAATGAAAGCTTGCCTAAATTACTGTCTCTTCTTAAAGTATTTGGTTCATACTCCGGGTACAAATTGAACTTACAGAAAACCCAAACTTTTTACTATGAACCACAAGAAAAAGTTTACAGATTATGTCATTTTAAATGGAAGGGTGACATAATTAAATACCTGGGAGTACAAATACCTAGAGATCTACCTGCCATCTATGAACATAACTATACTCATATAACAGCGGATATTAAGGCCAATTTAAATCGCTGGTCATTATTACCAATGAACACGTATAATCGAATAGACGTTATAAAGATGAATATATTACCCAGGCTGCTCTACCTTTTTCAGTCATTGCCTGTTGATGTCCCTCCCAAGCAATTCAGTGAGTGGAACAGAATGATTTCAACCTTCATTTGGGGAAAGCAAAGACCCAGGATTCGATTTCAAACATTACAATTACCCAAGGACAGAGGAGGAAGGGCTTCAGCCTGCTTAGAAGATTATTACAAAGCAGCACAGTTACGTTTTCTGTATGATCCTACATATGATGCGCAACGGAAAGACATAGAACAAACTCAAACAAACATACCTCTTCAATCTATATTTGGGGAAAAATCCCTTCAGAAGAAATATTTAGACAAATTATCTAAATGGACTGCAGTCCCCTTAAACATTTGGCATAAAGAATTTAAAGACCTGAACTTCGAGAGGAATGCACGAATATTACACTGGGTGGCGTATGACACAGAATTCACACCGGCTAAATTTGAAAACAGATTTAAACTCTGGACAAATGCAGGCATGACCTCATACTGTATGATATCCTCCAATAGAGGCTTAGATACCTTTCAACAACTTTCAAAAACATATAACGTAGTAAAGAAAAGCAATAACCAGAAAATGGTTGAGCATAGAACCTCCTAAAACCTTTGAGTGGATAGAAATACTTAATGATATTTATACTATGGAACGATTGACCTTTTCCCTGAAAAAAATGGAAGTCCTATTTGAAACTGTAGTGATTTCTTTATACATGTTTGGTTGGAGAAACAATGTAATGTATTTTTCCTTTGCACAAACAGAGCAGACTTTTAAGTTAAGAAAGAATGGGAGACATCTCACTTTGAAGGAAACACTGAGGACTAGCATTAAATGGAGCCAAGGATCATAAAAACTTTTTGACCTCAAATAACACTCATGGACATAAAGGACTTTTTCGACAATGAATGTAACCCGGGTTCATTCAATCCTCATTCTGTATGTTTAGCATTTCTCTACACCTGTGATGACCCTGTCTGTTTTAAGTTCTGTTTTTGTTTAAAAGAAAATAATAAAAATAAAGTTTAAAAAAAAAATTGTGTTGTTAAAAAGGAATTCACATTAAAGCATTAACGCGTTAACTTTGACAGCCCTATTAAATATACATTCATCGCATAGTTTGTGTTTTGCAGCTACACCCTACCTCAGAAATGTTGTGTTTTTTGTCTGACAAATAATTACAGGAATATTTTTTAGTCATAATTTGTCTGCAATCTCATTATGTGAAATAAAAAAAATAGTATCATTAAGCCAGTATCAGAAATTGTATCGAATCGTGAGTTGAATGTATTGTTACATCCCTAGTCACCATTAGGGATGTTCCTGGTGACTAATTTCCCTGTCGATTAAGGCAAAATTGAATTTAGACTAATCGACTGGTCTAACACTAAAAAAACACTCAGAAAGCTGCTAAAATGTAGTAGAATTTATTGATTTATAATGTTAAACACTGTCCGAAAAAAATACTGTGTTTATTAAGAGCCATTTGAAGACGTTAATCACAGTCTACAATCGCAAAATCGTACTTTAAATGCCGCTGAAATGCGCGTTATTTTGCGCTGTGCAATACAAGCCTCACACATTTCTGTACAAAACATGACAACAACTCACTAAACGCTTCACCTTTTCAGACCAGAGGGTCACAGTGTCTGCGGGTAAAGGACCCTGAGCTAATGTTAGCTGCCAGCCTGACACACAATGTGGCTAATGTTAGTAATGCTAGCAGCAGCAGTTTGGCTTGCAGATTTATGTCCGTGTAAGTTCTTAATGTGGGCACATTTCTCCAGTCGAGTGAATACATATCAGCTTATTCTGTCACAGTTTTACATTCATCTGTCCGACTTTGCAACTCTGGATGTTTATATCAGCAAACATCCCCAAACATCATCCAGACTTCTTCAGGTTTCTTCTTTTGTTTTGTTTTTTTCTCACTGCTAAGCATTACTACAGCAAACTGTTGCATGAAGTCAGCCTCTGTTTTGTTTACATCTGCCTACCATCACAAGAGATTGCGGTTCCTCTGGTATATAAACTTGATAAGACTGAGGCTAAGAGTGACCCGGAGCACTTTTGAAGAAAATGTAAAAGATTTCATTGCCAGTGATTTATTATGAATGTACAATTCAATTTTCCAAAAATGTTTTTGTATACTGCCGATTACAGGTCTTACAAAGAAAGAAAATTTGAATTAGCAAAGGTCAGACTTTAAATAGAATGGAATTGGCCATGGACACTGCAATCTATACAATTCTAATCATACAGTTGGTCTAATAATGTTGGTTGGTTAATGGTTTAATAATTTGTGTATCAATTACTTTGTGGCTGATCAGGTTAATTATCAGCTAATTATTGTCAGTTTCTAACTGCAGTATGCAATAAATGGTTGCCCTTTGTGTGTGTTTACCTGTCACTCACTACTGAAAGTACACAACACAATAAAAACCCGATATTTTTATAATAGTGAAATATAAAATGAGTTTTTACGTTGTCTGATTGACTGCATTTATTTAGTGGTTTGATTAATGGTTTAAGGTTACGGGCTGTTTCCCAGAGTTGGGACAACCTTAAGGGAGACCTTGAAATACAACTTACGATGCATGTAGCGCTACGAAGGCTCTGGGAAACGGGGCCCAGGTCTGACAAAGAAAGAACCAATACTTTTATAGTCATACTCCTATTACGCTATACCACATGGAAGCAGCTTACCTTAATAGTGATAACGCACTTGCCACTCTGTATTTTACACCCAGCAGCAAAGTCTTGTAACACCAGTATACACACTGAGTGTTAAAGTGAAAAACATGGTGACACAAAACACTGCATGCCAATAACATAATATAGGACAAGCAATTGTATAATTCCTCTGGAATAAAAAAAAAAAAAAACATTCAAAAAACACAGAGAAATAACCACTGGCAAAGGACAATCCCATCGTTACTTTGTGATCATCTCATGAAATCTTTGAATTGATACAACAAAGTACGTAGTAATTTCTGTGGTAGTGGATCTTTTGTTTGTTCCGTTTTGTTATATGATTTTGTCTTTTATGTGATGCAGAACAGGAATTAGCTGTAAACCAGTTTTAAGTGAGTCAGAGCTGTTTAATTCTAACTGATTTTATTACATTATTTTTAATCTTTTCCTGCAAATAATAAATGAAATAAAAGTGAAAAATATTGTGTGTTATTGTAAGTTTTAAGGCTTTCACAAAGTAATAAAACTATTTGTGCAGCATCATGCATAATGTACATTAGATGAGATAAGTACAACATTGACTTTGATGCATTATTAGTTTTTGTGCACCATCAGATTTGAACTTTTTCTCCTTTTCATACTGTTGGTGGATGAAATTTCCCCATCAACTTCCATTATAACCACATTTTTTGGAGGTCAAATTAGTTTTTAATGTTGACCACCTCATGACACCATTTACCCACTATAGGCCTATGAATGAAATGCTGGTCATAAAGCAAGTATGAAAAAAATTCTAAATGTTTCAGTAATACTAGTTTTCATTTTCCCTGAAAAAACAAAACTCAGAAAACCAAATGCATATTGAGGGTGCATGGCTGGTTTTCTGTTTCATTTTGTTGGCGTCAGTGACAGAGCTTATAAAATTGGCATTTAAAATATTACAATTCTAAAAATATTTAAATATTTAGTAGTTTTGACCAGAACTGAGGTTAATTAACATATTTATGCAAAAAAAGTTGAAAAAATATTTATCTGATAGATTTTTCCAGCAGTTTTTGTTAGTGGCTGTTTTCAGCCACCAACAGTAATTCCAACAGTACTGAAACAGAGTTTATTCCAGATAGATATAATTTACTCTACTAAGTTGCCTTACTTGGCAGTTATCTCCCTGGACGCCCAACAGGCATTTGATCAAATTGAATGGAAGTACATGTTTGCTACTATTCTTGCCCCAAATCCTCCATTTTGACTAATCATGACAGGTCTCCCCCAGGCAGGGTTGCTGCCTCTCCCCAATGCTCTTTGCGCTGACTCTCGAGCCTCTGGCCATTTCTATTAGAGCCAGTCCCCAAATCACTGGTATAAGTTGCGGCACATCTCATTGTACCATTGGTCTGTACGCAGGTGATATAATCTTGTCTCTAAACCCAGAAAGCTGCCAAAAGCTGTTTATTATATCAAAAAGGGGAAACAGGGATGTTTTTAGATCTTTTAGTGTTAACTGGGGAAAAAGTTTGTTCATGCCCTTCTCTCATGGTCTCGACGCTGGCTTTCTTGGCAATCTACCCTTCAGACTTTCCACTGAACACCTTGTGTATCTCGGGATTAATATCACTAGAAACCCTAAATTTCTTTTTAAACTTAATTTTTTGGATTTGGGGACTAAAACTATGATAGATAAATGGAAATTTCTCGTTCTTTCTTTAATCGGATGCGTTAATATTATTAGGATGCTAGTACTCCCCAAATTTATTTCTCTCTTTCAACATGTCCCGATTTTTCTTACATCTTCGTTCTTTAAAATATGCCCTTCATTTGGGCTAACGAAGGTGGCCAGGGCCTTCTTGTCTTCCAACATTATTACTGGGCCTGCAATGCCAGTTCATGGGTTTTCTCATCATTCTGCTGCTAGACAGAAGAGCAGTGTCTGTATCAGATGGCCTGAGATTGAGTCTTGTAATGCAGTCTTACTCACTGGAGCCTCTTTAATGGCCTTTTTATTTTCACAGCCAAATCCACCTATCAAATGTCTAAAGGATGACTTTATTTTTTTTTATATTATTCAGTTTAAAGTCATTCATTCTGTCTCTTCTACTTGTGATAAGTGTAAGTCAGGTGATGGTGAGGAAGTGTTGAGTATAGAGAAAAAGATTTTTTTATTAATCTAATATTACTACTGTGTAAATTCCATATTCATGAATGTAAACTTAAAACCTGTCTTGTTTTTATTTCTGCCAGCAAAAAATAAAAACTGTACATTGTGTGAGTATACCTATGAATTACTGGTTAAAAATTACATATTTATTTTTCAAGGAGGAATCTGACTGTTCAGTTATCTCTGTGCAAGCAGCTACAGTCTAAGAGGCTACACTTGACATTTAGGCTAAAAACATGGTGTAAATGGCGTCTTTTTGGGTCAAATTTTAATGTCGCAACTTACGGACACTTGGATTACACCACATGAGCAGTATGAGACATTTTGTGGGGGTTTTTGTGTGTATTCTTTTAACATTTTAAAATTGGTCACTGTTCACTTCAATTGTACTGGATTTGGCTGCAACACTGTTTTCCACAGAAACCCCGGGAGTGTTTTGTGAACTGGAGATCTTCACTCAGTGAATTTTCATTTTTGGGGGAACTACTGCTTTAGGACATTACAACCTTCAAATATTAATTTTGTATTTGCCTTTAACCAATATCCAATGACTATTTATTATATACATATATATATATATATATATATATATATATATATATATATATATATATATATACACACACATATATATATATATATATATATATATATATATATATATATATATATATATATATATATATATATATATATATATATATTTTATTTTCATAAAGTTACTTTAACTTCTGTGTCAAGTCTTCCTGTCAGTCATATCACAATGGAAAACAATACATGTATGTTTTAGCAAACAGGACATTGCAACCTTCAAACATTAATTCTGTGTTTGCCTTCAACTACAGTGAAATTACATTAAATAAACAAGATATCAATATATATAATATATATATGGCTTGTGTCAGTTAGGCAAAGCATCACTAAAGGCACAAATATTATAAGTAAAAGGCAAGATATTAGTTAAAAGCAAATACAGAAATAGTATTTGAAGGTTGTGTTGTCCCATTTACTCAGGGACTTATTGTTTTATGTTCAGATGTAACCGAGATAGCTAAACAGTCACTGGGCACCAGTTTCCTCTCTGAAAAATAAATGTGTAATTTTTAGCCAGCAATTCATAGGTATACTCACACATTGTACAGATGAAACCCTGAGTTATTGCCTGTTTTTGCCACAAGAGGGAGTATACCCTCAAGTTAGTGCTTTGAACCAGAAAACAAAAATGGGTAAAGAGAGCTAATTTTCTTTTTTTTTTTTTTTGCCAGCAGACATAAAAACAAGAGTAAAAATCTAAATAATGATACTAAAAAAAGGGATCAGTTTCAGTGTAATTTTATTTCTTACTTGTTGACTTGAAAACAGCAGAAAGGCAGACAGTTGACCCGGAAGTTAAATAAGCTCTATCAAAATAAGAGCCAGGAGAATCAAACTCAGGCATAGCATATATGAAGACATGAGTGTTGCCCCTTCATACCATAGTAGGGAATATATCCTATAAATAATAAACCAAAATGTGAAATTGCTCATCTTTAAATCCAAAATAATTTTATAGATTACATCCTAACCAACCATCCTAAGCAATCTATGAACTTTGATAAATATAAAGGCAAAGGGCTGAGTTTCTTCAGTTTTCAGGACACATTATAAGAGACAAAGTATTATTTTTTGAACTATGAAGGTAAACACAGAGTTAATGTTTGGAGATTACAAACACATGTATTAAAGATATTTACATCATATCGAAACAAAATACTCGCTTATGCTGGTTTATACTGGTTTATGCGTGTTGGACTAGTAGTAAGAATTTTCATATAAATTATTTCAGATTCATTCAGATTCAGATTCAGATTTAATTAGAATGTAATCTTTCAAGTAATTTAGATGTAAAAATGACCTTTTTTCAATTTTGGTTTAAAATATAGAAAGGGCACACTTAAGGGTATATTTCATAAACGTGTCATAAACGGACAACAACTCTTTGTCTTCATATGTGCATAATTTATGTGCTATGAGTTATATTTTCCTGGCTCAGACAAATAGACAGTATATAGAATGTTGCATATATATAAGTTCTTGCTGCTCACACAAATTAAACAGGATTTTGAGCAGTGCTCCCTACTAAATCTTTCTGTAGCTGCCAGAATCAATGCAATTAAAATGAATGTTTTCCCGCACTTTTTATAGTTATTCCAATGTATTCCGATATTTCTTCCTCTTTCATTTTTCCATAAAGTGGACAGTATTATTCTCGGTTTTGTTTGGAATAAGAAGTCTCCAAGGTTACGTCGACAAGTTTTACAGAGGCCCAAAGCTCAGGGCGGAATGGTGTTACCAAACTTCCTGTACTATTATTAGGCAACAAACATAAGAAATTTGAACTATTGGGTCAAATATGGGGATATTGAGGGCCCTCCGTCATGGTTGATTTTGGAGTCAAATTCTTTTCACCCGGTATCATTGAAACCCTTCCTGTACTCACCCTTGTATTCTTCTATTTCTTGTTATACTGACTGTTATACTATGATAGTGTCCTCCAGTATTAAAATATGGATTCAATTTAGACATCATCTTGGCCTGCAAACACTTTATACTGGGGCTCCACTAGAAATATATATATATTATTATTATTATACATACATACATACATATATATACATACATACATACATACATACATACATACATATATATATATACATAGATATATATATATAGATATACCTCTTCCAAACATGCAACAGAGCTGTGATAAGGGGATGAAACAGCAATACATTCCTCCATGACTGTTAGACAGAAGGCTGTACTCAGTACCTTGCTCACACCGAGAGAGGTATCAGGAGCACACACACAAGCATGCATAGAGCTCTGCCTCTTCTTCTTCTTCTTCCCTCAACCTCTGATTATACCATTTTCTTTGTAGTTTTACATGAAATATTGTTGTCATGTATGAATGCAAGATACAAGAAAGGATTGCTGCAGAAACATGCCAATTTAAGTTTGTCCCACAACCATTACTTAGCACTTGAATGAATAAGATAGCCCAACTAAAGAACATTACATGTCCTGTTCAAGAAAATGGCACTAACACTGAAAGGTTCTGTAGTGATGGTGTAAACAGTCTCATGCTTGCACGGTTGTTTTTCTTTCCATTTTGACAGTTCCACTTGTTTCAAAGTTTAAAACTAGGGTTGCAACTAACGGTTATTTCCATTGTTGATTAATGCTGATTATATCTTCTCAATTAATCAAGTAGTTCTTTTGTCTGTGAAATGCCACAAAATGGTGAAAAAAAAAGGTTTTTGTTTAGTGTCTCCCGAAGTGCACAATTATGGTGTCAAATGTTTTATTTTGTCCACAACCCAAAGATATTTAGTAAACTGTAATAAAGGGTTAAAGAAACCACAACAACAACTCTCACATTTGAGAAAGTGCATCAGAGAATTTTGACTTTTTTTCTCTTAAAAATTACTCAAAGCAATTAACAGATTATCAAAATAGTTGGCAGTTTGTTGGCAATACCAAGATTCTCTTGGACTGAACTAATATATCTTTCCTCATCTCGTTGTGATGGCCCACTAGCAGATGTAGACATAAAATATTTTTATATTGTGGTGGATTTATTGGACCATGATGCTGTATTCGCTGTGTAAAGATTTATTTCATCACAACTTACAATTTACAATTTAATTTAGCAGACATTTTTATCTAAAGTCATGTACATCTGAGAGCTGATACAACACACAAGCAAGGATCTAGTCATGAGAGAACAACACGAATAAGTCCCATGAAGCAAAGTTCAAGTCTGACTGAGAGACTCTGACAATCGTTCCACCAGAATGGAAGAGTCTAGCAAGTGACCTTGAACTCTGTTGTGGTGGTCGAATCTGGTGTCTTTCATTTTAGATTATTAGAACATGATGTTGGTCTAAACCGGGGAAGAAAATACAATTGTATTTACCAGAAAATGTAAGTGGTTGTAAGTCACCATTTACGTTTCACTTTTAAAGAAACTGCCCATAAAAACTGTACAGATTTGATATTTGATTAGAACTTTAAAGCGGTGAAGAAATTTTCAGAAAATGCTGCTCTAGATGTGCTTTTATTTTACAGAAATGTCTACTTAAGGATTAACAGAAGTGTCCATGAACGGCCCAGGGGATATACTGTAAATCTACAGAATTTTCCATTTTAGGGTTGAAAGAAATATCCACAAACCTAACAGAATATGTACTGATAATTTTTTGCCAGGACATCATTCATTACTCTACAGATTGTTTTCTTACAGTGTAGCTGAGTTAACTAGAATAAATTAAAAATAAGTTAAAAAATAAATCTGTAATTTTTACCCAGTAAATACATAAATAACCTGAGGCACAGCACATCTTAAGACAGAAGTTGTTGTCCCTTTATGCCACAAGAGGGAGTATATGTTTAATGAGCTCAAGGAATTACATACATCACACACCTTATGATGTGGTGCTATAAAAGAAAGGCTGGGCAGAAATGTATAAAAACACTGCAAACTCTGGCTTTTTTGCAGAATACCAACCATGAAAAGGAAAAAAAATAAGAATTCTTTATTCAAGGGTCAGACAGATACAGCTACCATTTCCTGCCACCTACAAAGTTTTAGAGGAATGGATTTTTTTTTTAAATTCGTATAGATATTCTGAGGCAGTGGTTCTCAAACAGGGATCTGTGGCACAAGTGGAGTGGTGAAAAGTTTTTAGAATCATTAATTTAAAAAAAATATGTAAATAAATATCTAGCCTATAGTTTTATTCATAATTCAACAAATGATATATGTTTAATCTTAGCAGTGCCTTTAGCTATAATGAAATGAGACAGAATAAGCAATGCCTGAACATATCAGAAAATAGAGATAACACAATTAAAGTGACAATAAAGTCATTTCTGGTTTTGGTTTAACTTCTATTTCAATTGCTGATTTGAGGACATGGACCAAAAAAGCAAGTGGATTTTTCATTGTTATTATTTTTTGTTTGTTTGTTTGGTTGTTTGTTTGACATATCGATATAAAATGATATATTGTATATTTGTTTATCCTAATTATCAAAGTTAAATACAGTTTGGGAGGGATGATACATAGACCCCTCTTCAAGATCAAGATCTGGTCGCTCACCTGGTAGAACACATGCCTTATTTGCAAAGGCGGACTCCTTGCTGCAGAGGGTTTCATTCCAGCCCTTGGACATGTGCTGCATGTCATCTGTTCTCTCTCTGCCACCTGTCCTATGACATTCTTCAGTCTGCCCTGCATGTCATCTGTTCTCTCTCTGTCACCTTTCCTATCACATTCTTCAGTCTGCCCTGTTATTAAAGCCAAAAAAATCAAGCTGTAATGTTATTCAATACATAAGACATGATTTTTAATGTCTGTAATGTGGAAACTAGCTTCTAACCCCTGAGTGGAAAATGAAGTGCTTTATACCAGCTTATCTCACTGTTAGAAGATATATTTTAAATTTTGCATGTCTAGAATAGATTTGAAAAGAATCTCAAGTCAATCTATGTTCGGATTCCTCATTAGCTCAACTGTAATTACGCATGTTCCATATGCAAACACTGCATCCTTACTGCAGCGGCCCTGGTTTGATTCCAGTCAGAGTAGGGAGGAGGCTTAAGTGTTTCTTAAGCAGAGGAGAACATGACAAAGAACTGATGAGTGACAGTGAGTTAGTAAAACGCTATGGATTGGACTGTGCGGGGATAACATTTGTGGTCGATCTCATGAGAGACGTGCTCATGTAACAATAATAATGATCAATTTTTTTTTATGTACCACTTTTTTAATGTTACCAAGTACTTTACAAGATAAAATAAAACTAGACAAGGCTGATAAATCTTCCTTAACAACAATAACAATAACACTATGATGCCAGAAATTAAAGTGATCATAACAGGGAGACTTTGGTCTGTTACAACTTTCCATCAGCAGAGTGATCACACAATTACGGTGCTTTCACAGTCTTACATGGTGATACAGTTGATTTCATTTCCACTGGATGCCCACATCTGCCAGGCTCACAAAATGGCATTCATGGACACAGGAAGTACAATTAGGCTTACAAAGTATTCAGTTCTTAAAGGATAACTTCAGTATTTTTCAGCCTGGGTCTAATTTCCCCATGTGTGTGTGTGTGTATGATTGATGGGGACAACTCATTTTGAAATTGGTCCAGTATTGAGGGATGCAGATGCAGCCAGCAGTCGCGAAACAAGTTACAACAGTATATATGGGGGTAAATGCCTCCTGTAAAAGTTCATGCATTGAAAGTGCTTTTTTTCCACCACAGACCAGCTCAGATCACCAGTGTAAACTCTGTTAAGAGCATGCAAAGCACATCTCTTAACTTTCACTTGCTCCAGGCTGTGTGTGACAAAATCTCATGGGATGTTAGTGTGTTGCCAGAAGAAAACAAAGGAACCATGACTGAGAGTCGGTCAGAGTGGAGTTGGTTGTCCCTGAGTGCAGTTGAGAGTTTCACTATATCGATAAAAAAAAAAAAAAAAAGATGCTGAAGTTGTGGCTAATTGTGCTACAAATTGATGCTAACATTCCTGTCCAGACACTGCATCTTGCAGACCATCGGGTCTGCAGTGTCCCAAGATCACTACTGCCAGCCCAAGAAGAGAATACATCCGATTTTAACTCATATGCTACAAGTGTTTAAAGCGGCAGAAAAATTCCTCAAAGTTAAAAGTGTTTGGTGTAAATAATCCCCGCTTTTACTAACAAAGCCTGGGAAGATAAAGGTATTACAACAAGATATTAATGGGGCAAGCACAATCCTTAAGTTCCATACAATATTAGCAAACATTCTCTTTTAGGGTCAGTTTGTTAAGCCTATAAAGTTCAGTGGGAATCAGCCTTACAAGAACATCCTATTTTAAGTTGGATACAGTGTGCTCCAGATGAATAGTGGCTTATATATATGACAAATTAAACTTGCTTGGCTTGGGGGAGAGACATAGCTGAGGTGGAACAAGAACTGAAATGGGTTGTAATTTGGAATAACGTTGCTGATGCCTCCTAAAACCCAAACCATCAGTATATATACATTTGAAATTTTGTCGTAGAGCATACCTTAAAGGGGACCTATTATACTCATTTTCGGGCCTTTGTATTTGATTTCTGGACTCCTATAGAGCAGCTACACACGATCGCCCGCACAGAAAGCTTTGTAGATCTTCAGGACGCTGTGCCTCTCGCTGCATCTCTTCCTTGTATTTTCTACATCCCGCGAAAACGGTCTGTGTAATTTACTCCACCCCCCCGGCCCTGCTCCAGGTTTTGGTTGCCTCCTCCAATTTATTTTGGGCACATGAAAGAAGGTATCCAGCACTGCCCTGCTGGTCAGGGGACGGAAATCCTGTAAGGTGGTGTGGTGGAAAATCTGAAAATTAAGACAGACCCCATGACCAAGATTGTCTTTGTGGTGTTTTAATCGAGCTTTGCAAAGGATCAGTACACAGTCACACTCAAAGTGTAAAAGGAACTGATAATCAAGTCAAGAATGTAAATCTGTCTTACAGGGTTAGGAGATGAAGGAGGTTGGGTCAGGATGGACCTGAACTGCTTATCAGGAGAGTCGGGATGTGATTGTGTTATCAGACGTTGTTCTTCCAAAGGGAAAACAGCTGTGTGTTCAAGGACCAGTAACCAGTTAGTGCCTGACAGAACATGAGAAATAACTAAGAGGAACAACAGTGACCAGTTTGGTGAATTTCTCTATCATCCCTGGACACATCAAGACCATAAATACTGGGCAACAGGTCCCACTCGTTACAACACAGACATTCTTCCTTTGTGGGCATAGAGTCACAGCATTCAAGGAGCACAACCAGTATTCACAGATTCACAGACATGCAGCAGCTGCTTCATCCTCGTCTGCCCGTTGCCCCTCTCTCTCTATCCTCATCCGCTCTTTGTTTGTAGGAACTCAAACTCCTCATCCGTATACTTGGGCTCAAATAAATACTGGCAGCCACTGAAATCAAAGGTCTCATCTACATTCTCCAAATCAGGTAAATATTTAGCCATGACACTTCAATCGGCCTAGTAAACTCTCACCTGTACTATGGGACAACCAACTGACTTTTACAAGTCATGGCTCCTCTGTTTTTTTCCAGTAACAAGCAAAGATCCCGTGAGATTTTGTCACACACAGCCCGGAGCAAGTGAAGGGTAAGACAGACGCTTCGCATGCTGTTGACAGAGATAAAACTGGCGATCTGAGCAGGTCTGTGGTGAAAAAAGCACTTTCAATGCAACAGGACGCATTTGTCCAATGTATACTGTTGTACTTATTTTGCAGCTGCCAGCTGCATCTGCCTCCCTCAACACTGGAAAGAATTTCAAAACGAGCTGTCTCCATTAAGGCCAAGGTTTAAAATTTCCAAAGTTGTCCTTTAATACTCACTCGTAATTACACCATATCTAGATGGAGACAACATTCTATGAAATTTACTGACCATTCTATGGCCATTATCACTAAACACACCGTGCCACACTGCATCACCCTCGTCCAAGACACTATGCTTGGAATATATCTCGACCTCAGCATCTCTGACCCCCCATCTTTGCCCTCAAGCTAGCGTGTGTTGTCAGACTGAGCTCCTGTCTGTGCATGAGAGCAGAGACAGTGGTCTGAAGAAGTGTGTTTGTGTTAAAGTGATAGTTCACCCAAAAATGAAATTTCACTCATGCCATTTACACCATGTTTTTAGCCTAAATGTCATCTGTAGCCTCTCAGACCGGATCTGTGTGCACACGCCTGAAGCAGGTACACAAGCTCTTGCCCAAGTGGTGTAGCTGCAGCAAAGAAATGATGTTCCTCTTCTATATCAGTCCTCGAACATTTTCTTCTTGGTTGAAAGTTTGCAAAGTCAACTGTACGCATAACAAGTCACTATTTCTGAGAAGATCTCGCTCTGTCTGAGTTGCTTTCAGGTAGCATGTAAACACAAGTGTGAAAGTATCGCAAGACCTTGTATATCTCGTGTTGCGCCGCTTGGGCAAGAGCTTGTGTACCCACTTCAGGCGTGTGCAAGCAACTCCGGTCTGAGAGGGTACAGTTGACATTTAGTCTAAAAATATGGCGTCTTTTTGGGTCAAATTTTAACGTCTCAGCTTACGGACACTTGGGTTACACCACACAAAGAGTATGGAGACATTTTGTGGGTTTTTTGTGTTCTTTTTTACATCTTAAAACTGGTCACCATTCACTACAATTGGCCGCAACGCTGTTTTCCACTGAAGCTCCAGTGTTTTGTGAACTGGAGATCTTCACCCATCCTCACATCAGCACAGGGATGAGTAGATATCGAGAGAAATTTAATTTGTGGGTAAACTATCACCTTAGGCTCTCAGTACTTTCTAACCTCTAAATGAATGACTGTGGATTAACGTTTAGTTTCTCTCCTGTGATGCTGTTTATACGTTTAGGTCACTGCTTTATTTTACCATTTCTTCATGTTCGCTTAAGAAGTAATGGCAATTCTTCAATTTGTGTTCAACATTGTAGAGAAAGGCTATGTAGCAGTAGGTTTGGGCCAAAAATACACGCATATGTGTAAAGCCATTGATGGAATTGTACTTTTGGAACTGGTTGTTAAGTGGGTTAACAGGGTGTCAAGGCCCATCCCTTATCTTACCTGGTAAGCAACTGGTAGTACCTGGTAGTGCACATGCCCCATATGCAACACTTAAGTCCTTACTGCATAGCCCCTGGTGCATAGCCCCCTCTTCTGTGCTTTGTTCTTGCTACATGCCACAGCTTGTCCTGTTATTGAAAAAAAAAGAAAATTATCATATTACATATGTGAGAGTGCTGTTTGTGGACTACAGTTCAGGGTGTAACACCATAGGGCCCTTCAGACTCATCAGCAAGTTAAAGAATCTGGGCCTGAACAGGTGATGGGTACCTCCCTCACCCGCTATGTGGTGTGTGTGCGTGTGTGTGTGTACATGTGTGCATCTTTGTAGGGGTAAAACTATATGAGTTAGTGGTGCTCATTGCATGTTTGCATTCACTCTGCTTCATGTGGATGTGAACCACAGAGATACAATGTGAGCTTAATGCTGAAGTTCAAAGCCACTCGATAACATCAATCACACGTGCACTCCGTGTAATGCATACATGTGTATCAAGGACCCAGGTGCAGAGAAAACAAAAACCAAGTCGGGAAAAGTTTGAGTCTGTGACTTCAGACGCATTAAATTTGCACATGGGAATCAATAGTGGAATTGGAAATCTCAATTCTTAATGATTCTGGAGTAATCGTAATTTTGGAACTGGTTCTAAAGTAAAACCGGGTCTTAATGCGCATCTCTAATAGCTACTGCTAAATTTTGTAGGCTACTTTTACAGTATGGCTTACAATTTATTCAAAAGATATTATCTTAACCCTTGTGCATTCCTTAATAAGTACAGCACATATTAGGGATGCACCGATCGACCGGAACAAGCCGGTTTTCAGCATGACCTGCCCTGACTGGTGACCGGCTGGTCAGCGTCACATATCCCATTCTGTGCCCGTCATTGTCACACACGAGTTCTGCATGATGGTCACGTCATCAGAAGAGAGAGAGAGACAGAGACAGAGAGAGAGAGAGAGAGAGAGAGAGAGACTTTGTGTGTGTGGTAAACTCATGGACTCTCAGACTTTGTGTTTTTCTGTTTTTCCTGCACCTGTGTCCTTCATGCAGCTGTCTGTTTACATCAGGGGTGCCCACACTTTTTCGGCTTGCGAGTTACTTTTAAAATGACCAAGTCAAAATGATCTACCTACATTAAAAATGAGGAGGCAGACTCACAGCCCAGTCCACCCACCCCGAAAATGATCAAGACAGCAGCAGCACCCCCAGATTGTGACCCCCGGGACCAGGACATCAGCTGTGCACCTGCAACTCAAGCTAACGTCCCAGGTCAAAATGCTAGTATTTCAGAGGCACCGCATCAAACAACTAGCTTCACATTTCCGGGAAGGTCATTTGGTAAAGAAACGTTTTGTCGGTCATTCAGTGCGAGCTGGTTTAGCAAATGGAGATGCCTCCATTATATTGAGGATGGCGATCGCGTTGTTTGTTTCATGTTCATGGAGATGTTTTGGACAGTCTGGACATTGGCAGCCTAATGAGGAGCTTCATCAGCGCCAAACCGGAGAGGAAAGCCACATTTGGAGTTGTGTGACGCCGGTCAGACACTTTTCTTTTCTAATGCTGCCGCCGCGCAGCACACGGCGCCTTTACACACAGAGTTCAGCACCACAGTGACATGGACAGCAGCCGTGACAAATTGTTTATGGTTGACAAGGTGATCGGCACCATGGACAGTTATACAGACAGATTTTTGCAGTCTTAATTACTGTGCGGGTATTTTTTAATCATTATTATGAATGCAGGGAGTTGCGAGTGCAGCGCAGAGCTTTTTTTTTCTCAGCCCCCCCCTGCTGAGAATATGTTCCTGTGGCTATGTCTCACACTGGCTGCCCTGTACGTCAGTCAAGTGGCAAATGCCATACTGGGGATGGATGATAGGCTAACATCTAATTTTCTTGTTGAATGGCATGCGATCTACCCACACTACCTTTGCGATCGACCAGTCGATCGCGATCGACGTATTGGGCACCCCTGGTTTACATGAATGAGATGAATGAGTTAATGTGTGACTGTGGATTATTGAGGGACTTTGAACTTTACTACAAGTAAATAGGTATACTGTTCTCCGGTTGTCCAGCCGTACGTGAGTCCGTGTGTCCGTCCTTCCGTCACAGATTTTTGTTTGCGTGATAACTGTTGAACAGGTGGACAGATCTGCACCAAATCTTGTGTGCTTAGACTTTATAATAGTTACATGAACTGATTAAATTTTGGAGGCCAACGCTTTCAAGATGACCGACTTTCAAGATGGCTGACTTTTTGTTTGTGCGATAACTTTTGAACGGGTGGACAGATTTGCACCAAATCTTGTATGCTAACACTCTATAACAGGTACATGAACTGATTAAATTTTGGAGACCAACGCTTTTGAGATGGCCGCAAAATGGCCACCTGACAGACCTGTCTCTGAAAACACACTTATGCCAATGACTTGGTCAATTTTAAAGCTTTTTTATATTTGACCTTGATATATTTTTGAATAACTATGTTGGATACTATTAGGTAATAAAGGTAATAGCTCTTTCCTTGCAATCTTTTCTCATTTACTGTATAGTGTATCAATAGAGCCATAACTCTCAAACTCCTGAGACACTTGCAAATAGGATTTATAATGAATCAATGGTTTCAATCAGGTGTAGGAAACACAAAAAGTCAGTATGAAACTGTTGCAGGCGGAGACATCAGAATCGACGCTTCAGCGTTGACTTCTACCCGTTTTCATTACACCATTTCTTAATAGGGGCTAGGGCTGAACAAATTTTAAGAAATATCTAGTTGCAATTATTTTGACTGATTTTGCTATTGCAATAGGATTTGCAATATTGGAGGAAAGGATATTTTTTACATCATTATTCTCAGTTGAAAAACACATTAAAATGATTATGGTGTGTTATTTTCAGGGATCTGCACTAAACTAGAGAATGATGTGTCGGCCAGTACACCTCTGCAGCGCCACAATATTTAATTTAAAATGGTATTTTGACCTTCACTTTGCCTTTCAAAAATGTTGCGCATCCTGTGATTTGAAAATTGCAGCAGAACATATTGCAATTGTGACAAAATTTTGATTAATTGTTCAGCCCCAATAGAGACTAAATTATCTGTCCTATTTTTTGGATCAACCAATCACACCTTTTAAAAGAATAAGTCATACCCAGCAACAGCGTCATACCCAGCAACCACACCTCCTCACCAAGATAAAAGTTTCTGTCCCTGCTTCTTTTTTTTTTTTTTTTTTTTCATTTTTTAGAATGTTTGTGAGTACCACTATTGACCAGACATGACCAGATATTCAGAGGAGAGATACATGGCTTTCAGTGAGATGTTGCAAAGGTCAGACTTTAAATAGAGTGGAATTGGCCATGGACATTGCAATCGACACAATTCTAATCATACAGTTGGTCTAATCATGTTGGTTGGTTAATGGTTTAATAATTTGTGTATCAATTACTTTGTGGCTGATCAGGTTAATTATCAGCTAATTATTGTCAGTTTCTAACTGCAGTATGCAATAAATGGTTGCCCTTTGTGTGTGTTTACCTGTCACTCACTACTGAAAGTACACAACACAATAAAAAAAACTGAAAATTTTATAATAGTGAAACATAAAATTAGCCTTTAAATTGTCTGATTGACTGCATTTATTTATTGGTTTGAATAATGGTTTACAGTCTAATAATGTGTGTTTGTGTTGGTTATTTACAGTAGGTCATCTAGCTAATTATCAGCTAAAACTGTTTCATCTTCATACAGTGTAATTATCACCTACTGTTTGTGCACTTTTGTGCCCTACAATTTGGCCAGAAAGCCCCAATAAATTTGAATTCATCATAGGCCAAAGTGACTTCTCCTAAAAATGACCTCATTCCAGGCCTGAGTATAGGTTACCAATAGCCTGTTCTGACAAAGAAAGAACCAATACTTTTATAGTCATACTTAAGCTACATCACATGGAAGCAGCTTACCTTAATGGTGATAACGCACTTGCCACTCTGTATTTTACACGCAGCAGCAAACTCCTGGAACATAAGTATGCACACAAAGTGTTAAAGTCAAAAACATGGTGACATAAAACATTGCGTGGCAAAAACAGAATATAGGACAATCAAATGTATAATTCCTCTGGGATGAAAAAAAAAAAGAAACATTCAAAGTTTAGCCTCACTGGCAAATTTGGCATGAATGCAACGAGTTGTGGCAAAGGACAAACCCATCGTTACTTTGTGATCATCTCATGAAATCTTTGAATTGATACAACAAAGTATGTAGTAATTTGTGTGTTACTGTATCTTTTGTTTGTTCTGTTTTGACCTTCACTTTGCCTTTCAAAAATGTTGTGCATCCTGCGATTGCAGCAGAACATATTGCAATTGTGACAAAATTTTGATTAACTGTTCAGCCCTAATAGAGACTAAGTTCTATCTGTCCTATTTTTTTGGATCAACCAACCACACCTTTTAAAAGAATAAATCATACCTAGCAACAGGGTCAACCACACCTCCTCACCAAGATAAAAGTTTCTGTCCCTTTTTTTTCTTTTTTTAAAATGTTTGAGAATTATATTCAGAGGAGAGATACATGGCTTTCAGTGAGATGTTGTGGTGAGGCCCTGCAATTACAGGTGCACCTCAAGTGTATTTAACGCAAACATGAAGAGAGCAATAAACATAATATCTGTTGCAACAAGAAGCGCACCACCAACTTCTGAAAGTAAAGACATAAACATGCTGTTTGTTGGTCTGAGTAAGCATGTGTGACCACTTGAAATTGTATATATATCAGAATATAGAAATCAATATACATTGAGGCCAAAAGACAATAAAGACAATAAATATTGAGCTCCAAAAGGAGTGGGAGCGGTCTTCAAAAATGTCAAAACTACATGCCAAAACAATTTGTGTTATTTTTAGGGATAACAGATACGGATACAGTTTACTGTAAACAGTGAATCTGTAATTATGTGTCCCTAGAGTCTATTACTTATGGCCACTGACTGACAGATAATGTGACTTGGCTGATGCACAGAACATTTACAAAAACTGTAAAGACGACATTATTATTCCAAGCATGTGGTCAACACTCTAAGTAGTGAAGCTCTACTATGTCATGTTTTTATCTTAATATAAAAGTGCAGTGTAGCAGTAAATGCATTCCCTCAAGGGGCTGCACCTAATGATTATTATTTAAATGATTAATCTTTTAATTAATTTACTGATTAATCTGACATTTTTTTTTATTATTCAATTATATAACGATTAACTTACCAAAAATTACAGATAAAAACTTGTCTTATAAAATTTCAATATTTTATTCAATCATAATCCTGCAAAACAGACAAATAAAGCATATTGGAATAATGATAATAGTGTCATATTTTTAAAATGTGTCTAATTTCCACCCTATTTTTTCTTTTCTTTTTATGAGACTTTATAACTAAAACATATACATGTATAAACCAGTGTTTTTCAACCCTTTTTTGAGCCACGGCACTTTTTTACATTTAAAAAATCCCGCGGCACATCACCAACCAAAAATGTTACAAACGACACATTGTAGCCTAATACAGTATATATAATGACAATTTAGTCTCTTACTTTGTTTATACTCACTCAGTCTGAAACCTGGGCCTGTTTAGATGAACACAAAGCTGATATCCTGGCAGGAACTGAAGAAAGGCACACACAAAGCTCTTCCTCAACAGCTCTCAGTCTCTCTCCGTTTTTAGTTTTAATAGCAGTCATGCTTGAAAAGCTCAGTTCACATAAATATGTTGTGGAAAATGGGAGCAATGTTGAAATAGCTCTGTTTGCCAGAATGGGGAACTCTTTGGCAGCAGTCAACCAAAAACTGTCCAAAGGTAGATCAGCAAAGCTTAGTTTTAAACCACGGTCTTGTCTCAGTTCAGTTAGTTCCTCCTGCTCCTGCAAAGTCATATCATTTCCAAAAACTGCTGCTGAGCTATATGGGTCCCTAACCCAGTCAAAGCTTTCAATGAGGGTTGAGGGGAAATAAAATGACAACCTCTCCTCAAGAGTTTTCAAATGTTTACCTATAATCTCACACAACGCAGCAGTGTTGACATGTCCTTGCTATTTCTGGGTGAGTGGGAACATTTCAAGGTTGGCACTTTCCAGATGTTGTTGCCAGAGGTGCACCTTTGAAGGGAATCCATTTATTTTATCTGTGCTTGTGAGCAGGTTTTCATTTCGGCCTTGCAGTCGTGTGTTCAGTTCATTCAGATGCTGAAATATATCTGCCATGTATGCCAGCCTTGCACACCACTCATCACTTGCAAGCAGCCTTGCGTCATCGGACCTCTCATCAGTCAAAAACACTTTTAGTTCCTTGCGCAGCTCATATACACGGGCCAGCACTTTGCCGCGTGACAACCATCGGACCTCCGCATGGAGCAATAAGGCGTTATGCTCCGCTCCCATTTCCTCACATAAAGATGCAATTATGCGGCTTTTCAGAGGTCTTGTCTTAACAAAGTTTACCATGCGCACAACATCATCCAACACAAAGTCTTAGCGACCAACGCCTCACGGTGCAAAAAACAGTGTGTAATGATTACATCTGGGTGTCTCTCTTTCACTCTGCTAATGAAGCCTTTGGTGCGCCCGACCATGGCTGCTGCTCTATCAGTGCAGACACTCGTGCAGTTTTCCCACTTAAGTCCTCCTTGTTCAAGATATTCTGATGTGACCCGACAAATTTCCTCTCCTGTTGTTTTTTCTGGCAATGCCTTGCAAAATAGGAAGTTTTCTCCGATGGCGTCTCCATCCACAAAACGCACATTGGCCAAGAGTTGAGCATGTCCACTAATGTCCGTAGACTCATCAAGTTGCAATGAAAATTTCCCACTGATGCGTATCTTTTCCAAGACAACACTTTCGATGTCTGCAGACATGTCATCAATACATCTGGCAATTGTGTTATCTGAGAGAGGGATTTTGGCTACTTCTTTAACTGCAGCAGGGCCAAGCATCTCGTTCACAATGGCTTTACAGGCAGGTAGTATTAATGTCTCTGCCACAGTGTGTGGCTTTTTTTGATTTGGCTACGAGTTCAGCTACTAAGAAGCTAGCTTTGAGAGCTCTCTCAGACACCTTTGTGGTTTTTCTCATTAAAGTTAGCCGTTTCTCAGTGTGTTCACGCAGGCGAACAAAATAGTCTGTGCTCTTGTTTTGAAGTGATGGGTGTTTCGTTTGCAGATGGCGTTTAAGCTTGCTTGGGATCATGGCACTGTTGGATAGCTTTTCCCCACACACCAAGCATAATGGGGTGGGCGCAGTCAGATCACCGGTGAAAGTAAATCCAAATGAAAGATAACTTTCGCTGTATTGCCTCGAGCTCACCGTTTTTGCTTTCTTTTGACCACCACTCGTACTAGGCTCTTCAACTGGGTTAGAATTTTGTCTAGGGCCCAGTTCGGAGTCTGCATTTTTCCTTGTCAAATATTTATCCATCGCTGCTGTCACGGCCACCTCTCGCACGCATCACTAATTCTATTAAGGTCATTATTGTGCTCCCTACTGCCACCTATTGACCTGGAAGAGTATTTGATTACTCTGCCATGCTCTGCCATGCAATGTAGTCACTAGCAGGCATTGCGCACCCCCCCGGATAATTTCCCATGGCACACCTGACAATCTCTCACAGCACACTAGTGTGCCGCGGCACAGTGGTTGAAAATCACTGGTATAAACAACCAAGATCAACCAACATAAACAACACAAACATAATATATTATCCATTCAAAAAAAAATCAAATAAGCAAATAAAAAAGGACATTGTCCAACAACGTGATATTGACATCAACAGATGTCATCAGTTAGCAAGTCAGAGTTTCTGGAGGAAAAGGTGTAAGGGTTCCCAAAGGTGACAGAACCTGCCCGATTTGTTTTGTTTTTTTCCTCCAGGATAATTTTTTCTGGCTTTTTTGCCTTTATTTGACAGTGGCAGCCGAAGATATGACAGAAAAGGGGGATCGAGAGACAGGGGATGACACGCAGCAAATGGGCCACAGGTGGGAGTTGAACCAGCGGCCACTGTGGAGGACTGATAACAACAGTACATGGGGCATGCGCTCTACCAGCTGAGCTACAGGCGTCGCTCCTTGGATGACTTGTTATTGAGATCATAAGTCAGTTTCTCCAGAGGAAGCACAGCTGATATCTGTGATAACCACATGTCAACTGTGGGGACCTGTGGGACAGACCATCCCAACAAGTTGCGCTTTTTAGCCAAATATAAAAGAGCCGTTAACACAGATTTGACATCATTATTAAAGAAATTGTCTGAAGTATGGTGCAGCAAGGAGAACAAAGGAGTCAATAAGAACTGTCTGCCAGTAACCTCCTGAATTACAGAGTGAAGCTCTTTCCAAAATACGTGCATACAATGGCATGACCGGGACACATGAAGCAAATGTACCTTTGTGTGTTTTACATTTAAAACAGAGGTTTGAGCTGTTGGTGAACATTTTCTGGAGGCAGGCAGGTGTACAATAAATCCTGTGAAAAAATGTAAAAATTTTGCTGACATATAGGAATTGAAGTGCATTTCGGAAAGATCCCCTTGCATCCTTGGAAGACCTGGCTGAGATCAATATATCTCTTAACTGACAGTTTCAAGCAAATCCCATTCTTCCTTAAAAGAGATTCTGTAAAATCACAAATTTGGAGATACTTAAAAGAATCTCTGTGAGGGATATTAAAATCTGTTCTAATTTGCTCAAACAACTTCAAAGCCAAAGATCATCAGGCCTGCAAAATCAAATAGGCCACTCCTTCAGACCAAAACTCCTGATCTGTACAGGAAGATCAGGGTTAAACGTTAGGGGAGATCCAACATAAACGACAGACAGGTTATCTAGGTGTTTTCTCACATCCTTCCACATCAATACTGTGTTGTAAATGATTGTGTTATGATCAAGGGAAGTTATTTGGTCTAAATTGTTGATAAAAGGCAGGGATTTAAGTCTCCTGGGATAACATGCTGGAGACTGGAGACCAATCCATAAAAGTTTCTTGCATATTTGTAAACCAATCTAACATCATTTTGAGCTGAGCCGACCAATAGTCGACAGCACAGGTTTTGTTTTTTTTTTGTTTTTTAACAGCCAATTAGAACACGTGTTGTTGTTTTTTTAACAACTGCCAATCGTAGCACAGGGATTTTACAAGATCAGAGGGGTATACTATGAAGCAAGCTCAACACAGCCAGGCTTTCTTTGCATGATCTGGATCGACAAAGCCTAAAACTTCAATCAGAGATAACGGGTATTACAATGATGGTTATCAACTTGCTTTGTTAATCCAGGTTCTCATTTTAAAGCTTTGTGCGCGCTCACATAAAAAGGGCGTTTCTTGCATCATTTGACTCTTCTTCCACATGAAATGAAACAATCGCAAGCCACTTAAGTCAAAATCATCAAGTTGTTATAATTATGAGCTGTGGAAAATATACAAAATACATTACAGCAAAAAGCAACATTGTTGCTGCAAATAAAGCAGGAGAAGAAGTATGCTGTCAGAAAATTACTGATCGACTAAATGCGGTCTTAATGCTGCGGTTTATTCTAACATGAAAACTGCACATTAAACGATAAAACTCCATACAGCGGATTTAAACATGATGAAGTCTGTCTGACACTGTCCTTTGATGACAGAGACATGGAAATCACTTAAGTTTTTGACCAAACCAACGTAAAATGAGTGTAATTGATTTAAGACTGTCTGTGATAAATGATGATGAATTTTCTAATCAGTGATCTGAGCTGCAATATCACGGAGACAAAACAGATAACAGTAAAAAGTATTCAAAGTGTCTGTAGTTGCTTCATCATTATTTTACTGTGTGGATTATATACCATGTCAATTTAGAGTGTTAATATGATCTGGAGCAAACGGGAAAAATGACTCTGCATCACCATTATATGGATTCGTTCAGTGATATTACAAACATACAGCTCAGCAACTTTTCATTTTTAATGTCTTTCCTCAGTTTAAAAGCTATATCACTCATAAACAACCTTGTTAGGACAACAATTAGTTAAAGAACAGCGCGTTTTACAGACAATTTAATCTGAAACTCTGAACATAACCTGCTCCCGACCAGGTTATGAGTTTAGCATAAGTTACCATGGTTATCTAGCCAGGTTAAAAGAGTGCCACCTTCGTGACACTGAAAATCTTGGCTTTAGACTCAACATAGCTTGTTAACCCATTAATCTCGCTTCGTAGTACACCCCTCAGATAAAAGAAGAGGGGGATTTTACAACAGCATAGCAAAACACAGGGAATTTTCTATCAGCACAAGGGTTGTTTTTGTTTTATTTTGCTAACCCTAACCCTTGTTGCAACACCCTTTACAGCTGCCAACCACGAGACAGGTGGGTTTTACATCAGCCAATGATGAGAGCCAATCACAGCACACGAACAAATAAAAGAACACAGTTTTTTTTCTTTTTCTTCTTCTTTTTTTTTTTTTTACAATAACCAATCACAACACAGAGGGATTTTTCATCAACCATCCATGGCACAGGGGGTTTATACAACAGCCAATCACATCATAGGTGATTTTTGACAGTCAATCCAAAAACTGGGTTTTCTCTACAAGAGTAAATAAGAGAACAGGAGCCAGTTTCAACACAGAAGGATTTTACAAAAGCCAACTCCAACACGGAGGAGTTTTAAATCAGCATTTGACAGCACAAGAGAGTTTTACAACAGCCAGACTCAACACACTGATTTGACTACAGAAAATCAAAGCACTGTTGCCTTTTGTAATACCCAATTACATCACATGGGGCTTTACAGCCATCAATCATGAGACAGGGAGGTTTTACATAAGCCTATCACAACACAAGGGGAGTTTTATGACAGCTAGTCACAGCACAGGTGGATTTTACAATAGCAAATAAAAGAAAAGTTGTTTTTCCAATAGCCAATCATAACACAGGGGGATTCATCCACCAGTCACAACTGATGGGGGTTTTACAACAGCCAATTACAGCAAATGGGTCATTTACAACAGCCAATTACAACATGGGGATTTTTTTAAACAACCAATCACAGCACAGGGGGATTTTACAAGAGCCAATGATGGCACAGGTGTTCATTTTACAATAGCCAATCACAACACAGGAGGGTTTTAGAACACAAGTGTTTGCTTTTTTTTAACCACAACCAATCACGGTACAGGGGAATTTTACAACAGCTGATTGAGTTTACAAAAGCCAATCTCAACACAGAGATTTTCCAAAACAAAATCAAGCACAGGTGAGTTTATATCAGCCAATTACAAAATAGGGGAGCTTTACATGAGCCAATCACAACACAGAGGGATTTTAAAATGGCCGGTCATAACACAGGAGGGTTTTACAACAGCCAGTCAAACCATTGGTGTATTTCACAACGGGCAATCACAGCACATAGGACTTTTCAACAGCAAATCACAGGAAAGGAGGGGTTTAAAGGAATAGTTGACCCAAAAATGAAAATTTAGTTGTCATCTACTTGCCCTCATGCCAACTGAAGATCAGGTTTAGTTTTTTAGTCCACAAAACACTACTGGACTTTCACAGGAAAAGAGCATTGCAGAATCCTCCAAACAATGGAACGGTGTGCAAGGGGACTTGGATTACACCAGTATGGAGGGATTTTAGGTTTCTTCTCTCCCCAGTTGTTTTTTAGAGTTTGAAAACTGGTCACCATTCATTTACTTTGTTTGGAAGATTCCTGTCAAACTCCAGCAGTGTTTTGCAGACTAACAAAATATGCCCTACCCTCAATTGGCATAAGTTTGAGTAGATAATGACAAAATTTTTTGGATGGACTATCCTTTTACATAGTGCTTTTAGCTGTGGGCTGTATAGTGTATATAGGAGGAAAATAGTGAACATGTTGTGCTTTTAACCAGCTCACTCATTTGAGACTCTAAATAAGTACGAAAGCATATACTGTTCAATACTGTTAAGTTTTGAAAAGTGTAAAAAGTGTTGAAAATTGTTCTTTTCGACTTCCCACTGCGCAGCCGCAAAGATTGCAGCATAAAAGAAATTCACCCCCGACAACTTGGATTAAATAGCCCTGTAAAACTATTAAACTTGCTTCAGTTGACCTTAAACTACGGATAAGGGCAAAATCATGACGAAAGACAGGCAGAACAAAGTCAAAATCAAGAAATATGCACAGAATGTCGATTCACACGATAACTTAAGCCGAGAGTCCTCCCCAGCTAGCTGCAGCTTGCCAGCTAAGGCTAATGGAAAAGAAGGCACGGACACCGATATGGTCAGTCTGAATACCATACTCGCTGAGATAAAAAGTTTCAGACAAGAAAACAAGCAACAACTGGGAGAAATCAAAGAGGAGATAAGCAAAACCAAGCTGAGACTCGATGAGGCAGGGGAGCGAATTTTAAATACAGAGGAGAGGCTACAGTCTATGGAAGAAGTGATGAAGGAGCTAATAAAACTCCAAAACTCGCCTGGAAGCAAAACAAACAGACCAAGAGGGAACGTCGAGACGAAACAACGTTAGGATCTACTCCGTAGTGGAGGGGTCTGAGAACAAGTCTCCATCAATGATAAGCTTTGTTGAAGAGCTGCTGAAACATAACTTATCTCTGCCACCTGATATGGATCTCCAGATCAAAAGGGTGCACAGTGCACTTGGACCAGCACCGCAAGAAGGAGCTCCTCCGAGATCCCTTGTAGTAAAGTTTCTGAGCTAAAGAAGTTGGGAAATCTATTGGATCATCAATACAAGCTATGATTGTAGACAGTAGATTGATGGACACCTTTACAGATAAAAACAATCCTTGGATACAAGTGGCTCTTAACACCTGGCAGAGGGTAGTTAAAAAGTAAAACCTGAAGGGTGTGGAGAAATTAAGATGGTGTCCATATGATACTGACTTCATCCCAAACAAGACGGATACCAGATTTAAAATATGGATGGGTAAAGGGCTAACAGCATATTGCTGCTGTATCCATAACAAAACACTGAAAAGCTCTGAGACACTTAAAAAAGATTATGGATTGGAGGATCAAGATTTTTTCAGATATCTACAAGTGAGACACAGGGTGAATTAAATTATAGCTGAGGGCTTGGAGAAAGTAGACAATGATATATTGAATATTTTTGTGTCAACTTACAAATCAGGAAATGGATGCAAAATAATATCCAGATTATATAAAAGTAGGGCTGCACAATATTGGAAAAAACTGACATTGCAAATTTTTTTTTTAACCCTGCGATATATATTGCGATATGAAAAAATACAGGAATTTTCACCAGATGACTTGAATAACACTTTATGTTATGCTCCACTGCCACCGTCTTGTGGACAATTAACCTGCACTGATCTTGTGACTCACTCCACATACAGGGGCGTGGTCTGCTTTGGCAACCTGATTAAGAACGATTGTGATTGGTGGATTGCTGCACGCAGTGTGTGTCAGGTACCCTTGAAATTAGATGAGAACACGTTTAGTTCATTTGCCTCCTACATCGTAGGACCTGCAATGTGACTATTGCGCACACGTATACATTGCGATGACGATGCTCAAACGATATATTGTGCAGCTCTATATAAAAGCTTTCAGGACTCCTCAAAGACAACCACCCAACATGTAAAAAATCAATGAGAAAGAGAGGGAGGAATGGTCATATCTGAAGATGAGTGGGGAGATATATGCAAATCACAGTGGATAACTACATCATCACACTGTTGGAGGGAATTTGGATGGAAAAATATCATGAGATTTTCATTACTCCTGCCCAGAAGAGATATCAAGGTGTTGGAATTAATTGTTGGGGGCTATGTGGAACAGATGTAGGTAACCATTATCATTTATTTTGGGATTGCCCCAAAATTACATTCTATTGGAGGGAAATTCATAAATGTTTGGAAACAGTAATTCAGATCACTATTCCATTTGATGCTTTGACAATGTATATGGGCACTGTAACACTGAATCTTCAAACTAAAACAGACAAATATTTAATGAGAATATTACTTATTGGAGGCAAAAAAGCTGTGACAAGGAAGTGGTTACAACCAGATGCTCCAACATTAGAGGACTGGTTAAAAATTATTCAGGAAATCTACACAATGGAGAGACTAACCTTTTCTATAAAAATGCAAAGAGAAAAATGTAGGACATTGTGGTCAAAATGGATTGGATACATTAATTCACAGAGACCTGACCTACTTTAAAGGAAATTGCCATTTTCAATGAACTATGAGGAGCAGACTTTCATAGATAAATGAATGTGTATGACATTGTTTGTTCAAATGTTTATAGTTGCGGACACTAAAATGTAAGGGAGAAAAATAGTAGAAGACAAGCTTATTATGACTAAGTTTAATGCCATTATTTGAGTTATGTCTTTACTATTATGTACTTATGTAAATGTGATTTATGTACTGTCTTCATGTACTGAATGTCTTGCAAACCTGGACTGTGAATGACCTCCCTAATAAAAACAGAAAATTGTTCTTTTCAAGTTCATTTTTAGTAATTAAGAAAAGCTATATTAACCAACATCTTACAGTGTTAGTGGTAACCCTTGAGAGAATTAATATCAACACTGCATACGAGAGTTAGAAAAACTAACAATTGTTAGTGCTAAGAAGTGTTGAATTTTAACTCAAAATAGTCAATAATTACACTAAATTAGTGTTAAGGTACCAACTCTCCAAAAACAATAAAATTAACTATCTGTGGTGTGGACCCATATAGACATTTCAAAAGTGTTGAAATAAATTCCAACAGTGTTAATCTGAGTATACAGATTTTGCTGCGTAGCTGGCAGCATATTACTTCACACAGTGGCAGTTAAAAACTCATTTCCTGTTCTGACTTAAGAATAAACAATCTGTGCTGACCAGAGGGGTGTACTACGAAGCGAGATGAATGGGTTAGCGAGCTATGTTGAGTCTAAAGCCAGGATTTTCAGTGTCACGAAAGTGGCTCTCTTTTAACCTGGCTAGATCACCATGGTAACTTATGCTAAACTCATAACCTGGTCGGGAGCAGGTTATGTTCAGAGATTCAGATTAAATCGTCTGTAAAAAGCGCAGTTCTTTCACTTATAATTGTCCTAACAAGGTTGTTTATGAGCGATATAGCTTTTAAACTGAGGAAAGACAATAAAAATGAAAAGTTGTTGAGCTGTATGTTCGTAATATCACCGAACGAAGCAGCACAAGCGGTATGCATCACGCTGTCATGATGGTAACCTCCATTTGGTGATGCAGAGTCATTTTTCCCGTTTGCTCCAGATCATATTAACACTTTAAATTGTCATGGTATATAATCCACACACTAAAATAATGATGAAACAACTACAGACACTTTGAATACTTTTTACTGTTATCTGTTTTGTCTTTGTGATATTGCAGCTCAAATTCATCATCATTTATCACAGACAATCTTAAATCAGTTGCACTCATTTTACGTTGGTTTGGTCAGAAACTTAAGTGATCTCCACGTCTCTGTCATCATAGGACAGTGTCAGACAGACTTCATCATGTTTAAATCTGCTGTATGGAGTTTTATTGTTTAATGTGCAGTTTTCATGTTAGAATAAACAGCAGCATTAAGACCACATTTAGTCGATCAGTAATTCTCTGACAGCATACTTCTTCTCCTGCTTTATTTGCAGCAACAATGTTGCTTTTTGCTGTAATGTATTTTGTATATTTTCCACAGCTCATAATTATAACAACTAGATGATTTTGACTTAAGTGGCTTGCGATTGCTTCATTTCATGCGGAAGAAGAGTCAAATGATGCAAGAAATGCCCCTTTCATGTGAGCGCGCACAGAGTCTGAAGACGAAAGCCTGGATTAACAAAGCAAGTTGATAACCATCATCGTGACACCCGTTATCTCTGATTGCGGTTTTAGACTTTGTTGATCCAGATCATGCAAAGAAAGCTCTCTTCTTTTGTTTTTTCCTCACTGCTAAGCAGTACTACAGCAAACTGTTGCACCAAGTCAGCCTCTGTTTTGTTTACATCTGCCTACCCATGACTTCACAAGAGATTGTGCTTCCTCTGGTATATAAACTTAATAAGACTAAGGCTAAGAGTGACCCAGAGCACTTTTGGATAAAATGTAAAAGTTATTTCATAGCCAGTGTTTTATTATGAATGTATGTGTGAATGTACAATTTAATTTTCCATTAAAGAACAGTTACAAAAATGTTTCTATATACTGTCAATTGCAGGTCTTACAAAGACAGAAAAGCAGAATTTGCAAAGGTCGACTTTAAATAGAATTGAGTTGGCCATGGACATCGCAATCTATACAATTATAAGCATACAGTTGTTTGACATTGACTGTTAGATACTGGTTGGTTAATGGTTTAATATTTTGTGTATCAATTACTTTGTAGCTGGTTAATTATCAGCTAATTATAGTCAGGTTCTAACTGCAGTATGCAATAAATGGTTGTCCTTTGTGTATATTTACCTGTCACTCACTGCTGAAAGTACAGAACACAATTAAAAGAAATTATATTTTATAATAACGAGATATTAAATGAGCTTTTAGGTTGTCTGATATACTGCATTTATTTATTGGTTTGATTAATGGTTTACAGTGGTAAATAATGTTTTTTTTGTGCCTTCTCCTAAAAATGACTTCATTCCAGGCCTGAGTATACATTGTCAGTTCTGACAAAGAAAGAACCAATATTTTTATAGTCATACTTAAGCTATATCACATGGAAGCAGCTTACCTTAATGGTGATAACACACTTGCCACTCTGTATTTTACACGCAGCAGCAAATTCCTGGAACATAAGTATGCACAGTGAGTGTTATAGTCAAAAACATGGTGACACAAAACATTGTGTGGCAAAAACATAATATAGGGTGAGTAATTCCTCTGGAATTAAACAAAAAAAAAAAAAAAACATTCAAAAACCACAGAGAAATAACTTGATGCTTTAGTCCCACTGACACATTTGGCACGAATGTAACGAGTTCTGGCAAAGGACAAACCCATCCTTACTTTGTGATCACGTCATGAAATTTTTTGAATTAATACAGAAAAGTAAAGTATAGTATAGTAATTTGAATGTCTTTTTTGTTGGTTCTGTTTTGTCATGTGAGCTTGTCTTTTATGTGATACAGAACAGGAATTAACTGTAAAGCAGAGTTAAGTGAATCAGGGCTGTTTAATTTGAACTGATTTTATTACTTCATTTTCAATTTGTTCCTGCACAATAATAAATGAAATAAAAGTGAACAATGTTATGTTATTGTTTTTTATGCCTTCACAAAGGAATAAAAATATTTGTGCAGCATTGCGCATAATTTATATAAGATGAGATAAGTACTTTAACTTTTAACTTTTTTAAGCCAATCATGCAATTAACTAATCAGAAATTAAAAGCAGGTGCGGCACCAGCGCAAGCAGTGGTAGCATGACGAGGAAGAGAAGGAAACAAGGATGTTCTGATACCAGCCCGAGTCTCTTGCAAAACGCATTTTCATCCAGGGAGTCATTAAATCAACATTATTACTCCCTTACTCGAATTGAGAATTGTAACACCGGTACCTCCGTCCCCTCACTTTCTTCACTTCGGATCCACATACACTAATATCAGGCATGCCCTTGTCCATAATTTCTGGGTGTTAACTGGGTATCACGGACACTTACCCTCCCTGCGCCTCAACTTTGAGACTTTGACTTTGAGATTCACTGACAAACAGGGTGAAATAATGTGTGAAAAGAGGAACGTAGCGTTGATCCTCAGCACAACTTATAATGAGAACTACTAAGCAGGGTTAGTGTTATGGTTAAATTAGCTAACGTTAGCTACCATCCAGCCTAAAATGCCACAGTTGCCCTTGAACTGTCAAAATAATTTCTCTTCAAATAGCAAACTGTTACTAGCTGACATGACTCTACATTAATGTTAGCTAGCTAACAATATACCAATCACCAGCACAAAGACTTATTTATCATTTAACTAATTTTAAACTTACTTCACTTTATTGTGCGGAGTTTTCCACCTGGAGTTTCTGGTCGGTCGGTCAGTCCCCTGATTTAATTACTGCCTGTTGTCGTCAACCCGGTATGCTACATTCAGAGGGCCCCGGAAATGGGAACGCTACAATTTATGAATATAACACAAGGCAGCTAGAAGATCAAACAACAAATACTGTCAGTCTAAAGACCCTGCTCAGTATTTTAAAATACGCAAATTTACTTAAATAAAAAGAGAAAACAGTATCTCTATGAAAAAAAAAGAAAAGAAGTAAAGAAGTTTAATATTAAGGATTTTCAGATTCAAAAGTAGGACTTCATAGTTCCTACTTGGGTTTCTTGTCCCAAGAAGAAATTTGTCTTCCCCTGCCTTTTCTGTCTCTTTGTCATGACAAAAATTGCATTTTAATTATTTTCGGCGCGATCTCATAAGAAAATTACCAAAAAGCTATCAATGTCAATTTTTTTTATCATTCATCAAAACAGGGTTTGGCAACAAAATGAGACTTCATCCATGCTACATCCACATACAACAAATATAAACAGATATGATCTGATAAGTATTTTCTCAAATGTCTGACATTTCATATGATATGATTATTCATTCATTTTCTGTAACCGCTTATTCTGGATCGGGTCGCGGGGGCTGGAGCCTATCCCAGCTGACATTGGGTGAGAGGTGGGGTACACCATAGACAACATAGAGACAGACACACTCACACCTACAGAAAATTTAGACTCACCAATTAACCTAGCATGCATGTCTTTGGACTGCGGGAGGAAGCCGAAGAACAAGGAGAGAACCCACGCAGACACGGGGAGAACATGCAAACTCCACACAGAAAGGCCCAAATCATTTCAGCATTTAGTGTGAAGGCCTGTCCTTAAATTCTGTCATGATATAACACTTTACAAATACCAATCTGAAGCAGAGGGCCATCAGAAAGTACTTTCAGTGTTATTTCTGAATGGTATCATTGTGGGACAAGTCCTTAAAAATACCTACTGTGAATGGCAACAGGTGTCTTGTCCAATAAAGGCTAAATGCCCCCCCCACCCCCACCCCCCAAAAAAAAGTCAAACTAGAATGTTGTGGGTAAAGTGTCTGTTCATGGAACATCCAGTGCTGAAGGTGCAGAATGGTGTGACCAGATCTCTGTGCCATCATTCACTGCCCAGCTCTGTCTGGTCTCACAATGGACTCTGCTTGACAGGAAGATGAAGTGATTGGGGATATGCCTGATCTTTTGGTAGACTGTATGCGTCTTGACCAAACTGCACATGCCCATTGCTGTCTCCAGTTAGATGGATGATGTCTACTGTTGGCTCTGAAATCAAAGACAGGTGAATTGGCAGTTGCAGGAACTATTAAATATAAAGCCAATATCTCAAAAAAAGTGAGAACTTTTAATTGAATATTAACAGAGATATTTATGCTGAATGAGTGCAATGACTGCAAGCAGGGGGAAACTTCTGACGAAGCTCTGTCACAAGTGATCTCTTTAGATGTTGTTATGTTATTGAATTATTGATTTTTTGACCACTTTAGGGGAAAGGAAAACAGGCTTTACAGCTTTAACAGAACATTGGCCTATCACCACTTTAAAGTTGTAAGTGAAGCTGTAAGTGGTGAACATGAACAAACAGTTGCCCATTTACAGAGAAACTTAGGCATTCATTTGAATTCAGATTTGTGACCACCTGACAAAGATCAATATTCACTTTATTTCTGTTCAGGTCTGCACCAGATTTTCTGCTGTTTGGTGCTGGGTAGGTACTGTACAGTGAATTTATCAGCCTTTTCACTGAAGACTGAACAGCTGCCTGCTGTTGCTGGAACCTCGGTTGATGATGTTGAGAGTGAGATCTGAATTTGCCATCTAGAAAATCAGAACAAATGGTTAAAAGAAGGTTAAAACGTGTTGGTGATGATTCTTTGTGATAATTGACTAATATGGATGAATGCACTTTTAACAAACAAGAAATTGTTGTGTAAGCAGCATTTTTTTAAAGAGTGATAAAAAATGCTGGGCACACAAGCTGCATAAAGTAGACTGTCTTCATAGAGGATTTTGGACACTACTTGAATAATGCTGCAACTACCTTGCTCACCAAAATGACCCTGTGTGTAAATAAGACAGCTCTGGAAATTTGGATTTGTTTGGAGAAGATATTTTTTCATTTTTCTACTTACTTGGAAATAGCCTATTTCCCCCAGCTTCCCAGGTAGGGATATATTTGACACATTTTACTGAAATTACCCTCATCTCCGAGTCTTTTAGAAATCAATTTTCAGACACTTGAATCTTCTTTATTAAAACTTCTTCCAACAGCACAGCACAGCAGACAGAGCTGTGTTGGTAGACAGAAATAATATAACTGGAGATCAATGATCCTTATTGATTATTACAGCTATTAATATCAAACACAAACTTCATTATAACTTAACCAAACAATAGTAACAGAGTAAATGGTAGTCATCTACTGTTTAATACAAATTTTAATACAGCTATCAAGGTAACTGCTGCCTGCCTTTTATTCCACCAAAATCCTTTTTTTTTGGTGTGTCTAGCAAAGTTTTGGCTGAAGTCCCAGATCTAATCCTCACTGTACGCCACTGATACAAGTTTTTATACTAAGAATTTTTCTGATCTCTCTTCTTCCTCCCTTCAACTTGTTATATGCTTTGTTGAGCTCAGTGCTTCCATCCACTTCTCAAGATTGTTTTGGCTATAATAGTTCATCTTTGCTCTGGACAGTTCTATAAGCACATACTCTATTAAAAAGCAATAGTTCAGCCAAAAATGAAAATTCACTCAATATCTACTCACCCCTGTGCTGATGTGAGGATGGGTGAGGATCTCCAGTTCGCAAAACACTCCCGGGTTTCAGCAGAAAACAGCCTTGCAGCCAAATCCAGTACAATTGAAGTGAACATTTTAAAATGTAAAAAAAAGAGAACAAAAACCACAAGATGTCTCCATACTGCTTTGTGTGGTGTAATCCAAGTGTCCGTAAGATGCAACATTAAAATTTGACCCAAAAAGACACCCTTTACACAATGTTTTTAGCCTAAATCTCAGCTGTAACCTCTCACAACAGAGCTACATGCACACGCCTGAAGTGGGTACATAAGCTCTCGCCTAAGCTGCACGACACAAGATATATGAGATCTCGCAATACCTTCACATCTCTGTTTACATGCTACCTGGAAGTGACTCAGACAACAGAGAGAGATCTGCTCAGAAATAGTGACTTGTTACGCATACAGTTGACTTCACAAACTTTCAACAAAGAACAAAATGTACAAGGCCTTCGACATAGAGGAGGAACATCATTTTGTTGCTGCAGCCATGGACTACAGAGCGAGAGCAACAGAAACCTTGTAGTGTAGTGTACAAAATCCTTTCCAGATTGAGAAAGGCCCGACTTATGTTTCAGGTGTACATGTGGCTCTGGTCTGAGAGGCTACGGTTGACATTTAGGGTAAAAACATGGCGTAAATGGCATCTTTTTGGGTCAGATTTTAATGTTGCAGTTTATAGACACTTGGATTACACAACACAAGCAGTATGGAGACATTTTTTGTGTTTTGTTGTGTTTTATTTTATTTATTTATTTTTTTAATTTCAAAACTGGTCACCGGTCACTTCAATTGTACTGGATTTGGCTGTTTTCCACTGAAACCCCAGGAGTGTTTTGTGAACTGGAGATCTTCACTCATCCTCACATCAGCAAAGGGGTCAATAGATATTGAATGAAATTTAATTTTTTTGGGTGAACTATCACTTTAAAGAATGGTACAACTGATGGATTGATTATTTATTAGAAAATAAATATCTTACAGCAACCAACATTTTAGCAGCCATGGCTGCCAAAGATAACAACCGCTTCTGAGTTAAGGGTCAGATGAATGATCATTCCTTAATATTAGAGATGGCAAACAATAAAAATTTATTTGTGTCATATTGGACAATTTTTGAGACACCCTTTCCCAGAATGTTTTGACTTCAAGACACTCCCAGACCATACGCATAAATGTATCTACCAAATTAACATTACATGACGTGCAATTCATCATACACAGATACTTTCATCAAATGTCTTTTCTTTGGTGCCTCGATGAACAGGTGCTATGGAAAAAAATTACACACACACAAAAAAAGAAATGCTGGCTTTTTTGACTGGTTGACCTTTTTTTTTTTTTTTTTTTTTTTATCAATTCCATGAGTGGATGAATGGAACACTGTAATCCTGAATAAGTTAGCAGTACTCTAGTACTTGCCTAACTAATAAACTCAAATGCTTGGGCTTATCAGGGCTTAAAAAATTGGAGTTTGTGTTACATGTAGTCTTTGATTACAGTGAAATAAAATGATTGATTATGCAACTCTGAATTTTCGTTCACCTTACTCACTGCAAGAGCTGAATAATGTTCAGTATGAAAACTAGGCATGTCACAGTAAAATGCAGAAAAAGCAACAACAACAACATCAAAAACCCCAAATCAATAAAGTTTAGTTTCTTTTCATTTACTTTGAGCAGAGAGTAGTGCAATTTACTGGGAGGTGCTCAGACCAAGGATACACTGGTGTATCCCTTAATTGGGCAGTTTTGGCAATTTTCATCCTGCGTCATCAAGACCCACAAAGGGAGATCAAAGTCCAGTGACTGACAGAAGTTTCTGCAGCACTTGCACCTGCATGTTGTGAATAATGACACAAGCAAGTGGAAAGTGCGATGTGTGTATTACTGTGCAGATGACCATAATGCAAGCCAATAAATAGCCTAAGTAAACAAATAACACTGATCAGTTGCCTATATTAATTAGAAGATGGACAAAGGAATATTAAATGATGATTAAAATCAGCATCAGAAAGAATACTACCAATAATCAGCCATTTCAATTTACAGATCTAACTGAATGCTGTCAGGTATCGAAATCTTTCTTAGATTTGTTTCTGTGAACATTCGTACCAGTCAGTTTGACCGCTGATACAGCTGTTATCAGCTCGTCATCAGTAACTGACGCCGCTTCAGACTAATGCCAAAAAAGGAACCAAGGATTTTTCATCTCACAGCTCTGTCTCCTCCGTCCTCACATCTCTGTCATGACCTCGCTGGGTGGAGCAAAGATGTGAGGAGAGGGAGCAAGTGGAGGAGATGAATTTACAGAATAAAAAGCATCCAATGTCCTTGTTTTGCTGCGCCTCCTTCTTTGGCTGTTCTTTGTTTTAAATGGCAGTTGGCAAACAGCATTTTGGTGATTTAATGCCACCCGCTGGATTGGAGTGTTACTTCACTTGCCAGAATGACAATAGTGTGACTGAGTCGGTCAGAAAACAGATGTATTTGTTGTATTCATCATGCACATGCTGTGTACCCAACTGTGACGCCAGTACCACGATTTTGATGATGATCAGGAGTCAGACGAGTCCCAGTTTTCAAGGAGCAGTAAGTAATTCTGGAGGAAGACATTTGATTGTTAAGTCTCATTCCTTGGTCATCAAATACGGATACTTTGGGTTGATGGCTTGAGCTGAAACAAGAAGCCCAAGAAACCAAGACAACTCCACACCTTCACACTCCAGTGACTCCAACATGCAGAATCAACTTTCTGTGAAACAGCTCAGGGACCTCTGGCCCACTCTTCATATGCAGTCTGAGGTAATATGGTTAATCTCTCTCACCTGTTTTTCCTTTCTCAGTAATGTATGTCACATTATGCATAGTTTTATCTAATTTAATTAATCTTGAAATCATTGGTTTTACTGTGAATTTATTTATTTTGACTTTATAGATTTGTTTGCAATGAGATATTGAGTTTATGTAGTGACTTTTATGTTGCAATCATTACTAATACTGCTTTACAAACATTTAGCCATAATAAGAAAATGCTGTTCTAATCCTGTTCTGATTTTATTATTCTTTTTTAAATAAAACAATAATTTATCTTAGTGATTCACAAACCTAGAACTTAATGTACTTCTTCTTTTCTGAAATGTAGCTGTATGTATGCAGCGTTCTAATGGTCACAAGAACCTGCCCTTGAACACCGAGTTTGATTGCCACACCCCTCAACTGATGATCTTATTCAGACAAAGGGCTTCCAAAACTAGACAAAAACAAGATTTCAGGTGCTATGGGTGATATATTCAAGTGCACGACCAGCAGGTGATTATGCATTTCACAGGTTAAATTTTTGGAATGTTTAATTTGATGGTTCAAATGAACTTTAATTCCACAATTGCTCCACTGCATAGTCCCCGTTTTTGCATGTCCATGCTCTTTCTCTGATTGCACCAGATAAATCAGCACAAGACGTGTGGACTTATTTTCTGATGCTGTAGTGGCCAGTTGGTTGGAACGGTTTGGCATTGGGCTTGATGAATAAATTTGTCACAGAATTTACACTATTTTTATCCTCTTAGGAACTTCATGACATCAAACACAAGGTGTACTGCTGTTCTCCTTGGCCTTCCTGTGTATCATGCGGTAAGTTTCAGTTAAGAAAAACCAGGCCCATTTTTTAGTAATTCATTCATATTTTCATTTCTTTCTTTTTTTTTATAATTCAGGTTTTTATTTGAGTTTTTACTTGGTACATGACAATCGTACAGTGCTCTTTAACATTAAAGAACAGGGCTCTTATACATAAACATAAATGAAAGTATCAATGATATTACAAGGTGTGGAAGTTCCTAGAAAGAAAAACAAACAAAAAATAAATAAAATAAAATAAATATCAGAGGGAAGGAAATCAGCTGTCGTCCTACTGACTGACAGTAAAAGTAATGTAGGACCAAAATGGTTCCCATTCTGGCGCTGTGGTACCATCTCTATTATTCAACTTATAAAGCATACATTCATATGAAGCAGTCTTTATCATCATATTTACCCATTCTTTAAACGGTAAGGCTTTCCGAGTTTTCCAGTGTTTAAAGGGGACCTATTATACTCAATTTCGGGGCTTTGTATTTGATTTTGGACTCCTATAGAGCAGCTACACACGATCGCCCGCACAGAAACCTTTGTAGATCGTCAGGACGCTGTGCCTCTCGCTGCATCTCTTCCTTGTATTTTCTGCATCCCGCGAAAACGGTCTGTGTACTTTACTCCGCCCCCCGGCCCTCCTCCATTTACGCCTCCCGCCGAGCCCACTCCGCTGTGATTGGTCACACTCCCGAGGACTTCCGAAGGGCTGACAAGCGCTGCCGAGCTTGGCTACCGGCTAACCCAGCTTCGTATTGGCCCGTGTTGACAAAACAGTCCCCTGTGAAGTGCCATAGACAGACAAACACGGAGGTATTTTTCCATTGCTGGCCGGGAAAAAGCAACTCTATCCACTTCTGCCTGGTGCTCGCCTCTTTAGGAAAGCAGGGGGCTGTGCTACGAAGGAAGCTCAACACAGCCAGGCTTTCTCTGCATGACAAAGCCTAAAACTGCAATCAGTGATAACGGGTATCATGATGGTGGTTATCAACTCACTTTGTCAATCCAGGCTTTCGTCTTCAGACTCTGTGCGCATTCATATAAAAGGGGCGTTTGTTGCGTCATTTGACTCTTCTTCCACATGAAATGAAGCGATCGCGAGCCTTACTTAAGTCAAAATCATCAAGTTGTTATAATTATGAGCTGTGGAAAATATACAAAATACATTACGGCAAAAGCAACATTGTTGCTGCAAATAAAGCAGGAGAAGAAGAATGATGTCAGAAAATGACTGATGGACTAAATGCGGTCTTAATGCTGCCGTTTATTCTAACATGAAAACCGCACATTAAACAATAAAACTCCATACAGCAGATTTAAACATGATTAAGTCTGTCTGACACTGTCCTATGATGACAGAGACATGGACATCACTGAAGTTTTTGACCAAACCAACGTAAAATGAGTGTAACTGATTTAAGATTGGCTGTGATAAATGATGATGAATTTTCTAATCAGTGATCTGAGCTGCAAAATCACAGAGACAAAACAGATAACAGTAAAAAGTATTCAAAGTGTCTGTAGTTGCTTCATCATTATTTTAGTGTGTGGATTATATACAATGTCAATTTAAAATGTTAATATGATCTGGAGCAAACGGGAAAAATGACTCTGCATCACCAAACGGAGGTTACCATCATGACAGCGCGATGCAGACAGTTTGTGCTGCTGTTACATTTTTACATTACATGGATTCGTTCGGTGATATTACGAGCATACAGCTCAGTAATTTTTCAATGTAACGTCCTCCCTCAGTTTAAAAGCTAAGGACAAAAATTTGTTAAAGAATAGCGCGTTTTACAGACAATTTAATTTGAAACTCTGAACATAACCTGCTTGTGACCACGTTATGAGTTTAGTAGTTACCATGGTTACCAGGTTAAAAGAGAGCCACATTCGTCACACTGAAAATCCTGTGTTTAGACACAACATAGCTCGCTAACACATTAATCTCACTTAATAGTTCACCACTCAGAGCAGCGATATAATTTACGAAGCAGAGCGGGGGAGCAGGCAGGCCTAGAGCACATGCCGGGCAATGACCATATAAGTAAGTCTGGCACGCATTGACGTCAATGTTACTACACCGTTAAAAAAAGACAGTAAAACACAGCGTGCAGAGCCATCCAAAACAGCTTGCGGGGCTTGCTTCCAAATGCATGAACCTCATTATTTGACGCTTTGGAATCGTTTAACACAAGTATCCAACATTGTGACAACATTTATAGGTCAGAAAAGAGGAAAAAGCATAATAGGTCCCCTTTAAGAATAATCCTAGCTGCCACTGAGACCCCAACCATGATAACAGAGAATTTTCCTTTTGATATATTATCTATCTGTCCTTTGTTACCCAGTAAACACAGTGTAGGACAAAGTGGCACAGGTCTTTCTAACCAATCACTTAGAATACGTACGACAACCATCCAGAAGTGCTTGATAATTGGACATTCCCACAAACAATGTATCAGAGTACCGTTATCATTTTGACACTTCCAGCACAATGAGTTGTTCATGAGGCCTAATCTATTCAGTCTCACAGGAGTCCAATAATATTTTTGTACAATCTTATATTGTGTACATTTGCCTTTACATTCCCTTAAAAATTTCCCACATTGTGAGATTATTTCCCTCCATTCCTCATTCCCAAGAACAACCCCAAAGTCATTTTCCCATAAAACCTTCAAAATGTTTAGATCAGTACTGAGTGTAGAGTTCATTCTTCTGTAAAATATCGAGGCTCTGTGATGGTGTGATGGCAAAACCAAATACCCTAAAATATGGTTGTCTTCAGTTTGCCAGTCTAGTGACATAACACAGTGCCTTGTCTGAACATATTTCCAAAAATGTTCCTTTCCATTTAGATTATATTTACTCAATACATCAATATAAGACATAAACACTTTACCATCATACAAATTATCCAGCGTACATATTCCATGGTTGTGCCAACTCTTCCAGTAGACCGGTGTTTTACCAATACAGATTGCAGGATTTTGCCACAAAGACGAATATGGCTGTTTAGAATGAGATAATTTAATCATTTTGTGTATCTTCATCCAAACTTCCTTGGAATGCAACATAATAGGGTTAGAGATTCTCCCTGAATTTTGAGAGAGGAACTCTATGGGTGTAAAGGGAAAGGATAAAGATTTTTCTATAATGGGCCAGTCTAACTTGCATTGTCCAGTCCAATGTAGGGCAAGTTTCACCATCTCAAAAGAGATATAGTACAATCTTGGGTCAGAGCATACCCAGAGCTTTGAGCCGATCTTGTGACATAGTGTTTCTAAGGAAAGTTTTTATCCTCTTTAATGTAGAAAAGCACCACTCAGACTCTGATGTTGTCATTGGTGTTGTGATGATGATGTTGAGAAGACTTACAGTTTCAGTGAATGTTTCTCCAAGGTCGTTTTCCATCAAAACCTGATAGAGAGCCAGTGCACCTTTGCAACTCTGGAACTCCTCATTCTCGTAGATCAGGGACAGTTCTGTTTTAAGTCTGGCCTTGTCCAATGAGGGATAGGCTTCCACCGTGGTTTCCAGTGCTGAATCTGGGAACCTTCTGCTGTGTTGTTGGAACAAGTCTCCTTGCAAGACAGTGGCACTGATGAGGTGCTTGGTGAAAGAAAACCTCTCCTTGGCATGGCTCATGACGGTGTCACATACCTATGTGATAACATACAATTATAAAAAAGGTAAAGAATTAGGTCTTCACGTCTCACTACAATCAATGTTCTGAATAGCTAGCCTATATTGTGTAATAAACCAAAATGGTTAACTGTAATTATTCATAGATATCATATGACAATAAACATTTGAGTCTGGACTACTATATCAAGTGGTGAGCATCTTCATTAGATTTTTTTGATGATGTCTTTGTTTCTCTCTGTTCCTCTGTGTCTCTGTGTGTCTGTTCCTCTGTGTGTCTCTGTGGGCCCTATCTTAGCCTGGCGCAAGTGCCATTTTTGCTATGTGCATAAGATAGCAAACGCGCTAGCGCTGGGTCTGTGCCGCTGTGGGTGTGAGGTCTAAACATGAAGGCAAAAGGAAGGCGTGGCTGGGCACTTTTGCTTGAACTTGCAATAAACCAATCAGAAAGTCAGCTCTCATCACCTTTCAAGAGGCAGGTGCGCCAGCAGCGCAAGCGGAGGCAGCATGACGGCAGATTTACCAGGAGGAAACAAAGAGAAAAGATTTTCAAAGCAAGGAGACAGATCTCCTGGTTCCAGAAGAGAATGCGCAAGAGCACGCAATATATGGAGACAGCAGGACGTCTCCAAAACAGCTTCACGCCGAAATAGTTTATATACAATAATACAATAAATATGAACTCCAAATGTCATGCAGATATGCAACTGGTTATGTTTTAACCTGAAGCACCTTGAAACTGTGCTGTAATTCATAATTAATTATTAGCATCATCATCATTATTAATTTTACTGGCTGAGGAGCGGGGAGAGAGATGGTGTAGTAGAGAGGGGAGGCGAACAGATCCAGAGGCCGCGAAGCTTCCCGGCTCCACCTGGCACACCTGAGCCAGGTGGAGGAGCAGTTAAGCGGTGGTCTGTGCTCCTCCTTCTTCTCCTCTCCCACCTAATCCTGATCTCCTCCTCTCATCCTCCCTCCTCTGTCCCGCTGCGAAACAAGTTGTTGTGTTCTGAAGTTTGGAGTGTGCAAAATTACGCACGGATCTATCCAACCAGCTATGACAGAAGCACACATAACTTTTTTCTCTCAGGTTGGGCCGGACTCCTATGGTCAAATATAGTGTCTGTATATTTTGTATGTTATAGATCATAATTGTTCAATCATTGTTTTTCTGGATCATAACAAACAGGCAGACACACACTACAGCTGCTCCAGCTGTCATGCTGACTCATCCGATAAAGACAACCTTTAGGCTTTATAATTATAATTCTTTTCCTCATTAGTGAGTTCATCTTAAAAGAAGAAAAGTGTTCTGTGATTGTAGAGACGTGTACACTTCAGCCAAGCGTGAGACACACGTGAAAGCTTTTAACTTCAATATTTACTTTTTATTGCTGATAGAAAATATGTTTGAATAACACTTAACTAATCGACACTCAAGTGAGAGGAAGAGAATGATCATAAATGAAGGTGTTTTGTGATTGTGAAGACGTGTGTGTGTTTCGGCCAAGCCCGCCAGGTGCTATCTTGTGCTGAAAAACCACAGACTTTGCGCTTCGACCAGGTTTTGGCTGGTCTAAAGCGCAAGCGCGTTTTACTCCAATGTGCTCAGCACAAGATAGCAAACACGCCGGGCCACGCCTTCATGTTTAGACCTCACACCCACAGCGGCACAGACCCAGCGCAAGCGCGATGGCTCCACAATCACCAAACACCTTAATTTACATTACACATTTACATTCTCCACAGGAGTGTCGATTAGTGAAGTGTCCTTTGAACATATCCACCAGCAATAAAGTGTGAATATTGAAGTTAATAGTGCAGGTATGTGTGTGTCTTGCCCTTGGCTGAGGTGCGCACCCTCATCTCCACAATCACCAAACACCTTTCATTTATGTTTAAAAGTCGTGCACTCGCGTGTGTGTCTTTGAAGTTAATCACACTAATAAGTACAACAGTACTATTATTATAATTATAAAGCCCAATAAATCTCAGCAGACCTGCAAACAGGATCACAGCTGTCTGATAGTCTTTATCAGATGAGTCAGCATCTGGAGTCAGCAGGAGGAGGAGATGATGATTAGGTGGGAGAGGAGAAGAAGAAGGAGCACAGACAGCCGCGTATCTGTGCCTTCAACTGGCTCAGGTGGGCCAGTGGAACCAGGAAGCTTTGCAGCTAGATTGGATCGGTTCGCCTCCCCTCTCTACTGCACCATCTCTCTCCCCCGATCCTCAGCCAGCAAAGTTAATAATGATGATGATTATAACAACTAATTATGAAATATAACATACTTTCAACGTGCTTCAGGTTAAAATATAACCAGTTACATATCTGCATGACATTTGCGGTTCATTTGTTGTAAAGTTTCTTGCAGGCGTTACTGTAAAGTAAACTATTTCGGCGTGAAGCTGTTTTGGAGACGTCCTGCTATCTTCATATATCACGTTTTCACTTCTCTTACCAGGAGATCTGTCTCCTCACTTTAAAAATCTTTTCTCTTTGTTTCTTCCTGGTAAATCCGCCGTCATGCTGCCTCCGCTTGCGCTGCTGGCGCAACTGCCTCTTGAAAGGTGATGAGAGCTGACTTTCTGATTGGTTTATTGCATGTTCGGCCTAAACTCGCCTGTGAATTAATGAGGGCACTTGGGCACGTCTGATAGGTCTATCCCGCTTTGCGCTGGTGGCGCAAAGGGCGGGGCAGGGCAAAATATCACTCCCGCCCCTGGCACAAGACAACAAGGTTGGATTTGGACACACCTTGAATAAATTAAATCCACTGCACCTCCCACCTTCCACTTACGCTTTCAATCAGCACAAGACACGACCCTAAGGCACGAGCTCAAGATAGGGCCCTGTGTTTCTCTGTGTCTCTGTGTGTGTAAGCAAGTGCTGACCTCCAGTGCCAAATGGTGCTGCGTGTCTTCTCCCAATGTTCTCCGTTTCTTTGTGGGTGGCTCCTGAACAGGTCCCCTGTACTCCTCATCCTCAGCCAGATTAGGAACAGCTTCCCTGATCCAATACATAAGTTTTATGAATCAGTTGTGAAAACCAATTAGGGATATATTAACCAAACCCAGCAATTATATTTCATCTAAATTTCACATTAATTAATTATTTGAATAAGATGACATATAAGCATTTAAAGCTACACATAATTTATGCAGAGAATTAACAATTAGGCTAGGCTACATAATAATGCATTTAACATACCTGATAGCCTGCATGCGATTCATGAATGTCTGGGTGATTCCTGCGATGTAGACAGCATCGATGTTCCTCTTCTGGAGCTGATTATACAGCATGTCCACATGTGGCATGATCTTATGGAACAAGGCTAGGGAAAAACACAAAGCTTCATCTTCCAGCATTCTCAAATAGCCTCCAGCCTCTCTCTTCGTAGGGCTATCAAACGCTTCACTGTTCCAGATGGTCTGAAAACACTTCACCAGATCATTCTTGTGCTCATAGACTGTGTTGACTGCACCACTGTTGAAGTTCCAACGTGTTGACGATGCACTTGGAAGTCGGTGCGCCACCATCTCATCTAGCACTGCAGTTCTCTTGCTCGCTTTTGAGAAAAAAGAAGCAAATCCCCCCATGTCAGTAAAAAAGTGAATGATCTGAGGGATGTGGGAAGTTGCCTGCTGCATTACCAGCTTTAACTGATGGGCATGACAGTGAATGTAGTGAGCGTTTGCATAGATGTCCTGCACCTTTCGCTGCACTCCTCCAGTGGCACCCCTCATTACCGCAGCCCCATCATATGCCTGGGCCATCAACTTTTTTTCTTGTCTCTCGGGAAGGATGCTGTGCAGCCTCTCCAATAAGGCACTGGCTATTGAATCCGCATAGCTGTTGGGTAGCTTGATGATTTCATAGAACCGCTCCTGTATATTGTTGCGTCCATCAATGTACCTTAGTACCAGGACTAGCTGACAGTGTGTGGAAATGTCGGTAGTTTCATCAGCCTGGATTGCTAAAAACTCAGCTGTCTTTACTTCATCTATGATCTGTTCTCTCAGAACTGCCAGCATACAGTCCAGGAGCTTGTTCTGAACTGTCTTCGAGGTGCCTTTAAATACGGTCGCATTTTCAAGGTGCTCCCTCAAGTCCCAATCAATGGATGCCATTAAGTTGACTAAACCTCTGAATATCCCGGTGTTGTCTTAGGAATCCCTTTCATCATGTCCCCGCATTGCTAATTCAAAAGCACCACAAAATTTTACATTTATTTTGGATAAAATATTACGGTTTTTTATCTACCTCTTCATTGTGCCTTCTTACAGCGATGCGGTCCCCATTATCTAGCTGTGTTGCTATGCTAATCTTTCCGAGCACAGCTAGCTTTACCCCCCCTTGACCTCTCATGCTTCTTGATCCGTTCAGAGAGGTGCTTTAAGTCAGTTAGTCCAGTCTTTGTCCAAGTTGAATCACATTTGTCACTTCTGAAGAGGATACAGGGGAAACAGAAAAGTGCATTGGCTGCTCCACAACCTGCCAGCCACGTCTTACGGTTCAACCAGCTCAGACAAAAACTCTGTTTGTACAATTTATCTTTCTCCTTGGTTTGCTGGGAAATGTTCATTTCAGGTTTGTCGGGTCCCAGCTCCTTAACGAGAAGTTTTTCCTCCGTCGTCCGTCTCGCAAAAGGGTACATTAATAATTTCACCGAATTTGGTGGAAGCTGTGCTTGAACTCCAGTTGTCACTGCCATCGCCATCGCCATCGCCATCATCTCTCTTCCTCGTCACCATAGTTTTTTTTCTCCTGCTGTAGGACAGAGTCTGGGAGTCGCACTACAAAAAAAACCTATCACTGGCTCCTCACGTAGCTCTAGCAATCATAAACCTTCACACATTTTACGTAGCAGTTGCGGCTACATTTCCAGCGCCCCACCGGCATTAAATTTGGTGACATTGATAGGCCGGATTGGCTACTTAGCTGCAGGTCAGGGGCACTTTGCCGAGCGCCCCGTGAGAGAATGATACACTGTAGGTCAGTCTAATCAGAGGCATGCAACAAATTGTGATCACACCAAAATCTAATTAAAGGCCCTGTCAACCATAATATCCACTCAAAAAAAAAAAAAAAAAAGTGGCTGTTGACAGTATTACACTAGTCTTTATCACTTGATTAAAGACAGGTGTAATCATTCCCACAAAACAAAACAAAAATTCAGGTATGAAATTCAAAACAAAGTTTGAGCTCATTAAATCTGTCACCAGGAAGTGCATGATTACTCAAGCTCAGTGTGAAAAAGACACATTTGAAACATTTGGATGGAGAAGGTCACAAAGCTAGCTCGTCAAAACTGCAGTTTGTCCAACAACAAGTGACATTTTTGGGTCATGTGATGACATGTGAGGGCAAATCCCTCTCCCAAAAAAGAGTAAAAGCATTTTAAAACATTTTCAAACTCAATCATAAAGAAACACGTTATGCCTTTTGTGTTCCTGTTGCAGGCCCTTCATTCCCACTGGTGTTTTCACTGGTGTCCTCAAGGCCCCCCTGAGTGCAATCGCACCTGGGTGAGGCCTAGAAGCACATAGTAAAGTGACATGGACTGCTGATGCAGGGTAAACATTTGTTGACTTAAAACTTGTCCTTCGGAAGACTCTGACGACTCCAACTCTTGGGTTACCAGATCCAAACCGACCTTTCGCTCAGACTGTAGACAAAGAGTGTTGAGTGTTACTCCAGGACCACGGAGACAGACAGAGACCTGTAGCCTACTTTTCAGCTAAACTACAGGAATTCCTACTTTTAAAGGTGACTGTAAACTAATTCTGCTCTCGTATGTCTCCGCCAGTCCCACCAATCTTACGTTGTTTCTTTTGCAATGATTCTCCAGGATTTGCACACGGTCCCATAGCATATCCACCTTTTTCCCCATGGTACCGGTGTTTGTCACAAGGCCCTCAGTCGTGTCCTCCAGCTGGGAGATTCGCTCCTCCGCCTCCTCCACTCGTACCTGTAGCCCGCTGACAGAGTTTTTCAGCTCGGTGGTGGTTTCTTTGATGGTCACTACATCAGCAGCTACTTCCGTCAGTTTAGTACTCAGTTTGGTTATTTCAGCAAAGATTTTTTCCATACTTATTTTCTGTTCTGCAGCTTCGTCGGGAGACTTGTCCTCATTAGCAGCTAGCTTGTTCTGAGTAGCTATGTGGCCCATATCCTTAAAATATTTCGACGTTGTCGCCATTTCTCACCGCCAAAAATGTAGTCAAAGTACTAAGAACTTTTCTGGGATAAAGTCTATCAATATTTAGCTCAAGGTAGGCAGATAAATATGGATTAAACAATTAAATTAGTTGCGAGTGGTCTGAGCCCTCCTACAGTGCTGCCATCCTGCTCAGCATACCCACGTGACTCCTCATTTTCATTTAGTTCTAGGGATAACCTAATCAGCATTTCTGTAAATGTGCCAGTATTAGACAGACAGTTAGCTGGCTAAATTTCAACTGCAGGTGAGAAGTTTTGAAACCTATGAAGTGTATTTTTTGGCCACTTGGGCTGTGTTGATTATATATATGACAGCCACCCCAAACTAGAGCTGTAACATTAATTGGTTAATAGATAATTAATCAACTATCAAATTAATCACCAATAATTCTGATAATTGATTAATCACTTTGAGTAATTTTTTAAAGAAAAAAAGTCTCAATAGTCTGTTTTTAGTGTGAATATATTCAAATGTTTTCTGTTTTTTTTAGTCCTCTGTGACAGTAAACTGAATATATCTAGTTTGTGGACAAAAGAAGACATTTGAGGACGTCATCTTGGGCTTCAAGAAATGCTGATCAAGTGATTTTCACACTTTTTTTTGACATTTTATAGTCCAACCAACTGATTGATTAATCAATACATTAATTCTGAAATAATAAATTATGAAATATTAAAAATAATTGTTAGTAGCAGCACCACCCCAAACAAATGAAATAAATGTCATTAGTCCAGTAGTGGCACACTTAAAAGTTATCTTACCTTCTCTGCAATCAAGAGCACTAAACAGTAGAATGAAAACAGATCTATCGGACTTGTGTATACAGCATTTTTATGACAATCAACCATAATCAAAATTCTTTGCTCACCTTAGTTTCCATTGTTTTCACTGGATGCGATTAGTGCATTGTCTTTCTGAGCCACAGCCAGATCTTGGGGTGAATCACTGGGACTCTGGTTCACTACCAGCCTATAAGGATCTGTCACTGCAGAAGGTGATGTGGTGATCAACCTCACCAGATTGTTGATGCATCCCAAAAAGACTGACCAACACTTTTAAATTCACTTAGAGCTGCAAATTAGAGCTGCAAACCACGGCTGCAGACTCAAGAATGACTCGACGACACAATTTTAGAATTCAAGATCTAAACAAGATTAGTGGATTCTGAAAAGGAATAGTGAACTTTAGTGGCTCACTCAGTTACAGCATGGTCTGCGACATGAATATGTTGTTGTCCATGTTGACAACTGTTTAGCTCATCTTGTTCAGATTGCTAATGTAGTCTACAGGCTTTCAGTACACATTGTATTTGAACTTGTTTATGTAATAAATTTGCATTGAACCATTGTAAAAAAGATATGTAGTGTTCATAACCTGTTATGTGACAATTTTAAAGATCTTGTTTTTAAAGGTACACTTGTAGTTTTGGGAAAGAATTTTGAATCAAAAAAGAATATTCACGGATACATACATGACTGACTGAATTAATAAATAATTACAGAATAAACAAATTGTCCTCAAAGAGCATAATTTTCATATTGTTTCTTTTTTTTGCAGGGACCCAACTTTCTGGCTTCAGACAGTGTTTTAGGGACCTCATTTTCCTCTTAGGATCCCTTATTTATTCAGTTATGAAAATATATCAATATTTGTGTTTGTATTATTACTTTTCTGAGTTTGAATTTCTTTTCCAAAACTGCATAATGTGCCTTTATAGTTGCTAGGTTTACACTAAATGGTCAGAAGTATGCCACACAGTACCTTCATAACTGTTAAAAGGATGGTTCCTGTTATTCGAAGTGTGTTTGTATAGGGTACTTATCCATAGTCAGTGTATTGCCCACAGTAGATGTTAGTTGCCTGCTTCTGGTTTGGAGAAGCAGCAGGAGTACCGATGCAGATGAGCTAAACAGTATACTGCTTTAGACAGGGTTAGCAGCAAAATATTTTAACCACTTGAAAGTGTTCTTCCCAACAAAAAAGTATTTAACTTTATGCAATATTTCAAATATATTCACTGCTTTACCTTCCTGTCTGCCAGCCTTTCCAACAGGATCTCACCTTTATACAAGCCAAATATCATATCTCCAAAGCCACCCGAGTCTTAGCAGAAGCACTACTTACTTAATACATGGTTGGTTTGGAGAGCGCGATATTTGGCTTATATAACAGCAGTATACCATGAGAAAAGGCTGCCTGGTAGAAAGGTGAAGCTGAGAAAATATTCAAAATATAATGTACATTTAAACTGATACAAATTTTTGTAAGTGGTTAAAATATGTTATATGTTGTTGCTGACCCTTTCCTTAACAGTGCATTGCTACGCTTCTGTGCTGGTATGCGTCTTTGCTTCTACAAAATTGGAGGCGTGTCAACATCCATCGACTGCAGGTAAGTCAGTGTCACATACAACCTAGGTTCTGTATAAACACCTGAAAAATGTTAGAAATTAGTTTTAATACAAATATGAAATATTGTAGTTAAAGGTATAGTTTTTGCACATTTTCCTGATATTGTTAGTTACATGACGTTGATAGATACTTTATTTTAAACCAGATTTCCAGAGGCTTTGAGTTGCTACACAGTTTACAGATGGCCAAATGTGTTTCTCTGCAATTATAATGTTCTTTTAGGATAAAAAAAGAAATAAAAAATTACTGAAACTGACTGCCTCACTTTTTTGAGTACATTTCTCAGCACTCTCCCTTTATACATAAATAATATTGTATGACACAGAAAAACATCTTCTTTTTTAAGTTTTAAGTTAGTGTTTTTGAGTTACGGATAGTTAAGAGGGCTTACTGAACATGAAATGATGGGTTTTCATTAGGCCTGTCACAGTACGTAACAGCCAATGAAATACAAGTAATTTTTCCAACAACCAATCAAAGCACAGATGTGTTTTTTTGACAGCCAATCAGAATATAGGGAGATTTTACAACAGCCAATCACAATACAGGGGGATTTTCCAGCAACCAATCAGAATAAAGAGGTATTTCTCAACAGCCAATCACATTACAGTGGGATTTTACAACAGCCAATCACAATAAAGGGGGATTTTTCAGCAACCAATCGGAATAAAGAGGTATTTCTCAACAGCCAATCACATTACAGTGGGATTTTATAACAGCCAATCACAATACAGGGGGATTTTCCAGCAACCAATCAGAATAAAGAGGTATTTCTCAACAGCCAATCACATTACAGTGGGATTTTCCAACAGCCACTTACAATACAGGGGGATTTTACTAGACTTGCACTGATTAATCGGCAATGCTCGGAATCGGGCCGGTTTTCACGTGACTGGCCTTGACCGGTGACTAGCCGGTCAGCGTCACAAATCCGGTTCTGTGCCCGTCATTGTTACACACATGTTCTGCACGATGGTCACGTCATGCGCACAGCAGACAAACTGACCGTGACGTCAACACAGCACTGATAACAGCTACACACTCAGACACACGTCTGCATGAAGCTGGTGTCAGCGACAGATTCCAAGAACAGGATAAAGAGAAGACAGACAGTCTACAACGAGACAGAGCAGCTGACAATGTCGCAAAACAGCCGTAAACTCTCTCGCACTTCAGGCTAATGCTAGCAAGCTAGCAGCAGAATGCTGTTCACAGAGGGACAGTTAAAATCTCACCTCCTGTTCTGGCTGAAGAATAAACAACCTGTGTTGATGTGTCTCCTCAAACATTTTCTCATCCAGACTCGTTTAACTTCTGTGTTTGTTTTTCTCACGGCAAAGTTTTACTTCAAACTGTTGCACCGCGTTAGTCTCTGGTTTGTTTACATTCGCTTCCACAAAAGATCACGTGAAATCGCGTACCACGAAATCCCGCGAGATGATCTCGCGAGATCACATTCACCCAATTCAGAATCTTAATATAAAATTATAATAAGGCCTGGTTGTAATCTGGATGATTTTGGAGAAAGTATTAAATGAATATTTAATAGTCAGTGTCTTATTATGAACATATTTACAAGAAAAGTTGCAAAAATGTTTGTGAAAATGGAAATCGGAATCGGCTAAGAAAGTTGAAATCGGTGCAAGTCTAGATTTTACAACATCCAATCACAGCACAGATGTTTTTCATGACAGCCAGTCACAATACGGAGTCATTTTCAAACAACCAATCAGAATAAAGAGGTAATTCTCAACAGCCAATCACATTACAGTGGGATTTTCCAACAGCCAATCAGAATACAGGGGGATTTTCCAATAGCCAATCAGAATAGAGGGGGATTTTAAAACAGCCAATCAGAATAAAGGGGGGTTTTACAACAGCCAATCACAATGCAGGGGGATTTTACAACAGCCAATCACAGCAAAGGGTGATTTTCCAACAGCCAATCAGAATGCAGGGGGATTTTACAACATCCAATCACAGCACAGATGTTTTTCATGACAGCCAGTCACAATATGGGGTCATTTTCAAACAACCAATCAGAATGCAGGGGTTTTTTGCAACAGCCAATCAGAATATAGGGGCATTTTACAACAGCCAATCACAGTGCAGTGGGATTTTCCAACAGCCAATCACAATGCAGGGGGATTTTACAACAACCAATCACAGTGCAGTGGGATTTTCCAACAGCCAATCACAATGCAGGGGGATTTTACAACAGCCAATCACATTACAGTGGGTTTTAAAACAGCCAATCAGAATGCAGGGGGATTTTGCAACAGCCAATCAGAATACAGAGGGATTTTCAAACAGCCAATCAGAATACAGGGGGATTTTCCAGTAACCAATCAGAATAAAGAGGTATTTCTCAACAGCCAATCACATTACAGAGTGATTTTACAACAGCCAATCAGAATACAGGGGGGTTTTCCAATAGCCTATCAGAATACAGGAGGATTTTACAACAGCCAATCACAAAACAGGGTGATTTTCAAACAGCCAATCAGAATACAGGGGAATTTTACAACAGCCAGTCACAATGCAGTGGGATTTTACAACATCCAATCACAGCACAGGGTGATTTTCCAACAGCCAATCAGAATGCAGGGGGATTTTACAACAGCCAATCACAATACAGGGGAATTTTACAATAGCCAATCAGAATAAAGGGGAATTTTACAACAGCCAATCACAATGCAGGGGGATTTTAAAACAGCCAATCACAGCACGGCTGTTTTTCATGACAGCCAATCACAATACAGGGTTATTTTCAAACAACCAATCAGAATATAGGGGGATTTTCTAGCAACCAATCAGAATAAAGAGGTATTTCTCAATAGCCAATCACATTACAGTGAGATTGTGCAACAGCCAATCACAATACAGGGGGAATTTCCAGTAACCAATCAGAATAAAGAGGTACTTCTCAACAGCCAATCACATTACAGTGGGATTTTACAACAGCCAATCACAGCACAGATGTTTTTCATGACAGCCAGTCACAATACGGAGTCATTTTCAAACAACCAATCAGAATGCAGGGTTGTTTTGCAACGGCCAATCAGAATATAGGGAGATTTTACAACAGCCAATCACAATACAGGGGGATTTTCCAGCAACCAATCAGAATAAAGAGGTATTTCTCAACAGCCAATCACATTACAGTGGGATTTTCCAACAGCCAATCACAGCAAAGGGTGATTTTCCAACAGCCAATCAGAATGCAGGGGGATTTTACAACATCCAATCACAGCACAGATGTTTTTCATGACAGCCAGTCACAATATGGGGACATTTTCAAACAACCAATCAGAATGCAGGGGTTTTTTGCAACAGCCAATCAGAATATAGGGGCATATTACAACAGCCAGTTACAATACAGGGGGATTTTCCAACAGCCAATTAGAATACAGGGGGATTTTCCAGCAACCAATCAGAATAAAGAGGTACTTCTCAACAGCTAATCACATTGAAGTGGGATTTTCCAACAGCCAATTACAATACAGGGGGATTTTACAACAGCCAATCAGAATACAGGGGGATTTTACAACAGCCAATCACAGTGCAGTGGGACTTTCCAACAGCCAATCCCAATGCAGGGGGATTTTACAACAACCAATCACAGTGCAGTGGGATTTTCCAACAGCCAATCACAATTCCGGGAGGATTTTACAACAACCAATCACATTACATTGGGATTTTCAAACAGCCAATCAGAATGCAGGGGGATTTTGCAACAGTCAATCAGAATACAGAGGGATTTTCAAACAGCCAATCAGAATACAGGGGGATTTTCCAGTAACCAATCAGAATAAAGAGGTATTTCTCAACAGCCAATCACATTACAGAGTGATTTTACAACAGCCAATCAGAATACAGGGGGGTTTTCCAATAGCCTATCAGAATACAGGAGGATTTTACAACAGCCAATCACAAAACAGGGTGATTTTCAAACAGCCAATCAGAATACAGGGGAATTTTACAACAGCCAATCACAATGCAGTGGGATTTTACAACATCCAATCACAGCACGGTGATTTTCCAACAGCCAATCAGAATGCAGGGGGATTTTACAACAGCCAATCACAATACAGGGGGATTTTACAATAGCCAATCAGAATAAAGGGGAATTTTACAACAGCCAATCACAATGCAGGGGGATTTTAAAACAGCCAATCACAGCACGGCTGTTTTTCATGACAGCCAATCACAATACAGGGTTATTTTCAAACAACCAATCAGAATATAGGGGGATTTTCTAGCAACCAATCAGAATAAAGAGGTATTTCTCAACAGCCAATCACATTACAGTGGGATTTTGCAACAGCCAATCACAATACAGGGGGAATTTCCAGTAACCAATCAGAATAAAGAGGTACTTCTCAACAGCAAATCACATTACAGTGGGATTTTACAACAGCCAATCACAATACAGGGGGATTTTCCAGCAACCAATCAGAATAAAGAGGTATTTCTCAACAGCCAATCACATTACAGTGCGATTTTACAACACCCAATCACAATACAGGGTGATTTTACAATAGCCAATCACAGCACAGATGTTTTTCATGACATCCAATCACAATACAAGGTCATTTTCAAACAGCCAATCTGAATAAAGGGGGATTTTGCAACAGCTAATCACAGCACAGATGTTCTTCATGACAGCCAATCACAACAGAGGGGTATTTTCAAACAAACACACAACACAGGGAGATTTTACAATATATAAAATTTTACAATATATGATTATCAAAGTTCATAGATTGTTTAATGTGTATGTTATTTAGGAGGTGTGTCAAAAAGTAACAGGACGTAGTGTGCTGTGTGAGCTATGAGTCGGGTAGGGATTAGCGGGTTGTGTCAGTTTGTGACAGATTTTTCCTCAGCCGGACCAGAAACTTCAGGTTGGTTCATTGCTCTGTGCCCATCACTTGACGGCCTGAAACTAAAGAAAAAAGGTCATATATTTGTATACAATATAATTGATATGAGTATGCAGTTATCAGTATGACTATTTCTACCATTGTATATGATGGAATATTAGAATGTCAGTATCAATATATAAAAATGCACAGTAACAAAAATCAAGTAGGGCAAGAACATCCTCTGAATTAAAATTGAATTCAAATATAAAAAATAATTCAGAGGATTATCTTCTGCCTCCTCAAACCTAATGTACCCCAGTGTGGGGGCTGGATTTGTTTTTAGAGTGGCAGTGTGAAAATATTTTAAATGTATGGCAAACAGGTTCTGGTAAGGATGGAATGTAAGGTTTATGCCACAGGTATCCTAAATTAACAGCATTGGGAAATACCCAAATCATTTTTTTGTTTCTGTAATGGTTAATACACCAGTATGTAGAGGGAATTTAACCGAAATATTTCTAATGCTAAAATGTAATTATTATTGTTATCCATGAATTTTCAAATTTACTGTTTACAAAAAAACCCAGAAAACATAGTAAAGCACATTATTATTTCTTGATTAAGATGTCAAATTATAGTTATTTACTTGCATTCCTGAACAGAAAAAAATGTTTTAGTGGTTGAATGCTATGCTTGATTAATTTCTGACTTCTCAGAGAAGCCCAGTGAGCCAGCTCAAATTTGGGTACAAAAAGGTGAATTCAGTTTGAAATTCCTCATTCCTGTTCACAATGGTAAAACGTCGAGAGTGCAGTGAAAATCAAAGAGTACACATTAAAACACTTCATGATGCTGGATGATCTCTGAGACAAATAGGGAAAGACATGGAGTCAATTGCTTCTGTGCTCAAAAAGTTACATTCAGTCACCCAAAAATGTATCTGTTTCACAAATGAATCACCATAGTTCACGTTCATGTAATTTATGTTTGGAGCAGACAAATCCACATTATCCTGTTTATTTATTTATTTATTTTTTGGTTTGATTTTTGCTGTTACAAATACCCATTTTTGGTAAACTGAAGAATAACGACAAAAAATTAGAAGATAGTTATGTCCTCAACTTATTTCCACGATCCAATACAAAAGTATCAGAACTGATCAATATTAGTATGCTCAAAATAATATAATTGATTTCAATGCATTGCTGTTTCTTATTAAATTCTCTCACCCCTTTTTTTTCTTTTTCTCACAAGATAATCAAAATTAATTAGTACAGAGGAATTCTCTACTCTTCTACGCATGCTTTTTGGAGTCTTACTTCACACAATATAATTATTACCCAGTAATGATTTTTCCATACACTATTGTGGTTTTAGTAAACACTGAGTCTTACTTTGCACAATACGACAATTAACCAGTGATAATTTTTCCCATACAGTATTGTGGTCTTAGTAAACTCTTTTAAGTTGGACTCGTCAGTGCACCTCCAGGTTTCTACTAAACCTTGGTTAAAAACTGTCGGGACTCTTTCCCATCTCAACTCTTATATCTTGACATCTTTAGTAACCTGATTTTTCCCCCTTTTTTATTTTTCTAAAAATCAATTAAATAAATTTTCAGATTCTCACCAATCAGAATTGTTGAATCGCAGCGCTGAGTGAGTCTGGTCTCGGGTCTAAGGCCCTCCTTCTCACCAGTCTTTGTGGGGAGGTTGAGGTTGAAGGGAATATCTCCTCAGGGTGTGCACTACCACCGTCGACCCTGAGTCCAGAAACCCTCACACAAGCGATCCCACTTCTGACACCAAATTGTAAATTGAAAATCTGAAAATTAAGACCATGACCCCATGACCAAGATTGTCTTTCTGGTGTTTTAATCGAGCTTTGCAAAGGATCAGTACACAGTCACACTCAAAGTGTAAAAGGAACTGATAATCAAGTCAAGAATGTAAATCTGTCTTACAGGGTTAGGAGATGAAGGAGGTTGGGTCAGGATGGACCTGAACTGCTTATCGGGAGAGTCAGGATGTGATTGTGTTATCAGAAGTTGTTCTTCCAAAGGGAAAACAGCTGTGTGTACAAGGACGAGTAACCAGTTAGTGCCTGACAGAACATGCGAAATAACTAAGAGGAACAACAGTGACCAGTTTGGTGAATAATTTTCCCACCACAGTGGTTACACAGCGTTGGGTAATTTCTCTATCATCCCTGGACACATCAAGTCCATAAATACTGGGCAACAGGTCCCACTCGTTACAACGCAGACATTCTTCCTCTGTGGGCATAGAGTCACAGCATTCACAGGAGCACAACCAATCTTCACAGATTCACAGACATGCAGCAGCTGCTTCACCCTCATCTGCCCGTTGCCCCTCTCTCTCTATCCTCATCCGCTCTTTGTTTGTAGGAACTCAAACTCCTCATCCGTATACTCGGGCTTAAATAAGTACTGGCAGCCACTGAAATCAAAGGTCTCATCTACATTCTCCAAATCAGGTAAATATTTAGCCATGACACTTCAATCGGCCTAGTAAACTCTCACCTGTACTATGGGACAACCAACTGACTTTTACAAGTCATGGCTCCTCAGTTTTCTTCCAGTAACAAGCAAAGATCCCGTGAGATTTTGTCACACACAGTCCGGAGCAAGTGAAGGGTAAGACAGACGCTTCGCATGCTGTTGACAGAGATAAAACTGGCAATCTGAGCGGGTCTGTGGTGAAAAAAAGCACTTTCAATGCAAGAACTTGTACGGGACACATTTGTCCAATGTATACTGTTGTACTTATTTCGCAGCTGCCAGCTGCATCTGCTTTCCTCAATACTGGACCAATTTCAAAACGAGCTGTCTCAATCAAGGCCAAGGTTGAAAATTTCCAAAGTTGTCCTTTAATACTCACTCATAATTACACCATGTCTTGATGGAGACTACATTCTATGAAATTTTCTGACCATTCTATGGCCATTATCACTAAAGGCTAAAACACACCGGGCCATGCTGCATCACTCTCGTCCAAGACAGTGTGCTTGGAATATATCTCGACCTCAGCATCTCTGACCCTCCATCTTTGCCATCAAGCTAGCGTGTGTTGTGAGACTGAGCTCCTGTCTGTGCAGGAGAGCAGAGGCAGTGGTCTGAAGAAGTGTCTGTGTGTTAAAGTGATAGTTCACCCAAAAATGAAATTCCACTCATGCCATTTACACCATGTTTTTAGCCTAAACAGGGCTGTACAGTGCGACAATTTTCGACGTAATTTGGTAATAAAAATCATTCTGTGCGAAGAGAAATACGTGTCCACTCGCACAAGTGTGAAGGAGTTGCGCTGGTATCATGTCTAAAAAAAAATAGTAGGGAAAACAAGGCTATAGGCCACATACGGCCTGCGAGATAATTTCACGTGTCTGTTATGAATGGCCCATCGGTAAATAGCACTCCCACCACTCATACTACAAATCCCACAACGCACTGCGTCAGCTGCCGCGCAACTCGAGAAATAAATCAGCTCGCAGTCGCGAAGACGCAGGTCAATATGTTCATCTGTACCTGATGGGCTGATGGGTTTGTAATATTATTATATGAGCATATTTTTATGCCAAATGCAGTGCCATTGAGGGTTTGCATGATTAAAGTGTGCGATATCTTGTGTGCAGACAAAAAGCAAGCATTTTCAAATGTAACCCCCACCTGGATATGTGAGCTGAAATATTCTGAGCTGAAATATTCTCGTTTTCTTTTGTTATTGTTGAAGAAAAAAAATATTTTAAATCCTATTTATTTTATTGAGGAAAAAGTTGTTGCAGTCTGGCTGTTCAAATTCATATTTCTGAATAAAACATAGTCAGTTTTAGACAGTTTAATAAATGTTAATCCTGTTTGGCCCGCGACTTAGACTGTGTTTTAAATTTTGGCCCTTTCTGTGTTTGAGTTTGACACCCCTGCTATAGGCCGTCTCTTGTCCTATACGTCAGTTGTTGTAGCAATGCTTCACGGGAGTTGTAGTTCTAAGTGTGTACGGTCCTTCTCAATCCGAATACAAAAGAACTACATTTCCGGGTAAACAAACCAAAAAAGCACTGTTTTGTAAATATTGTGTGGCGGCAGGTGAACTGATGGCAGGGAATACGCCGTACATCACAGGGAGTACAATCTTTAAACGTGACAACGTTTATAAACACAGTATTACAAAGCGACACATCACCTGTAGAGATGCTCACCTCGCCTCAAGTCAAGTTGTTTTGTAACATATTGTTCTGTTTTGAGTGTTCAATTTGAATGTTCAAGTACGTAAAATAAATGAGAATTGAAAGATCTGCTGCTGATTTAAAAATAATTTCAGTGGAAACGTGGAAAAAAAGTGGAAATAGTGTTACTGCAGTATTTTATCACTAAGAAATAACAAGATTTGTATGCATAGGCCTATGATGAGTAAATGGCAGATTTTAGTGTTGAACAGTAAAAATGACTAATTTTACTATTTTTCTCAAAGATGAAACCCTAACATTACAGAATGCATTATTATAATCAGCAACTTTGAGATTAAAAAAAATGTGGTTTGAATGGGAGTTAATTGTCCTTAACATCTAAATCTGATGCTACACAAAAAGTAATAATGCATCAAAGTCAATATTTTGGTTAATCCTTGACATATCCAAGACTGATAAAAAAAAAAATGCCCCAGCCACCCAACATTTGTTGTATGGAAAATATCTAAATTTCTTTGCTTTTTTTCATAAATAATAACAGTGATATCGAGTAATCAAACAGGCATTTAAAGGGTTAAACTTCTCAAAATGATTGAATGTTTAGTTTTGGGGGCAGGACTGAAGTTGTTTGAGAGATTTATGCAGAAAAAAGTAGAAAAATATGAATCTGTACTTTTTTTAATGTAGTTTTTATGGAGGTGGACATTTTTGTCCTTAACAACCAATTAGGATGGAAATTAAGACGAAGCCAGGGGGTTAACATTTGATCAGTATCGAATTTAGCCAATAAACACGTTAACTAACTATCCAACTGTGTGTGCTACTAAATTTTTCTTTGTGCTATTAAAATTTTTAACTTGCTAGCACCAGTGCTACCACCTAAAAAAGTAAGTGTACAGCCCTGCTAAATGTCATCTGTAGCCTTTCAGGTCCAAATGCTCTGTAGTCATGGTAATGGGGTCCTTTGATGAGAGGGTCCTGCAAGGACAAATGGACCACGCTCATTCCAGCCCAGGTGCCCCACTCCCAAAGCAAAACAGCTACGAAGATCTAGAGAGGGACAGCAGAGAGGAGGGAGGGAGGGGGATCGTGTGTGAAGTGCCGACTGATAGAAAACTTTTTTGATGATAAATCCTGATGGTACTGAACAGTTATCTGATTAAAATATCTGTCTGAAACAGACAGATGCTCGGCTACGCTATGAAATGTTTGTCACTTCACTGCATTATTCTGAAGCCTGCAGTGTGTTTTGGCCTTTGGGAAAAAAGTGTATAGTTTTTTTTAAGGCTGCCTCAAGGGTTAAAGGGATATTTTTCAAGTGTTTAAAGTGTAATTCAAATGAAACTTTATTCAATCAAATACATTAACCTAAATGACAAATATGCCCAGAAACCCTCAGAGGCACTGCATTTGGCATAAAAATACATGCTCAAATAATTACATGACAAACCCAAGTCCATCAGGCACAGATGAGCATACTGACCTGCTCAATTTAACATTAAGGCCAAAACGCACTAAAAACTTCAATAGTTAAGTCAATTGAAGCTTCTAATAGCGCACTGCACTGTAGCGATACTAATTTCAAACAAGGTAAACTTCCAGCTCTCCTCACAGATCAACGATAAAGAAGGGCACTACTTAATGGTCAAAGGTTTAATTGACCACAAACAAGTTACATTATTGAATGTTTATAGACCACCAGGAAATAATAAACAGCTGATCAAAAAAGTTTTTAATCTTAGATCTGGTGTGTGATATAGTGTCAGGTGTGTTGGTATGTGGGGGAGACTGGAATATCCAACTTTATCCCTCCATGGACTCCTCAAACAAAACAAAACAAAAAAATAATAAGACCTGAAGCAGTATACATCAAAAAATTGCTTAAATAATTTGGCATGGTACATGTGTGGAGGGAGCTAGACCCACTTGATAGATGCTTTACTTTTTTTTTCTCATGCTCATTCTGTATATTCAAGAATTGATTATTTTTTTATGTTTAATTCAGATCACCACAGGATTACCAAATGTAACATTGGGGTAAGGGGCATCTCTGATCATGCAGGGGTATATTTAACACTGCATTTTGACAGCAAGCCCAAAGACACATTGTGGAGATTTAACACTAATCTTTTGAATGATCCTCAATGTCAGAAATACAAAAAGGGAGAATTTCAAGAATACATGACCCATAATGACAATGGCACAGTGTCTCCCAGTACACTGTGGGACGCTGCAAAAGCTGTTATAAGAGGTAAACTTATCATGTGGTCAGCTCAGAAGAAGAAGGAAAAAGAGAAACAAGGATTTGACTGAAAAGTCTTTGGAGAATAAACACCCATTGGAATGGTATTAAACCTTTAGAGAGATTATAATACCAGTTCTTAAGGAATGTTTTAATTATGTTCTTCGAGGGGGGGAGACTCCATCGTCCTGGACACAAGCAGTAATTTTAGTAATTCCTAACACGGGTAAAGATAAGTCTAGTTCTTACAGACCCATATCTGTTTTAAATATGGAGGAAAATATAATCCTGGATTTCACAGATACAGACCAAACTGGTTTTGTAAAAAACAGGCAGACCCAGGACAATGTGAGGCGGGCTTCCACCTCATTGAGTATATGAGAAACAGTGGATAGAGAATCTATTGCCGAGAAAGCTTTTGATTCTGTTCGATGGGAATATTTATACTTGGTTCTTAGACGATTTGGTTTTAACAGCCAGGTAGTTGGATGCCTGAAATCTTTACCTTCATTGCTCTCCCACAGCCAGAATTAAAATAAATGGGAATTTATCTAAAACAGCGTCTCTTGAGAGGGGATGTTGTCAGGGATGCCCCCTCAGCCCTACACTTTTCGCCCTCTTTATTGAGCCACTAGCACAGGAAATCGGAGAAGATAATGACGTAACAGGCATATTGATTGGAGATACACAACACAAGACCTGTCTGTACGCAGATGACATTCTTGTGACGCTTACCAACCCTAATGAAAGCTTGCCTAAATTACTGTCTCTTCTTAAAGTATTTGGTTCATACTCCGGGTACAAATTGAACTTACAGAAAACCCAAACTTTTTACTATGAACCACAAGAAAAAGTTTACAGATTATGTCATTTTAAATGGAAGGGTGACATAATTAAATACCTGGGAGTACAAATACCTAGAGATCTAACTGCCATCTATGAACATAACTATACTCATATAACAGCGGATATTAAGGCCGATTTAAATCGCTGGTCATTATTACCAATGAACACGTATAATCGAATAGACGTTATAAAGATGAATATATTACCCAGGCTGCTCTACCTTTTTCAGTCATTGCCTGTTGATGTCCCTCCCAAGCAATTCAGTGAGTGGAACAGAATGATTTCAACCTTCATTTGGGGAAAGCAAAGACCCAGGATTCGATTTCAAACATTACAATTACCCAAGGACAGAGGAGGAAGGGCTTCAGCCTGCTTAGAAGATTATTACAAAGCAGCACAGTTACGTTTTCTGTGTGATCCTACATATGATGCGCAACGGAAAGACATAGAACAAACTCAAACAAACATACCTCTTCAATCTATATTTGGGGAAAAATCCCTTCAGAAGAAATATTTAGACAAATTATCTAAATGGACTGCAGTCCCCTTAAACATTTGGCATAAAGAATTTAAAGACCTGAACTTCGAGAGGAATGCACGAATATTACACTGGGTGGCGTATGACACAGAATTCACACCGGCTAAATTTGAAAACAGATTTAAACTCTGGACAAATGCAGGCATGACCTCATACTGTATGATATCCTCCAATAGAGGCTTAGATACCTTTCAACAACTTTCAAAAACATATAACGTAGTAAAGAAAAGCAATAACCAGAAAATGGTTGAGCATAGAACCTCCTAAAACCTTTGAGTGGATAGAAATAGTTAATGACATTTATACTATGGAACGATTGACCTTTTCCCTGAAAAAAATGGAAGTCCTATTTGAAACTGTAGTGATTTCTTTATACATGTTTGGTTGGAGAAACAATGTAATGTATTTTTCCTATGCACAAACAGAGCAGACTTTTAAGTTAAGAAAGAATGGGAGACATCTCACTTTGAAGGAAACACTGAAGACTAGCATTAAATGGAGCCAAGGATCATAAAAACTTTTTGGACCTCAAATAACACTCATGGACATAAAGGACTTTTTCGACAATGAATGTAACCCGGGTTCATTCAATCCTCATTCTGTATGTTTAGCATTTCTCTACACCTGTGATGACCCTGTCTGTTTTAAGTTCTGTTTTTGTTTAAAAGAAAATAATAAAAATAAAGTTTAAAAAAAAAATTGTGTTGTTAAAAAGGAATTCACATTAAAGCATTAACGCGTTAACTTTGACGGCCCTATTAAATATACATTCATCGCATAGTTTGTGTTTTGCAGCTACACCCTACCTCAGAAATGTTGTGTTTTTTGTCTGACAATTAATTACAGGAATATTTTTTAGTCATAATTTGTCTGCAATCTCATTATGTGAAATAAAAAAAATAGTATCATTAAGCCAGTATCAGAAATTGTATCGAATCGTGAGTTGAATGTATTGTTACATCCCTAGTCACCATTAGGGATGTTCCTGGTGACTAATTTCCCTGTCGATTAAGGCAAAATTGAATTTAGACTAATCGACTGGTCTAACACTAAGAAAACACTCAGAAAGCTGCTAAAATGTAGTAGAATTTATTGATTTATGATGTTAAACACTGTCCGAAAAAAATACTGTGTTTATTAAGAGCCATTTGAAGACGTTAATCACAGTCTACAATCGCAAAATCGTACTTTAAATGCCGCTGAAATGCGCGTTATTTTGCGCTGTGCAATACAAGCCTCACACATTGCTGTACAAAACATGACAACAACTCACTAAACGCTTCACCTTTTCAGACCAGAGGGTCACAGTGTCTGCGTGTAAAGGACCCAGAGCTAATGTTAGCTGCCAGCCTGACACACAATGTGGCTAATGTTAGTAATGCTAGCAGCAGCAGTTTGGCTTGCAGATTTATGTCCGTGTAAGTTCTTAATGTGGGCACATTTCTCCAGTCGAGTGAATACATATCAGCTTATTCTGTCACAGTTTTACATTCATCTGTCCGACTTTGCAACTCTGGATGTTTATATCAGCAAACATCCCCAAACATCATCCAGACTTCTTCAGGTTTCTTCTTTTGTTTTTTTTTTCTCACTGCTAAGCATTACTACAGCAAACTGTTGCATGAAGTCAGCCTCTGTTTTGTTTACATCTGCCTACCATCACAAGAGATTGCGGTTCCTCTGGTATATAAACTTGATAAGACTGAGGCTAAGAGTGACCCGGAGCACTTTTGAAGAAAATGTAAAAGATTTCATTGCCAGTGATTTATTATGAATGTACAATTCAATTTTCCAAAAATGTTTTTGTATACTGCCGATTACAGGTCTTACAAAGAAAGAAAATTTGAATTAGCAAAGGTCAGACTTTAAATAGAATGGAATTGGCCATGGACACTGCAATCTATACAATTCTAATCATACAGTTGGTCTAATAATGTTGGTTGGTTAATGGTTTAATAATTTGTGTATCAATTACTTTGTGGCTGATCAGGTTAATTAGCAGCTAATTATTGTCAGTTTCTAACTGCAGTATGCAATAAATGGTTGCCCTTTGTGTGTGTTTACCTGTCACTCACTACTGAAAGTACACAACACAATAAAAACCCGATATTTTTATAATAGTGAAATATAAAATGAGTTTTTACGTTGTCTGATTGACTGCATTTATTTAGTGGTTTGATTAATGGTTTAAGGTTACGGGCTGTTTCCCAGAGTTGGGACAACCTTAAGGGAGACCTTGAAATACAACTTACGATGCACGTAGCGCTACGAAGGCTCTGGGAAACGGGGCCCAGGTCTGACAAAGAAAGAACCAATACTTTTATAGTCATACTCCTATTACGCTATACCACATGGAAGCAGCTTACCTTAATAGTGATAACGCACTTGCCACTCTGTATTTTACACCCAGCAGCAAAGTCTTGTAACACCAGTATACACACTGAGTGTTAAAGTGAAAAACATGGTGACACAAAACACTGCATGCCAAAAACATAATATAGGACAAGCAATTGTATAATTCCTCTGGAATAAAAAAAAAAAAAAAACATTCAAAAAACACAGAGAAATAACCACTGGCAAAGGACAATCCCATCGTTACTTTGTGATCATCTCATGAAATCTTTGAATTGATACAACAAAGTACGTAGTAATTTCTGGGGTAGTGGATCTTTTGTTTGCTCCGTTTTGTTATATGATTTTGTCTTTTATGTGATGCAGAACAGGAATTAGCTGTAAACCAGTTTTAAGTGAGTCAGAGCTGTTTAATTCTAACTGATTTTATTACATTATTTCTAATCTTTTCCTGCAAATAATAAATGAAATAAAAGTGAAAAATGTTTCTCATTTATCTCATTTACACATGAGACTCATAATAAGATATAAACATCACTGTAAAGTCTCCCTCTCTGTCTCTACTGTTACTATATTTAGTAAAACTATCAGGATTTTTTGGCAACTAACAGCACTCTACAAACATAGCATTAATTGAATCAAAATGTAAAGACTGACACATTGCATTGTCTTGTATTGCGTCGTATCGTATTGTATCGTATTGTATCAGAATTGAATCGTTTCGAACCGAATCGTTGGCCGCTTAAAGATTTATAAAATATATCGTATTGTTGAACATGTATTGAGATACGTATCGAATTGTCTCAGTCAGTGAGATTCACACCCCTAGGCCTGATGCTATCAGCTAGTGTTTGTGAATCGTACTCCTTACAGCAGTGGTTCCCAGGCTTCTTTGGCTCGTGATCAAATATCGGCAATATATGGTTAAAACATATATTATAATGCTCTCTCTTAACCCACCATATTTTATTGAGCGGCTGAGGTTGTGTTTTTAACATTATAAAGATTAATTTAATTTTAATTTAGCAATTATTTATTTAAGTATCTGTCAAACCCATTTTGAGGTCCTGACCCAAGGTTGGGAACCACTGCTGTAAGGAGTACATACCAAATTCTGAAACTGAAAAGAAAAGATCTGAAACTGAAACAGAAAGATCCAAAAGTGAAAAAAAGATTTGAAACTATAAAAAATAATATTCGAATCTGAAAAGATAAAATTTGTAACAGAAAGAAAGAGGATCTCAAATATCAAAATAATTACCAGAGTGAATCATAATTATACTTAACCTGAAAATTTTTATTGAGGGGCAACACTCTTCTCTTCATAAGCTCATAAGCTCGATTCTCCTGGCTCTTATTTTGATAGAACTAATTTAACTTCCAGGTCAGATGTCTGCCTTTCAACGGTTTTCAAGTCAACAAGTAAGAAATAAGATAACACCAGTATAATTTACAATAATTATTTGGATTTCTCTCTTGTTTTTATTTCTGCCAGTAAAAATAGAAAATTAGCTCCCTTGACCAATTTTTCTTTGCTGGCTTAAAAGCACTAACTTGAGGGTATACTCCCTCTTGTGGCATAAATAGGCAACAATTTGGGGTTTCATCTGTACATTGTGTGAGTATACCTATGAATTACTGGTTAAAAATTACATATTTATTTTTCAAGGAGGAATCTGACTGTTCAGTTATCTCTGTGCAAGCAGCTACAGTCTGAGAGGCTACACTTGACATTTAGGCTAAAAACATGGTGTAAATGGCGTCTTTTTGGGTCAAATTTTAATGTCGCAACTTACGGACACTTGGATTACACCACATGAGCAGTATGAGACATTTTGTGGGGGTTTTTGTGTGTATTCTTTTAACATTTTAAAATTGGTCACTGTTCACTTCAATTGTACTGGATTTGGCTGCAACACTGTTTTCCACAGAAACCCCGGGAGTGTTTTGTGAACTGGAGATCTTCACTCAGTGAATTTTCATTTTTGGGGGAACTACTGCTTTAGGACATTACAACCTTCAAATATTAATGTTGTATTTGCCTTTAAACAATATCCAATGAATATTTATTATATTGATATATATTTTTTATTTTCATAAAGTTACTTTAACTTCTGTGTCAAGTCTTCCTGTCAGTCATATCAAAATGGAAAACAATACATGTATGTTTTAGCAAACAGGACATTGCAACCTTCAAACATTAATTCTGTGTTTGCCTTCAACTACAATGAAATTACATTAAATAAACAATATATCAATATATATAATATATATGGCTTGTGTCAGTTAGGCAATGAAGGAAAGCATCACTAAAGGCACAAATATTATAAGTTAAAGGCAAGATATTAGTTAAAAGCAAATACAGAAATAGTATTTGAAGGTTGTGTTGTCCCATTTACTCAGGGACTTATTGTTTTATGTTCAGATGTAACAGAGATAGCTAAACAGTCACTGGGCACTAGTTTCCTCTCTGAAAAATAAATGTGTAATTTTTAGCCAGCAATTCATAGGTATACTCACACATTGAACAGATGAAACCCTGAGTTATTGCCTGTTTTTGCCACAAGAGGGAGTATACCCTCAAGTTAGTGCTTTGAACCAGAAAACAAAAATGGGTAAAGAGAGCTAATTTTCTTTTTTTTTTTGCCAGCAGACATAAAAACAAGAGTAAAAATCTAAATAATGATACTAAAAAAAGGGATCAGTTTTGGTGTAATTTTATTTCTTACTTGTTGACTTGAAAACAGCAGAAAGGCAGACAGTTGACCCGGAAGTTAAATAAGCTCTATCAAAATAAGAGCCAGGAGAATCAAACTCAGACATAGCATATATGAAGACATGAGTGTTGCCCCTTCATACCATAGTAGGGAATATATCCTATAAATAATAAACCAAAATGTGAAATTGCTCATCTTTAAATCCAAAATAATTTTATAGATTACATCCTAACCAACCATCCTAAGCAATCTATGAACTTTGATAAATATAAAGGCAAAGGGCTGAGTTTCTTCAGTTTTCAGGACACATTATAAGAGACAAAATACTATTTTTTGAACTATGAAGGTAAACACAGAGTAAATGTTTGGAGATTACAAACACATGTATTAAAGATATTTACATCATATCGAAACAAAAGACTCGCTTATGCTGGTTTATAATGGTTTATGCGTGTTGGACTAGTAGTAAGAATTTTCATATAAATTATTTCAGATTCATCGATTCTTTAACTAGAATGTAATCTTTCAAGTATTTTAGATGTAAAAATGACCTTTTTTTAATTTTGGTTTAAAATATAGAAAGGGTACACTTAAGGGTATATTTCATAAACGTGTCATAAACAGACAACAACTCTTTGTCTTCATATGTGCTTAATTTATGTGCTATGAGTTATATTTTCCTGGCTCAGACAAATAGACAGTATATAGAATGTTGCATATATATAAGTTCTTGCTGCTCACACAAATTAAACAGGATTTTGAGCGGTGCTCCCTACTAAATCTTTCTGTAGCTGCCAGAATCAATGCAATTAAAATGAATGTTTTCCCGCACTTTTTATAGTTATTCCAATGTATTCCAATATTTCTTCCTCTTTCATTTTTCCATAAAGTGGACAGTCTTATTCTCGGTTTTGTTTGGAATAAGAAGTCTCCAAGGTTACGTAGACAAGTTTTACAGAGGCCCAAAGCTCAGGGCGGAATGGTGTTACCAAACTTCCTGTACTATTATTGGGCAACAAACATATGAAATTTGAACTACTGGGTCAAATATGGGGATGCTGAGGTCCCTCCGTCATGGTTGATTTTGGAGTCAAATTCTGTTCACCCGGTATCACTAAAAGCCTTCCTGTACTCACCCTTGTATTCTTCTATTTCTTGTTATACTGACTGTTATACTATGATAGTGTCCTCCAGTATTAAAATATGGATTCAATTTAGACATCATCTTGGCCTGCAAACACTTTATACTGGGGCTCCACTAGAAATATATATATATACATATACATATATATATATATATATTGTGGTGGATTTATTGGACCATGATGCTGTATTCGCTGTGTAAAGATTTATTTCATCACAACTTACAATTTACAATTTAATTTAGCAGACATTTTTATCTAAAGTCACGTACATCCGAGAGCTAATACAACACACAAGCAAGGATCTAGTCATGAGAGAACAACACGAATAAGTCCCATGAAGCAAAGGTCAAGTCTGACTGAGAGACTCTGACAATCGTTCCACCAGAATGGAAGAGTCTAGCAAGTGACCTTGAACTCTGTTGTGGTGGTCGAATCTGGTGTCTTTCATTTTAGATTATTAGAACATGATGTTGGTCTAAACCGTGGAAGAAAATACAATTGTATTTACCAGAAAATGTAAGTGGTTGTAAGTCACCATTTACGTTTCACTTTCAAAGAAACTGCCCATAAAAATTGTACAGATTTGATATTTGATTAGAACTTTAAAGCGGTGAAGAAATTTTCAGCAAATGCTGCTCTAGATGTGCTTTAATTTTACAGAAATGAATCTAAGGATTAACAGAAGTGTCCATTTCTTCTCTAAAAGATAAATCTGTAATTTTTACCCAGTAAATATATAAATAACCTGAGGCACAGCACATCTTAAGACAGAAGTTGTTGTCCCTTTATGCCACAAGAGGGAGTATATGTTTAATGAGCTCAAGGAATTACATACATCACACACCTTATGCTGTGGTGCTATAAAAGAAAGGCTGGGCAGAAATGTATAAAAACACTGCAAACTCTGGCTTTTTTGCAGAATACCAACCATGTAAAGGAAAAAAAATAATACTTTATTCAAGGGTCAGACAGATACAGCTACCATTTCCTGCCACCTACAAAGTTTTAGAGGAATGGATTTTTTTTTAATTCGTATAGATATTCTGGGGCAGTGGTTCTCAAACAGGGGTCTGTGGCACAAGTGGATTGGTGAAAAGTTTTTAGACTCATTAATTAAAAAAGAATATCTAAATAAATATCTAGCCTATAGTTTTATTCATAATTCCAACAAATAATATATGTTAAATCTTAGCAGTGCCTTTAGCTATAATGAAATGAGACAGAATAAGCAATGCCTGAAGTGACAATAAAGTCATTTCTGGTTTTGGTTTAACTTCTATTCCAATTGCTGATTTGAGGACATGGACCAAAAAAGCAAGTGGATTTTTCATTGTTATTATTTTTTGTTTGTTTCTTTGTTTGTTTGTTTGTTTGATATATCGATATATAATGATATATTGTATATTTGTTTATCCTAATTATCAAAGTTAAATACAGTTTGGGAGGAATGATACATAGACCCCTCTTCAAGATCAAGATCCAGTCGCTCACCTGGTAGAACACATGCCTTATTTGCAAAGGCGGACTCCTTGTGCAGAGTGTTTCATTCCAGCCCTTGGACATGTGCTGCATGTCATCTGTTCTCTCTCTGCCACCTGTCCTATCACATTCTTCAGTCTGCCCTGTTATTGAAGCCAAAAAAAATCAAGCTGTAATGTTATTCAATACATAAGACATGATTTTTAATGTCTGTAATGTGGAAACTAGCTTCTAACCCCTGAGTGGAAAATGAAGTGCTTTTTACCAGCTTATCTCACTGTTAGGAGATATATTTTAAATTATGTTCGGATTCCTCATTAGCTCAACTGTAATTACGCATGTTCCATATGCAAAAACTGCATCCTTACTGCAGCGGCCCTGGTTTGATTCCAGTCAGAGTAGGGAGGAGGCTTAAGTGTTTCTTAAGCAGAGGAGAACATGACAAAGAATTGATGAGAGACAGTGAGTTAGTAAAACACTATGGATTGGACTGTGCGGGGATAACATTTGTGGTCGATCTCATGAGAGATGTGCTCATGTAACAATAATAATGATCAACTTTTTTTTATGTACCACTTTTTTTAATGTTACCAAGTACTTTACAAGATAAAATAAAACTAGACAAGGCTGATAAATCTTCCATAACAACAATGCCAGAAATGAAAGTGATCATAACAGGGAGACTTTGGTCAACTTTCCATTAGCAGAGTGATAACACAATTACAGTGCTTTCACAGTCTTACATGGTGATACAGTTGATTTCATTTCCACTGGATGCCCACATCTGCCAGGCTCACAAAATGGCATTCATGGACACAGGAAGTACAATTAGGCTTACAAAGTATTCAGTTCTTAAAGGATAACTTCAGTATTTTTCAACCTGGGTCCAATTTCCCCATGTGTATGTGTGTGCATGATTGATGGGGACAACTCATTTTGAAATTGGTCCAGTATTGAGGGATGCAGATGCAGCCAGCAGTCGCGAAACAAGTTGCAACAATATATATGGGGGCAAATGCCTCCTGTAAAACTTCATGCATTGAAAGTGCTTTTTTTTCACCACAGACCAGCTCAGATCACCAGTGTAAACTCTGTTAACTCTGTTAACAGCATGCAAAGCACATCTCTTAACCTTCACTTGCTCCAGGCTGTGTGTGACAAAATCTCATGGGATCTTAGTGTGTTGCCAGAAGAAAACAAAGGAACCATGACTGAGAGCCGGTCAGAGTGGAGTTGGTTGTCCCTGAGTGCAGTTGAGAGTTTCGCTATATCGATTACAAAAGAAAAAAAAAAAAAAAAAAAAAGATGCTGAAGTTGTGGCTAATTGTGCTACAAATTGATGCTAACATTCCTGTCCAGACACTGCATCTTGCAGACCATTGGGTCTGCAGTGTACACTTTTCCCAAGATCACTACTGCCAGCCCAAGAAGAGAATACATCCGATTTTAACTCATATGCTACAAGTCTTTAAAGTGGCAGAAAAATTCCTCAAAGTTAAAAGTGTTTGGTGTAAATCATCCCCACTATGGAATAATGGTCACCTTTTATCTAGGGGGAAACCTTTTACTAACAAAGCCTGGGAAGATAAAGGTATTACAACAAGATATTAATGGGGCAAGCACAATCCTTAAATTCCATACAATATTGACAAACATTCTCTTTTAGGGTCAGTTTGTAAAGCCTATAAAGTTCAGTGGGAATCAGCCTTACAAGAACATCCTATTGTAAGTTGGATACAGTGTGCTCCAGATGAATAGTGGCTTATATATATGACAAATTAATCTTACTTGGCTTGGGGGAGAGACATAGCTGAGGTGGAACAAAAACTGAAATGGGTTGTAATTTGGAATAACGTTCCTGATGCCTCCTAAAACCCAAACCATCAGTATATATACATTTGAAATTTTGTCGTAGAGCATACCTTAAAGGGGACCTATTATATACTCCACCCCCCGGCCCTGCTCCATGTACGCCTCCCGCCGAGCCCACTCCACTGTGATTTGTCGCACTCCCGAGGACTTCCGAAGGGCTGGCGAGCGCTGCCGAGCCCGGCTACCGGCTAATCCAGCTTCATACTGGCCCATGTTGACAAAACAGTCCCCTGTGACATACTGTAGACAGAGAAAAAACACGGAGGTATTTTTCTTTTGCTGGCCGGGAAAAAACAACTCTATTCACTTCTGCCTGATGCTTGCCTCTTTAGGAAAGCTAAACAAAGGTAATTTTCCCTCACACCCGAACAAACATTTTCTAGGAGCCATTGCTCAACGTGCTAACACTGTGAAATCGTTGTAGACAGCAGAGCAGCGCACAGCGATGTAACTTCCGAAGCAGAGCGGGGGAGCGGGCAGGCCTAGAGCATATGCCGGGGTATGACCATATAAGTAAGTCTGGCATGCATTAACATCAATGTTACTAGATCGTTAAAAAAGACAGTAAAACACAGCGTGCAGAGCCATCCAAAACAGCTTGCAGGGCTCACTTCCAAATGCATGAACCTCATTATCTGACGCTTTGGAATCGTTTAACATGAGTATCCGACATTGTGACAACATTTATAGGTCAAAAAAGAGGAAAAGCATAATAGTTCCCCTTTAAACCGAGAATTAGGCATCAAATAGGACTAGCCCCTGACCCATACTGTTCTTTCTGTTCCCACAGAACTGTTGGCTCCTTTATTCATGTTGTATGAAAATGTGCAGGGATTCTAGATTTCTGGGCAAAAGTTGTTAATACACTGGCAGGACTAATTGGGGTGGTATTACCAATGCTGTACATCCTGCTGTACATCTTCTAAATGACGATTCCTGTCTCTCCCTCACGGCTAAAGCACGCAAAATCTGGCTGGCGGGCCTAACTGCAGCCAAGAAGATTGTAGTCCAGTGCTGGAAACTTCCTCACAATATCTCAAATATTAATTGGCTCTGGAGCTTTTTGGACATTCCTTACCTGAACTACCATCAGCAAGGATTATTGATGCAGGACCAAACACAATTTTAATGTGGATGGATCTGATATCTGACTTGAAAGACTTTCTGTCTAAATAGGACTGCTCTGATCTATCCTGTTGGTTGCTAGAGGGGAGCTGGGGTAGGGGGCAAGAAGGGATAGGGAAAGAGGTTGAGGGCTGGGGGTACATAAACCTAAAATGTAAAATGGCAATTTGCTGGACTGGCTTTTAGCCTATTTGTTATTGTTCCAATAAAAAATGAATGATAAAAAAACCTTAAGTATCCAAAAGTACACATTACAAAGTTCATTTCTATATACACTGCTTATTGTTTGAACCTTGAAACTCTCTGAAACCACCACAATGGTGCTCTGACTTACTTGTAGAACCATGATGAAACACTATAAAAACTTCAGCATAGAAATGCAATCAAAAACAAAAAGGACAGCTACTGTCATTTTTTCTGATGTAACTGTTAAAATCACAGCATAAAATCAGATTGAAGCCAAGGAAGTTCTCCAAGTCTGTTATATAACTGAGATTTCTTTCTGGCTTCAGGGGCAGTATAATTGTGTGGTATTTTTCACCCAAATAAAAACAATCCAACATTAAAAGCCTACCTGAAATTATTTCTCTTTTTCTAATTCTAACAACATCTTGAGATTTAATTTTGTCTTTCTCCTGCCGTCATTATTACTGAGTTTTGTTGGAATGAAAGAGGGAGTGCTTGCTTGGGCTTGTTACAGAGTGCCTGGATGACGCATTTCTGCTTTTGCATCAATCCCAGTTAAGAGTGGGTACTGTACTTGGTTTCCTTCTGTGAGGAACACAGCATGGGGCCAGTCGCATTTTAGAAAAGAAGAAACAACAACAGCTGACTTCAAAGTAATGACAACCTTTCTAGAAATGTGGTACAATCGTACAAGAGTACGATATTTGTTTCCAGAAAAACAAATACTCAAATAAAGTACAGTACTCAAGTAAATGTACTTTCTTACTGTCCGCCCCTGCATATATGGAGTGGATGATTTTGTACTGTAAATACTTACAGTGTGCAAGATTTATGCAGGCTCTGCTAGTGTCTCTAAAGACTGGAACGGTTTGTAGACTGCAAAGCAGTGCAGTCAAGAGTACAATTATTGAAAAGTCATTCATCGGTAGATGTGTTCTGAACATGTGCCTCCTTGAACCTGCTGTAAGTGCCAGTGGGTAATGGGTACTTGCTTCTGATAGCAGTGATGATCCAGCTTGGCAGCACTCTTCTGTTACCATAAACAAGACATTCTCCTCTGACAGCCCACTCCAGCACCACATGATAGGCTGCAAGTCTGTACTGGCTGGACGAAAGGAAAGGGTTAAGATGATTTAGAAATGTCTGAGGGCAAACTAATGCATGCAACAGAAAAGGCGCATCTGTCAAATAATTCTAGGTACAGATATTACATGCATGAAGACATATTATTTATACTTACTCAATGGATAGTTGACCATTTGGTCGATGTGGTTTTGGTTGCCTCCAATTTATTTTGGGCACATGAAAGAAGGTATCCAGCACTGCCCTGCTGGTCAGAGGGCGGAAATCCTGTAAGGTGGTGTGGTGGAAAATCTGAAAATTAAGACAGACACCAATGACCAAGATTGTCTTTCTGGTGTTTTAATCAAGCTTTGCAAAGGATCAGTACACAGTCACACTCAAAGTGAAAAAGGAACTGATAATGAGTCAAGAATGTAAATCTGTTTTACAGGGTTAGGAGATGAAGGAGGTTGGGTCAGGATGGACCTGAAGTGCTTATCGGGAGAGTCGGGATGTGATTGTGTTATCAGAAGTTGTTCTTCCAAAGAGAGAACTGTGTGTTCAAGGACGAGTAACCAGTTAGTGCCTGACAGAACATCAGAAATAACTAAGAGGAACAACAGTGACCAGTTTGGTGAATAATTTTCCCACCACAGTGGTTACACAGCGTTGACTAATTTCTCTATCATCCCTGGACACATCAAGACCATAAATACTGGGCAACAGGTCCCACTTGTTACAACACAGACATTCTTCCTCTGTGGGCATAGAGTACAGCATTCACAGGAGCACAACCAGTCTTCACAGATTCACAGACATGCAACAGCTGCTTCATCCTCGTCTGCCCGTTGCCCCTCTCTCTCTATCCTCATCCGCTCTTTCTTTGTAGGAACTCAAACTCCTCATCCGTATACTCGGGCTCAAGTAAGTACTGGCAGCCACTGAAATCAAAGGTATAATAATATAATAATATAATAATATTTAGCCATGACACTTCAATCGGCCTAGTAAACTCTCACCTGTACTATGGGACAACCAACTGACTTTTACAAGTCATGGCTCCTCTGTTTTTTTCCAGTAACAAGCAAAGATCCCGTGAGATTTTGTTACACACAGACCGGAGCAAGTGAAGGGTAAGACAGACGCTTCGCATGCTGTTGACAGAGATAAAACTGGCGATCTGAGCAGGTCTGTGGTGAAAAAAAGCACTTTCAATGCAACTTTGCATTTGTCCAATGTATACTGTTGTACTTATTTTGCAGCTGCCAGCTGTATCTGCCTCCCTCAATACTGGAATACTGGAAAAGTTGTCCTTTAATACTCACTTGTAATTACACCATATCTAGATGGAGACAACATTCTATGAAATTTACTGACCATTCTATGGCCATTATCACTAAAGGCTAAAACACACCGGGCCACGCTGCATCACTCTCGTCCAAGACACTGTGCTTGGAATATATCTCGACCTCAGCATCTCTGACCCCCCATCTTTGCCCTCAAGCTAGCGTGTGTTGTCAGACTGAGCTCCTGTCTGTGCAGGAGAGCAGAGACAGTGGTCTGAAGAAGTGTGTGTGTTAAAGTGATAGTTCACCCAAAAATGAAATTTCACTCATGCCATTTACACCATCTTTTTAGCCTAAATGTCATCTGTAGCCTCTCAGCCCGGAACTGTGCACACACCTGAAGCAGGTACACAAGCTCTTGCCCAAGTGGTGTAGCTGCAGCAAAGAAATTATGTTCCTCTTCTATATCAGTCCTTGGACATTTTCTTCTTGGTTGAGAGTTTGCAAAGTCAACTGTACGCATAACAAGTAACTATTTCTGAGAAGATCTCGCTCTGTCTGAGTTGCTTCCAGGTAGCATGTAAACACAGGTATGAAAGTATCGCAAGACCTTGTATATCTCATGTTGCGCCGCTTGGGCAAGAGCTTGTGTACCCACTTTAGGCATGTGCAAGCAACTCCGGTCTGAGAGGTTACAGTTGACATTTAGTCTAAAAATATGGCGTCTTTTTGGGTCAAATTTTAAGGTTGCAGCTTACGGACACTTGGGTTACACCACACAAAGAGTATGGAGACATTTTGTGGGGTTTTTTGTGTTCTTTTTCTACATTTTAAAACTGGTCACCATTCACTACAACTGCACTAAGTTTGGCCGCAAAACTGTTTTCCACTGAAGCTCCAGGAGTGTTTTGTGAACTGGAGATCTTCACCCATCCTCACAACAGCACAGGGATGAGTAGATATCAGGAGAAATTTAATTTGTGGGTAAACTATCACCTTAGGCTCTCAATACTTTCTAACCTCTAAATGAATGACTGTGGATTCAAGTTTAGTGTCTCACCTGTGATGCTGTTTATACTTTTAGGTCACTGCTTTATTTTACCATTTCTTTATATTCGCTTAAGAAGTAATGGCAATGCTTCAATTTGTGTTCAACATTGTAGAGAAAGGCTATGTAGCAGTAGGTTTGGGCCAAAAATACACGCATATGTGTAAAGCCATTGATGGAATTGTACTTTTGGAATTGGTTCTTAAGTGGGTTAACAGGGTGTCAAGGCCCATCCCTTATCTTGGGGCTCTCGAGTTGCTTACCTGGTAGTGCACATGCCCCATATGCAACACTAAAGTCCTTACTGCATAGCCCCTGGTGCATAGCCCCCTCTTCTGTGCTTTGTTCTTGCTACATGCCACAGCTTGTCCTGTTATTGAAAAAAAAGAAAATTATCATATTACATATGTGAGAGTGCTGTTTGTGGACTACAGTTCAGGGTGTAACACCATAGGGCCCTTCAGGCTCATCAGCAAGTTAAAGAATCTGGGCCTGAACAGGTGATGGGTAACTCCCCCACCCACTATGTGGTGTGTGTGCGTGAGTGTGTGTACATGTGTGCATCTTTGTAGGGGTAAAACTATATGAGTTAGTGGTCCTCATTGCATGTTTGCATTCACTCTGCTTCATGTGGATGTGAACCACAGAAATACAATGTGAGCTTAATGCTGATGTAGGTAAGTTCAAAGCCACTCGATAACATCAATCACACGTGCACTCCGTGTAATGCATACATGTGTATGAAGGACCCAGGTGCAGAGAAAACAAAAACCAAGTCGGGAAAAGTTTGAGTCTGTGACTTCAGACGCATTTAATTTGCACATGGGAATCAATAGTGGAATTGGAAATCTCAATTCTTAATGATTCTGGAGTAATCGTAATTTTGGAACTGGTTCTAAAGTAAAACCGGGTCTTGATGCCCATCCCTAATAGCTACTGCTATATTTTGTAAGCTACTTTTACAGTATGGCTTACAATTTATTCAAAAGATATTATCTTAACCCTTGTGCATTCCTTAATAAGTACAGCACATATTAGGGATGCACCGATCGACCAGAACCAGCCGGTTTTCAGCATGACCTGCCCTGACCGGTGACCGGCCGGTCAGCGTCACATATCTGATTCTGTGCCCGTCATTGTCACACACGAGTTCTGCACGATGGTCACGTCATGTGCGCAGCAGACAAACTGACCGCTGATAACAGCTACACACACAGAGAGAGTCAGAGAGAGAGAGAGAGAGAGAGAGAGAGAGAGAGAGAGAGAGAGAGACTTTGTGTGTGTGTAAACTCATGGACTCTCAGACTTTGTGTTTTTCTGTTTTTCTTGCACCTGTGTCCTTCATGCAGCTGTCTGTTTACATGAATGAGATGAATGAGTGAATGTTTGACTGTGGATTATTGAGGGACTTTGAACTTTACTACAAGTAAAGCTCAAAGCTCACATTTAATTTCTCTAAGTCCACATTCACATCAAGTATAGTTTACAGCAGACATACAAAAACAACTTTGAAGACTGCAGGATGAGAGCCAAAAAAAACCCCAAACATGCTTTTATGCTCCAATGGCAATGGGATCAAAAATCGCAGTTTTGCCACTAGTCAAGGGGACAAAAATATCTTCTGGATGTAAATTGGGGAGCATTTTCATTACACAGTTTATTTTAGAGATATCATAGCATATGAAGTTTAAGTGTCTAAATTAACACAAAAATACACAACATGACCAAAGTGTATGCAATATGCATTAACACAGCCAAAATGATGGAAAAATTAAAATCCAAAAGGACAAAAATGTCCATGGGTGTTATTGAGGGTTAAATAGTGTTCATAATTACACCATGTCTTAATAGGGGCTAGGGCTGAACAAATTTTAAGAAATATCTAGTTGCAATTATTTTGATTGATTTTGCTATTGCAATAGGATTTGTAATATTGGAGGAAAGGATATTTTTTACATTATTCTCAGTTGAAAAACACATTAAAATGATTATGGTGTGTTATTTTCAGGGATCTGCACTAAACTAGAGAATGATGTGTTGGCCAGTACACCTCTGCAGCACCACAATATTTATTTAAAATGGTATTTTGACCTTAATTTTGCCTTTAAAAAATGTTGTGCATCCTGTGATTTGAAAATTGCAGCAGAACATATTGAAATTGTGACAAAATTTTGATTAATTGTTCAGCCCTAATAGAGACTAAATTCTTTCTGTCCTATTTTTTGGATCAACCAATCACACCTTTTAAAAGAATAAGTCATACCCAGCAACAGCGTCAACCACACCTCCTCACCAAGATAAAAATTTCTGTCCCTCCTCCTTTTTTTTTCATTTTTTAGAATGTTTGTGAGTACCGCTCCAGATATTCAGAGGAGAGATACATGGCTTTCACTGAGATGTTGCAAAGGTCAGACTTTAAATAGAGTGGAATTGGCCATGGACACTGCAATCGACACAATTCTAATCATACAGTTGGTCTAATCATGTTGGTTGGTTAATGGTTTAATAATTTGTGTATCAATTACTTTGTGGCTGATCAGGTTAATTATCAGCTAATTATTGTCAGTTTCTAACTGTGGTATGCAATAAATGGTTGCCCTTTGTGTGTTTACCTGTCACTCACTACTGAAGGTACACAACACAACAAAAAGAACTGATACTTTTATACTAGTGAAACATAAAATTAGCTTTTAAATTGTCTGATTGACTGCATTTATTCATTGGTTTGATTAATGGTTTACAGTCTAATAATGGGTGTTTGTGTTGGTTATTTACAGTAGCTCATCTAGCTAATTATCAGCTAAAACTGTTTCATCTATATACAGTGTAATTACCACCTACTGTTTGTGCACTTTTGTGCCCTACAATGTGGCCAGAAAGCCCCAATAAATTTGAATTCATCATAGTCCAAAGTGACTTCTCCTAAAAATGACCTCATTCTAGGCCTGAGTATATGTTGCCAATAGCCTGTTCTGACAAAGAAAGAACCAATATTTTTATACTCATACTTAAGCTACATCACATGGAAGCAGCTTACCTTAATGGTGATAACACACTTGCCACTCTGTATTTTACACGCAGCAGCAAATTCCTGGAACATAAGTATGCACAGTGAGTGTTATAGTCAAAAACATGGTGACACAAAACATTGTGTGGCAAAAACATAATATAGGGTGAGTAATTCCTCTGGAATTAAACAAAAAAAAAAAACATTCAAAAACCACAGAGAAATAACTTGATGCTTTAGTCCCACTGACACATTTGGCACGAATGTAACGAGTTCTGGCAAAGGACAAACCCATCCTTACTTTGTGATCACGTCATGAAATTTTTTGAATTAATACAGAAAAGTAAAGTATAGTATAGTAATTTGAATGTCTTTTTTGTTGGTTCTGTTTTGTCATGTGAGCTTGTCTTTTATGTGATACAGAACAGGAATTAACTGTAAAGCAGAGTTAAGTGAATCAGGGCTGTTTAATTTGAACTGATTTTATTACTTCATTTTCAATTTGTTCCTGCACAATAATAAATGAAATAAAAGTGAACAATGCTATGTTATTGTTTTTTATGCCTTCACAAAGGAATAAAAATATTTGTGCAGCATTGCGCATAATTTATATAAGATGAGATAAGTACTTTAACTTTTAACTTTTTTAAGCCAATCATGCAATTAACTAATCAGAAATTAAAAGCAGGTGCGGCACCAGCGCAAGCAGTGGTAGCATGACGAGGAAGAGAAGGAAACAAGGATGTTCTGATACCAGCCCGAGTCTCTTGCAAAACGCATTTTCATCCAGGGAGTCATTAAATCAACATTATTACTCCCTTACTCGAATTGAGAATTGTAACACCGGTACCTCCGTCCCCTCACTTTCTTCACTTCGGATCCACATACACTAATATCAGGCATGCCCTTGTCCATAATTTCTGGGTGTTAACTGGGTATCACGGACACTTACCCTCCCTGCGCCTCAACTTTGAGACTTTGACTTTGAGATTCACTGACAAACAGGGTGAAATAATGTGTGAAAAGAGGAACGTAGCGTTGATCCTCAGCACAATTTATAATGAGAACTATTAAGCAGGGTTAGTGTTATGGTTAAATTAGCTAACGTTAGCTACCATCCAGCCTAAAATGCCACAGTTGCCCTTGAACTGTCAAAATAATTTCTCTTCAAATAGCAAACTGTTACTAGCTGACATGACTCTACATTAATGTTAGCTAGCTAACAATATACCAATCACCAGCACAAAAACTTATTTATCATTTAACTAATTTTAAACTTACTTCACTTTATTGTGCGGAGTTTTCCACCTCGAGTTTCTGGTCGGTCGGTCAGTCCCCTGATTTAATTACTGCCTGTTGTCGTCAACCCGGTATGCTACATTCAGAGGGCCCCGGAAATGGGAACGCTACAATTTATGAATATAACACAAGGCAGCTAGAAGATCAAACAACAAATACTGTCAGTCTAAAGACCCTGCTCAGTATTTTAAAATACGCAAATTTACTTAAATAAAAAGAGAAAACAGTATCTCTATGAAAAAAAAAGAAAAGAAGTAAAGAAGTTTAATATTAAGGATTTTCAGATTCAAAAGTAGGACTTCATAGTTCCTACTTGGGTTTCTTGTCCCAAGAAGAAATTTGTCTTCCCCTGCCTTTTCTGTCTCTTTGTCATGACAAAAATTGCATTTTAATTATTTTCGGCGCGATCTCATAAGAAAATTACCAAAAAGCTATCAATGTCAATTTTTTTTATCATTCATCAAAACAGGGTTTGGCAACAAAATGAGACTTCATCCATGCTACATCCACATACAACAAATATAAACAGATATGATCTGATGAGTATTTTCTCAAATGTCTGACATTTCATATGATATGATTATTCATTCATTTTCTGTAACCGCTTATTCTGGATCGGGTCGCGGGGGCTGGAGCCTATCCCAGCTGACATTGGGTGAGAGGTGGGGTACACCATAGACAACATAGAGACAGACACACTCACACCTACAGAAAATTTAGACTCACCAATTAACCTAGCATGCATGTCTTTGGACTGCGGGAGGAAGCCGAAGAACAAGGAGAGAACCCACGCAGACACGGGGAGAACATGCAAACTCCACACAGAAAGGCCCAAATCATTTCAGCATTTAGTGTGAAGGCCTGTCCTTAAATTCTGTCATGATATAACACTTTACAAATACCAATCTGAAGCAGAGGGCCATCAGAAAGTACTTTCAGTGTTATTTCTGAATGGTATCATTGTGGGACAAGTCCTTAAAAATACCTACTGTGAATGGCAACAGGTGTCTTGTCCAATAAAGGCTAAATGCCCCCCCCACCCCCACCCCCAAAAAAAAAGTCAAACTAGAATGTTGTGGGTAAAGTGTCTGTTCATGGAACATCCAGTGCTGAAGGTACAGAATGGTGTGACCAGATCTCTGTGCCATCATTCACTGCCCAGCTCTGTCTGGTCTCACAATGGACTCTGCTTGACAGGAAGTTGAAGTGATTGGGGATATGCCTGATCTTTTGGTAGACTGTATGCGTCTTGACCAAACTGCACATGCCCATTGCTGTCTCCAGTTAGATGGATGATGTCTACTGTTGGCTCTGAAATCAAAGACAGGTGAATTGGCAGTTGCAGGAACTATTAAATATAAAGCCAATATCTCAAAAAAAGTGAGAACTTTTAATTGAATATTAACAGAGATATTTATGCTGAATGAGTGCAATGACTGCAAGCAGGGGGAAACTTCTGACGAAGCTCTGTCACAAGTGATCTCTTTAGATGTTGTTATGTTATTGAATTATTGATTTTTTGACCACTTTAGGGGAAAGGAAAACAGGCTTTACAGCTTTAACAGAACATTGGCCTATCACCACTTTAAAGTTGTAAGTGAAGCTGTAAGTGGTGAACATGAACAAACAGTTGCCCATTTACAGAGAAACTTAGGCATTCATTTGAATTCAGATTTGTGACCACCTGACAAAGATCAATATTCACTTTATTTCTGTTCAGGTCTGCACCAGATTTTCTGCTGTTTGGTGCTGGGTAGGTACTGTACAGTGAATTTATCAGCCTTTTCACTGAAGACTGAACAGCTGCCTGCTGTTGCTGGAACCTCGGTTGATGATGTTGAGAGTGAGATCTGAATTTGCCATCTAGAAAATCAGAACAAATGGTTAAAAGAAGGTTAAAACGTGTTGGTGATGATTCTTTGTGATAATTGACTAATATGGATGAATGCACTTTTAACAAACAAGAAATTGTTGTGTAAGCAGCATTTTTTTAAAGAGTGATAAAAAATGCTGGGCACACAAGCTGCATAAAGTAGACTGTCTTCATAGAGGATTTTGGACACTACTTGAATAATGCTGCAACTACCTTGCTCACCAAAATGACCCTGTGTGTAAATAAGACAGCTCTGGAAATTTGGATTTGTTTGGAGAAGATATTTTTTCATTTTTCTACTTACTTGGAAATAGCCTATTTCCCCCAGCTTCCCAGGTAGGGATATATTTGACACATTTTACTGAAATTGCCCTCATCTCCGAGTCTTTTAGAAATCAATTTTCAGACACTTGAATCTTCTTTATTAAAACTTCTTCCAACAGCACAGCACAGCAGACAGAGCTGTGTTGGTAGACAGAAATAATATAACTGGAGATCAATGATCCTTATTGATTATTACAGCTATTAATATCAAACACAAACTTCATTATAACTTAACCAAACAATAGTAACAGAGTAAATGGTAGTCATCTACTGTTTAATACAAATTTTAATACAGCTATCAAGGTAACTGCTGCCTGCCTTTTATTCCACCAAAATCCTTTTTTTTTGGTGTGTCTAGCAAAGTTTTGGCTGAAGTCCCAGATCTAATCCTCACTGTACGCCACTGATACAAGTTTTTATACTAAGAATTTTTCTGATCTCTCTTCTTCCTCCCTTCAACTTGTTATATGCTTTGTTGAGCTCAGTGCTTCCATCCACTTCTCAAGATTGTTTTGGCTATAATAGTTCATCTTTGCTCTGGACAGTTCTATAAGCACATACTCTATTAAAAAGCAATAGTTCAGCCAAAAATGAAAAGTCACTCAATATCTACTCACCCCTGTGCTGATGTGAGGATGGGTGAGGATCTCCAGTTCGCAAAACACTCCCGGGTTTCAGCAGAAAACAGCCTTGCAGCCAAATCCAGTACAATTGAAGTGAACATTTTAAAATGTAAAAAAAAGAGAACAAAAACCACAAGATGTCTCCATACTGCTTTGTGTGGTGTAATCCAAGTGTCCGTAAGATGCAACATTAAAATTTGACCCAAAAAGACACCCTTTACACAATGTTTTTAGCCTAAATCTCAGCTGTAACCTCTCACAACAGAGCTACATGCACACGCCTGAAGTGGGTACATAAGCTCTCGCCTAAGCTGCACGACACAAGATATATGAGATCTCGCAATACCTTCACATCTCTGTTTACATGCTACCTGGAAGTGACTCAGACAACAGAGAGAGATCTGCTCAGAAATAGTGACTTGTTACGCATACAGTTGACTTCACAAACTTTCAACAAAGAACAAAATGTACAAGGCCTTCGACATAGAGGAGGAACATCATTTTGTTGCTGCAGCCATGGACTACAGAGCGAGAGCAACAGAAACCTTGTAGTGTAGTGTACAAAATCCTTTCCAGATTGAGAAAGGCCCGACTTATGTTTCAGGTGTACATGTGGCTCTGGTCTGAGAGGCTACGGTTGACATTTAGGGTAAAAACATGGCGTAAATGGCATCTTTTTGGGTCAGATTTTAATGTTGCAGTTTATAGACACTTGGATTACACAACACAAGCAGTATGGAGACATTTTTTGTGTTTTGTTGTGTTTTATTTTATTTATTTATTTTTTTAATTTCAAAACTGGTCACCGGTCACTTCAATTGTACTGGATTTGGCTGTTTTCCACTGAAACCCCAGGAGTGTTTTGTGAACTGGAGATCTTCACTCATCCTCACATCAGCAAAGGGGTCAATAGATATTGAATGAAATTTAATTTTTTTGGGTGAACTATCACTTTAAAGAATGGTACAACTGATGGATTGATTATTTATTAGAAAATAACTATCTTACAGCAACCAACATTTTAGCAGCCATGGCTGCCAAAGATAACAACCGCTTCTGAGTTAAGGGTCAGATGAATGATCATTCCTTAATATTAGAGATGGCAAACAATAAAAATTTATTTGTGTCATATTGGACAATTTTTGAGACACCCTTTCCCAGAATGTTTTGACTTCAAGACACTCCCAGACCATACGCATAAATGTATCTACCAAATTAACATTACATGACGTGCAATTCATCATACACAGATACTTTCATCAAATGTCTTTTCTTTGGTGCCTCGATGAACAGGTGCTATGGAAAAAAATTACACACACACAAAAAAAGAAATGCTGGCTTTTTTGACTGGTTGACCTTTTTTTTTTTTTTTTTTTTTTATCAATTCCATGAGTGGATGAATGGAACACTGTAATCCTGAATAAGTTAGCAGTACTCTAGTACTTGCCTAACTAATAAACTCAAATGCTTGGGCTTATCAGGGCTTAAAAAATTGGAGTTTGTGTTACATGTAGTCTTTGATTACAGTGAAATAAAATGATTGATTATGCAACTCTGAATTTTCGTTCACCTTACTCACTGCAAGAGCTGAATAATGTTCAGTATGAAAACTAGGCATGTCACAGTAAAATGCAGAAAAAGCAACAACAACAACATCAAAAACCCCAAATCAATAAAGTTTAGTTTCTTTTCATTTACTTTGAGCAGAGAGTAGTGCAATTTACTGGGAGGTGCTCAGACCGAGGATACACTGGTGTATCCCTTAATTGGGCAGTTTTGGCAATTTTCATCCTGCGTCATCAAGACCCACAAAGGGAGATCAAAGTCCAGTGACTGACAGAAGTTTCTGCAGCACTTGCACCTGCATGTTGTGAATAATGACACAAGCAAGTGGAAAGTGTGATGTGTGTATTACTGTGCAGATGACCATAATGCAAGCCAATAAATAGCCTAAGTAAACAAATAACACTGATCAGTTGCCTATATTAATTAGAAGATGGAAAAAGGAATATTAAATGATGATTAAAATCAGCATCAGAAAGAATACTACCAATAATCAGCCATTTCAATTTACAGATCTAACTGAATGCTGTCAGGTATCGAAATCTTTCTTAGATTTGTTTCTGTGAACATTCGTACCAGTCAGTTTGACCGCTGATACAGCTGTTATCAGCTCGTCATCAGTAACTGACGCCGCTTCAGACTAATGCCGAAAAAGGAACCAAGGATTTTTCATCTCACAGCTCTGTCTCCTCCGTCCTCACATCTCTGTCATGACCTCGCTGGGTGGAGCAAAGATGTGAGGAGAGGGAGCAAGTGGAGGAGATGAATTTACAGAATAAAAAGCATCCAATGTCCTTGTTTTGCTGCGCCTCCTTCTTTGGCTGTTCTTTGTTTTAAATGGCAGTTGGCAAACAGCATTTTGGTGATTTAATGCCACCCGCTGGATTGGAGTGTTACTTCACTTGCCAGAATGACAATAGTGTGACTGAGTCGGTCAGAAAACAGATGTATTTGTTGTATTCATCATGCACATGCTGTGTACCGAACTGTGACGCCAGTACCACGATTTTGATGATGATCAGGAGTCAGACGAGTCCCAGTTTTCAAGGAGCAGTAAGTAATTCTGGAGGAAGACATTTGATTGTTAAGTCTCATTCCTTGGTCATCAAATACGGATACTTTGGGTTGATGGCTTGAGCTGAAACAAGAAGCCCAAGAAACCAAGACAACTCCACACCTTCACACTCCAGTGACTCCAACATGCAGAATCAACTTTCTGTGAAACAGCTCAGGGACCTCTGGCCCACTCTTCATATGCAGTCTGAGGTAATATGGTTAATCTCTCTCACCTGTTTTTCCTTTCTCAGTAATGTATGTCACATTATGCATAGTTTTATCTAATTTAATTAATCTTGAAATCATTGGTTTTACTGTGAATTTATTTATTTTGACTTTATAGATTTGTTTGCAATGAGATATTGAGTTTATGTAGTGACTTTTATGTTGCAATCATTACTAATACTGCTTTACAAACATTTAGCCATAATAAGAAAATGCTGTTCTAATCCTGTTCTGATTTTATTATTCTTTTTTAAATAAAACAATAATTTATCTTAGTGATTCACAAACCTAGAACTTAATGTACTTCTTCTATTCTGAAATGTAGCTGTATGTATGCAGCGTTCTAATGGTCACAAGAACCTGCCCTTGAACACCGAGTTTGATTGCCACACCCCTCAACTGATGATCTTATTCAGACAAAGGGCTTCCAAAACTAGACAAAAACAAGATTTCACGTGCTATGGGTGATATATTCAAGTGCACGACCAGCAGGTGATTATGCATTTCACAGGTTAAATTTTTGGAATGTTTAATTTGATGGTTCAAATGAACTTTAATTCCACAATTGCTCCACTGCATAGTCCCCGTTTTTGCATGTCCATGCTCTTTCTCTGATTGCACCAGATAAATCAGCACAAGACGTGTGGACTTATTTTCTGATGCTGTAGTGGCCAGTTGGTTGGAACGGTTTGGCATTGGGCTTGATGAATAAATTTGTCACAGAATTTACACTATTTTTATCCTCTTAGGAACTTCATGACATCAAACACAAGGTGTACTGCTGTTCTCCTTGGCCTTCCTGTGTATCATGCGGTAAGTTTCAGTTAAGAAAAACCAGGCCCATTTTTTAGTAATTCATTCATATTTTCATTTCTTTCTTTTTTTTTATAATTCAGGTTTTTATTAGAGTTTTTACTTGGTACATGACAATCGTACAGTGCTCTTTAACATTAAAGAACAGGGCTCTTATACATAAACATAAATGAAAGTATCAATGATATTACAAGGTGTGGAAGTTCCTAGAAAGAAAAACAAACAAAAAATAAATAAAATAAAATAAATATCAGAGGGAAGGAAATCAGCTGTCGTCCTACTGACTGACAGTAAAAGTAATGTAGGACCAAAATGGTTCCCATTCTGGCGCTGTGGTACCATCTCTATTATTCAACTTATAAAGCATACATTCATATGAAGCAGTCTTTATCATCATATTTACCCATTCTTTAAACGGTAAGGCTTTCCGAGTTTTCCAGTGTTTAAAGGGGACCTATTATACTCAATTTCGGGCCTTTGTATTTGATTTTGGACTCCTATAGAGCAGCTACACACGATCGCCCGCACAGAAAGCTTTGTAGATCGTCAGGACGCTGTGCCTCTCGCTGCATCTCTTCCTTGTATTTTCTGCATCCCGCGAAAACGGTCTGTGTACTTTACTCCGCCCCCCGGCCCTCCTCCATTTACGCCTCCCACCGAGCCCACTCCGCTGTGATTGGTCACACTCCCGAGGACTTCCGAAGGGCTGACAAGCGCTGCCGAGCTTGGCTACCGGCTAACCCAGCTTCGTATTGGCCCGTGTTGACAAAACAGTCCCCTGTGAAGTGCCATAGACAGACAAACACGGAGGTATTTTTCCATTGCTGGCCGGGAAAAAGCAACTCTATCCACTTCTGCCTGGTGCTCGCCTCTTTAGGAAAGCAGGGGGCTGTGCTACGAAGGAAGCTCAACACAGCCAGGCTTTCTCTGCATGACAAAGCCTAAAACTGCAATCAGAGATAACGGGTATCATGATGGTGGTTATCAACTCACTTTGTCAATCCAGGCTTTCGTCTTCAGACTCTGTGCGCATTCATATAAAAGGGGCGTTTGTTGCGTCATTTGACTCTTCTTCCACATGAAATGAAGCGATCGCGAGCCTTACTTAAGTCAAAATCATCAAGTTGTTATAATTATGAGCTGTGGAAAATATACAAAATACATTACGGCAAAAGCAACATTGTTGCTGCAAATAAAGCAGGAGAAGAAGAATGATGTCAGAAAATGACTGATGGACTAAATGCGGTCTTAATGCTGCCGTTTATTCTAACATGAAAACCGCACATTAAACAATAAAACTCCATACAGCAGATTTAAACATGATTAAGTCTGTCTGACACTGTCCTATGATGACAGAGACATGGACATCACTGAAGTTTTTGACCAAACCAACGTAAAATGAGTGTAACTGATTTAAGATTGGCTGTGATAAATGATGATGAATTTTCTAATCAGTGATCTGAGCTGCAAAATCACAGAGACAAAACAGATAACAGTAAAAAGTATTCAAAGTGTCTGTAGTTGCTTCATCATTATTTTAGTGTGTGGATTATATACAATGTCAATTTAAAATGTTAATATGATCTGGAGCAAACGGGAAATATGACTCTGCATCACCAAACGGAGGTTACCATCATGACAGCGCGATGCAGACAGTTTGTGCTGCTGTTACATTTTTACATTACATGGATTCGTTCGGTGATATTACGAGCATACAGCTCAGTAATTTTTCAATGTAACGTCCTCCCTCAGTTTAAAAGCTAAGGACAAAAATTTGTTAAAGAATAGCGCGTTTTACAGACAATTTAATTTGAAACTCTGAACATAACCTGCTTGTGACCACGTTATGAGTTTAGTAGTTACCATGGTTACCAGGTTAAAAGAGAGCCACATTCGTCACACTGAAAATCCTGTGTTTAGACACAACATAGCTCGCTAACACATTAATCTCACTTAATAGTTCACCACTCAGAGCAGCGATATAATTTACGAAGCAGAGCGGGGGAGCGGGCAGGCCTAGAGCACATGCCGGGCAATGACCATATAAGTAAGTCTGGCACGCATTGACGTCAATGTTACTACACCGTTAAAAAAAGACAGTAAAACACAGCGTGCAGAGCCATCCAAAACAGCTTGCGGGGCTTGCTTCCAAATGCATGAACCTCATTATTTGACGCTTTGGAATCGTTTAACACAAGTATCCAACATTGTGACAACATTTATAGGTCAGAAAAGAGGAAAAAGCATAATAGGTCCCCTTTAAGAATAATCCTAGCTGCCACTGAGACCCCAACCATGATAACAGAGAATTTTCCTTTTGATATATTATCTATCTGTCCTTTGTTACCCAGTAAACACAGTGTAGGACAAAGTGGCACAGGTCTTTCTAACCAATCACTTAGAATACGTACGACAACCATCCAGAAGTGCTTGATAATTGGACATTCCCACAAACAATGTATCAGAGTACCGTTATCATTTTGACACTTCCAGCACAATGAGTTGTTCATGAGGCCTAATCTATTCAGTCTCACAGGAGTCCAATAATATTTTTGTACAATCTTATATTGTGTACATTTGCCTTTACATTCCCTTAAAAATTTCCCACATTGTGAGATTATTTCCCTCCATTCCTCATTCCCAAGAACAACCCCAAAGTCATTTTCCCATAAAACCTTCAAAATGTTTAGATCAGTACTGAGTGTAGAGTTCATTCTTCTGTAAAATATCGAGGCTCTGTGATGGTGTGATGGCAAAACCAAATACTCTAAAATATGGTTGTCTTCAGTTTGCCAGTCTAGTGACATAACACAGTGCCTTGTCTGAACATATTTCCAAAAATGATCCTTTCCATTTAGATTATATTTACTCAATACATCAATATAAGACATAAACACTTTACCATCATACAAATTATCCAGCGTACATATTCCATGGTTGTGCCAACTCTTCCAGTAGACTGGTGTTTTACCAATACAGATTGCAGGATTTTGCCACAAAGACCAATATGGCTGTTTAGAATGAGATAATTTAATCATTTTGTGTATCTTCATCCAAAATTCCTTGGAATGCAACATAATAGGGTTAGAGATTCTCCCTGAATTTTGAGAGAGGAACTCTATGGGTGTAAAGGGAAAGGATAAAGATTTTTCTATAATGGGCCAGTCTAACTTGCATTGTCCAGTCCAATGTAGGGCAAGTTTCACCATCTCAAAAGAGATATAGTACAATCTTGGGTCAGAGCATACCCAGAGCTTTGAGCCGATCTTGTGACATAGTGTTTCTAAGGAAAGTTTTTATCCTCTTTAATGTAGAAAAGCACCACTCAGACTCTGATGTTGTCATTGGTGTTGTGATGATGATGTTGAGAAGACTTACAGTTTCAGTGAATGTTTCTCCAAGGTCGTTTTCCATCAAAACCTGATAGAGAGCCAGTGCACCTTTGCAACTCTGGAACTCCTCATTCTCGTAGATCAGGGACAGTTCTGTTTTAAGTCTGGCCTTGTCCAATGAGGGATAGGTTTCCACCGTGGTTTCCAGTGCTGAATCTGGGAACTTTCTGCTGTGTTGTTGGAACAAGTCTCCTTGCAAGACAGTGGCACTGATGAGGTGCTTGGTGAAAGAAAACCTCTCCTTGGCATGGCTCATGACGGTGTCACATACCTATGTGATAACATACAATTATAAAAAAGGTAAAGAATTAGGTCTTCACGTCTCACTACAATCAATGTTCTGAATAGCTAGCCTATATTGTGTAATAAACCAAAATGGTTAACTGTAATTATTCATAGATATCATATGACAATAAACATTTGAGTCTGGACTACTATATCAAGTGGTGAGCATCTTCATTAGATTTTTTTGATGATGTCTTTGTTTCTCTCTGTTCCTCTGTGTCTCTGTGTGTCTGTTCCTCTGTGTGTCTCTGTGGGCCCTATCTTAGCCTGGCGCAAGTGCCATTTTTGCTATGTGCATAAGATAGCAAACGCGCTTGCGCTGGGTCTGTGCCGCTGTGGGTGTGAGGTCTAAACATGAAGGCAAAAGGAAGGCGTGGCTGGGCACGTTTGCTATCTTGTGCTCAGGGTAAAACATGCTCGTGCCTTAGGGTCGTGTCTTGTGCTGATCAAAAGCGTAAGTGGAAGGCGGGAGGCGCAATGGATTTAATTTATTCAAGGTGTGTCCAAATCCAACTTTGCTGTCTTGTGCCAGGGGTGGGAGTGATATTTCGCCCTGCCCCGCCCTTTGCGCCACCAGTGCAAAGCAGGATAGACCTATCAGACGTGCCCAAGTGCCCTCATTAATTCACAGGGGAGTTTAGGCCGAACTTGCAATAAACCAATCAGAAAGTCAGCTCTCATCACCTTTCAAGAGGCAGTTGCGCCAGCAGCGCAAGCGGAGGCAGCATGACGGCAGATTTACCAGGAGGAAACAAAGAGAAAAGATTTTCAAAGCAAGGAGACAGATCTCCTGGTTCCAGAAGAGAATGCGCAAGAGCACGCAATATATGGAGACAGCAGGATGTCTCCAAAACAGCTTCACGCCGAAATAGTTTATATACAATAAATATGAACTGCAAATGTCATGCAGATATGTAACTGGTTATGTTTGAACCTGAAGCACCTTGAAACTGTGTTGTAATTTATAATTAATTATTAGCATCATCATCATTATTAATTTTACTGGCTGAGGAGCGGGGAGAGAGATGGTGTAGTAGAGAGGGGAGGCGAACAGATCCAGAGGCCGCGAAGCTTCCCGGCTCCACCTGGCACACCTGAGCCAGGTGGAGGAGCAGTTAAGCGGTGGTCTGTGCTCCTCCTTCTTCTCCTCTCCCACCTAATCCTCATCTCCTCCTCTCATCCTCCCTCCTCTGTCCCGCTGCGAAACAAGTTGTTCTGTTCTGAAGTTTGGAGTGTGCAAAATTACGCACGGATCTATCCAACCAGCTATGACAGAAGCACACATAACTTTTTTCTCTCAGGTTGGGCCGGACTCCTATGGTCAAATATAGTGTCTGTATATTTTGTATGTTATAGATCATAATTGTTCAATCATTGTTTTTCTGGATCATAACAAACAGGCAGACACACACTACAGCTGCTCCAGCTGTCATGCTGACTCATCCGATAAAGACAATCTTTAGGCTTTATAATTATAATTCTTTTCCTCATTAGTGAGTTCATCTTAAAAGAAGAAAAGTGTTCTGTGATTGTAGAGACGTGTACACTTCAGCCAAGCGTGAGACACACGTGAAAGCTTTTAACTTCAATATTTACTTTTTATTGCTGATAAGAAAATATGTTTGAATAACACTTAACTAATCGACACTCAAGTGGGAGGAAGAGAATGATCATAAATGAAGGTGTTTTGTGATTGTGAAGACGTGTGTGTGTTTCGGCCAAGCCTGCCAGGTGCTATCTTGTGCTGAAAAACCACAGACTTTGCGCTTCGACCAGGTTTTGGCTGGTCTAAAGCGCAAGCGCGTTTTACTCCAATGTGCTCAGCACAAGATAGCACACACGCCGGGCCACGCCTTCATGTTTAGACCTCACACCCACAGCGGCACAGACCCAGCGCAAGCGCGTTTGCTATCTTACCCACATGGCAAAAATGGCACTTGCGCTGGCGTAAGATAGCAAAATCATTTGCGCTGGCGGCGCAATTGCTCCACAATCACCAAACACCTTAATTTACATTAGTCTTTATTCTCCACAGGAGTGTCGATTAGTGAAGTGTCCTTTGAACATATCCACCAGCAATAAAGTGTGAATATTGAAGTTAATAGTGCAGGTATGTGTGTGTCTTGCCCTTGGCTGAGGTGCGCACCCTCATCTCCACAATCACCAAACACCTTTCATTTATGTTTAAAAGTCGTGCATTCGTGTGAGCCCAATAAATCTCAGCAGACCTGCAAACAGGATCACAGCTGTCTGATAGTCTTTATCAGATGAGTCAGCATGACAGGTGGAGCAGCTGTAGTGTTTATGTCTGCGTGTTTGTTATGATCCAGAAAAACAATGTTTAAACAATTATGATCTATAACATAGAAAATATACAAGACACTATATTTGACCGCACAAGGTGGCCCAACCTGAGAGAAAATGTTATGTGTGCTTCTATCATAGCTAGTTGGATATATCTGCGTAATTTTGTGCACTTCAAACTTAGGAAACTCTCTCTGATTATTTCACAGCGGGTCAGAGGAGCGAGGATGGGAGGAGGAGATGATGATTAGGTGGGAGAGGAGAAGAAGAAGGAGCACAGACAGCCGCGTATCTGTGCCTTCACCTGGCTCAGGTGGGCCAGTGGAACCAGGAAGCTTTGCAGCTAGACTGGATCGGTTCGCCTCCCCTCTCTACTGCACCATCTCTCTCCCCCGATCCTCAGCCAGCAAAGTTAATAATGATGATGATTATAACAATTAATTATGAAATATAACATACTTTCAACGTGCTTCAGGTTAAAATATAACCAGTTACATATCTGCATGACATTTGCGGTTCATTTGTTGTAAAGTTTCTTGCAGGCGTTACTGTAAACTATTTCGGCGTGAAGCTGTTTTGGAGACGTCCTGCTATCTCCATATATCGCGTTTTCACTTCTCTTACCAGGAGATCCGTCTCCTCACTTTAAAAATCTTTTCTCTTTGTTTCTTCCTGGTAAATCCGCCGTCATGCTGCCTCCACTTGCGCTGCTGGCGCACCTGCCTCTCAAAGGTGATGAGAGCTGACTTTCTGATTGGTTTATTGCATGTTCGGCCTAAACTCGCCTGTGAATTAATGAGGGCACTTGGGCACGTCTGATAGGTCTATCCCGCTTTGCGCTGGTGGCGCAAAGGGCGGGGCAGGGCAAAATATCACTCCCGCCCCTGGCACAAGACAACAAGGTTGGATTTGGACACACCTTGAATAAATTAAATCCATTGCACCTCCCACCTTCCACTTACGCTTTCGATCAGCACAAGACACGACCCTAAGGCACGAGCTCAAGATAGGGCCCTGTGTTTCTCTGTGTCTCTGTGTGTGTAAGCAAGTGCTGACCTCCAGTGCCAAATGGTGCTGCGTGTCTTCTCCCAATGTTCTCCGTTTCTTTGTGGGTGGCTCCTGAACAGGTCCCCTGTACTCCTCATCCTCAGCCAGATTAGGAACAGCTTCCCTGATCCAATACATAAGTTTTATGAATCAGTTGTGAAAACCGAATAGGGATATATTAACCAAACCCAAGGTTGTTATATTACTAGCAATTATATTTCATCTAAATTTCACATTAATTAATTATTTGAATAAGATGACATATAAGCATTTAAGGCTACACATAATTTATGCAGAGAATTAACAATTAGGCTAGGCTACATAATAATGCATTTAACATACCTGATAGCCTGCATGCGATTCATGAATGTCTGGGTGATTCCTGCGATGTAGACAGCATCGATGTTCCTCTTCTGGAGTTGATTATACAGCATGTCCACATGTGGCATGATCTTATGGAACAAGGCTAGGAAAAAACACAAAGCTTCATCTTCCAGCATTCTCACATAGCCTCCAGCCTCTCTCTTCGTAGGGCTATCAAACGCTTCACTGTTCCAGATGGTCTGAAAACACTTCACCAGATCATTCTTGTGCTCATAGACTGTGTTGACTGCACCACTGTTGAAGTTCCAACGTGTTGACGATGCACTTGGAAGTCGGTGCGCCACCATCTCATCTAGCACTGCAGTTCTCTTGCTCGCTTTTGAGAAAAAAGAAGCAAATCCCCCCATGTCAGTAAAAAAGTGAATGATCTGAGGGATGTGGGAAGTTGCCTGCTGCATTACCAGCTTTAACTGATGGGCATGACAGTGAATGTAGTGAGCGTTTGCATAGATGTCCTGCACCTTTCGCTGCACTCCTCCAGTGGCACCCCTCATTACCGCAGCCCCATCATATGCCTGGGCCATCAACTTTTTTTCTTGTCCCTCGGGAAGGATGCTGTGCAGCCTCTCCAATAAGGCACTGGCTATTGAATCCGCATAGCTGTTGGGTAGCTTGATGATTTCATAGAACCGCTCCTGTATATTGTTGCGTCCATCAATGTACCTTAGTACCAGGACTAGCTGACAGTGTGTGGAAATGTCGGTAGTTTCATCTGCCTGGATTGCTAAAAACTCAGCTGTCTTTACTTCATCTATGATCTGTTCTCTCAGAACTGCCAGCATACAGTCCAGGAGCTTGTTCTGAACTGTCTTCGAGGTGCCTTTAAATACGGTCGCATTTTCAAGGTGCTCCCTCAAGTCCCAATCAATGGATGCCATTAAGTTGACTAAACCTCTGAATATCCCGGTGTTGTCTTAGGAATCCCTTTCATCATGTCCCTGCATTGCTAATTCAAAAGCACCACAAAATTTTACATTTATTTTGGATAAAATATTACGGTTTTTATCAACCTCTTCATTGTGCCTTCTTACAGCAATGCGGTGCCCATCATCTAGCTGCATTGCGATGCTAATCTTTCCGAGCACAGCTAGCTTTATGCAGTTTTCCATGTGAATTTTGGACCTCTCATGCTTCTTGATCCGTTCAGAGAGGTGCTTTAAGTCAGTTAGTCCAGTCTTTGTCCAAGTTGAATCACATTTGTCACTTCTGAAGAGGATACAGGGGAAACAGAAAAGTGCATTGGCTGCTCCACAACCTGCCAGCCACGTCTTACGGTTCAACCAGCTCAGACAAAAACTCTGTACAATTTATCTTTCTCCTTGGTTTGCTGGGAAATGTTCATTTCAGGTTTGTCGGGTCCCAGCTCCTTAACGAGAAGTTTTTCCTCCGTCGTTCGTCTCGCAAAAGGGTACATTAATAATTTCACCGAATTTGGTGGAAGCTGTGCTTGAACTCCAGTTGTCACTGCCATCGCCATCGCCATCGCCATCATCTCTCTTCCTCGTCACCATAGTTTTTTTTCTCCCGCTGTAGGACAGAGTCTGGGAGTCGCACTACAAAAAAAACCTATCACTGGCTCCTCACGTAGCTCTAGCAATCATAAACCTTCACACATTTTACGTAGCAGTTGCGGCTACATTTCCAGCGCCCCACCGGCATTAAATTTGGTGACATTGATAGGCCAATTCTTAATAATTTTTCCCTAGCAACCATAACCGGATTGGCTACTTAGCTGCAGGTCAGGGGCACTTTGCCGAGCGCCCCGTGAAAGAATGATACACTGCAGGTCAGTCTTATCAGAGGCATGCAACTAATTGTGATCACACCAAAATCTAATTAAAGACCCTGTCAACCATAATATCCACTCAAATAAAAAAAAAAAAAGTGGCTGTTGACGGTATTACACTAGGCTTTATCACTTGATTAAAGGCAGGTGTAATCATTCCCACAAAACAAAACAAAAAATCAGGTATGAAATTCAAAACAAAGTTTGAGCTCATTAAATCTGTCACCAGGAAGTGCATGATTACTCAAGCTCAGTGTGAAAAAGACACATTTGAAACATTTGGATGAAGAAGGTCACAAAGCTAGCTCGTCAAAACTGCAGTTTGTCCAACAACAAGTGACATTTTTGGGTCATGTGATGACATGTGAGGGCAAATCCCTCTCCCAAAAAAGAGTAAAAGCATTTTAAAACATTTTCAAACTCAATCATAAAGAAACACGTTATGCCTTTTGTGTTCCTGTTGCAGGCCCTTCATTCCCACTGGTGTTTTCACTGGTGTCCTCAAGGGCCCCCTGAGTGCAATCGCACCTGGGTGAGGCCTAGAAGCACATAGTAAAGTGACATGGACTGCTGATGCAGGGTAAACATTTGTTGACTTAAAACCTGTCCTTCGGAAGACTCTGACGACTCCAACTCTTGGGTTACCAGATCCAAACCGACCTTTCGCTCAGACTGTAGACAAAGAGTGTTGAGTGTTACTCCAGGACCACGGAGACAGACAGAGACCTGTAGCCTACTTTTCAGCTAAACTACAGGAATTCCTACTTTTAAAGGTGACTGTAAACTAATTCTGCTCTCGTATGTCTCCGCCAGTCCCACCAATCTTACGTTGTTTCTTTTGCAATGATTCTCCAGGATTTGCACACGGTCCCATAGCATATCCACCTTTTTCCCCATGGTACCGGTGTTTGTCACAAGGCCCTCAGTCGTGTCCTCCAGCTGGGAGATTCGCTCCTCCGCCTCCTCCACTCGTACCTGTAGCCCGCTGACAGAGTTTTTCAGCTCGGTGGTGGTTTCTTTGATGGTCACTACATCAGCAGCTACTTCCGTCAGTTTAGTACTCAGTTTGGTTATTTCAGCAAAGATTTTTTCCATACTTATTTTCTGTTCTGCAGCTTCGTCGGGAGACTTGTCCTCATTAGCAGCTAGCTTGTAGCTATGAGTAGCTATGTGGCCCATATTCTTAAAATATTTCGACGTTGTCGCCATTTTTCACCGCCAATAATGTAGTCAAAGTACTAAGAACTTTTCTGGGATAAAGTCTATCAATATTTAGCTCAAGGTAGGCAGATAAATATGGATTAAACAATTAAATTAGTTGCGAGTGGTCTGAGCCCTCCTACAGTGCTGCCATCCTGCTCAGCGTACCCACGTGACTCCTCATTTTCATTTAGTTCTAGGGATAACCTAATCAGCATTTCTGTAAATGTGCCAGTGTTAGACAGACAGTTAGCTGGCTAAATTTCAACTGCAGGTGAGAAGTTTTGAAACCTATGAAGTGTATTTTTTGGCCACTTGGGCTGTGTTGATTATATATATGACAGCCACCCCAAACTAGAGCTGTAACATGTAATTGGTTAAAAGATAATTAATCAACTATCAAATTAATCACCAATAATTCTGATAATTGATTAATCACTTTGAGTAATTTTTTAAAGAAAAAAAGTCTCAATAGTCTGTTTTTAGTGTGAATATATTCAAATGTGTGTTTTTTTTAGTCCTCTGTGACAGTAAACTGAATCTATCTAGTTTGTGGACAAAAGAAGACATTTGAGGACGTCATCTTGGGCTTCAAGAAACGCTGATCAAGTGATTTTCACACTTTTTTTTGACATTTTATAGTCCAACCAACTGATTGATTAATCAATACATTAGTTCTGAAATAATAAATTCTGAAATATTAAAAATAATTGTTAGTAGCAGCACCACCCCAAACAAATCAAATAAATGTCATTAGTCCAGTAGTGGCACACTTAAAAGTTATCTTACCTTCTCTGCAATCAAGAGCACTAAACAGTAGAATGAAAACAGATCTATCGGACTTGTGTATACAGCATTTTTATGACAATCAACCATAATCAAAATTCTTTGCTCACCTTAGTTTCCATTGTTTTCACTGGATGCGATTAGTGCATTGTCTTTCTGAGCCACAGCCAGATCTTGGGGTGAATCACTGGGACTCTGGTTCACTACCAGCCTATAAGGATCTGTCACTGCAGAAGGTGATGTGGTGATCAACCTCACCAGATTGTTGATGCATCCCAAAAAGACTGACCAACACTTTTAAATTCACTTAGAGCTGCAAATTAGAGCTGCAAACCACGGCTGCAGAGTCAAGAATGACTCGACGACACAATTTTAGAATTCAAGATCTAAACAAGATTAGTGGATTCTGAAAAGGAATAGTGAACTTTAGTGGCTCACTCAGTTACAGCATGGTCTGCGACATGAATATGTTGTTGTCCATGTTGACAACTGTTTAGCTCATCTTGTTCAGATTGCTAATGTAGTCTACAGGCTTTCAGTACACATTGTATTTGAACTTGTTTATGTAATAAATTTGCATTGAACCATTGTAAAAAAGATATGTAGTGTTCATAACCTGTTATGTGACAATTTTAAAGATCTTGTTTTTAAAGGTACACTTGTAGTTTTGGGAAAGAATTTTGAATCAAAAAAGAATATTCACGGATACATACATGACTGACTGAATTAATAAATAATTACAGAATAAACAAATTGTCCTCAAAGAGCATAATTTTCATATTGTTTCTTTTTTTTGCAGGGACCCAACTTTCTGGCTTCAGACAGTGTTTTAGGGACCTCATTTCCCTCTTAGGATCCCTTATTTATTCAGTTATGAAAATATATCAATATTTGCGTTTGTATTATTACTTTTCTGAGTTTGAATTTCTTTTCCAAAACTGCATAATGCGCCTTTATAGTTGCTAGGTTTACACTAAATGGTCAGAAGTATGCCACACAGTACCTTCATAACTGTTAAAAGGATGGTTCCTGTTATTCGAAGTGTGTTTGTATAGGGTACTTATCCATAGTCAGTGTATTGCCCACAGTAGATGTTAGTTGCCTGCTTCTGGTTTGGAGAAGCAGCAGGAGTACCGATGCAGATGAGCTAAACAGTGTACTGCTTTAGACAGGGTTAGCAGCAAAATATTTTAACCACTTGAAAGTGTTCTTCCCAACAAAAAAGTATTTAACTTTATGCAATATTTCAAATATTTTCACAGCTTTACCTTCCTGTCAGCCAGCCTTTCCAACAGGATCTCACCTTTATACAAGCCAAATATCATATCTCCAAAGCCGCCCGAGTCTTAGCAGAAGCACTACTTACTTAATACATGGTTGGTTTGGAGAGCGCGATATTTGTCTTATATAACAGCAGTATACCATGAGAAAAGGCTGCCTGGTAGAAAGGTGAAGCTGAGAAAATATTCAAAATATAATGTACATTTAAACTGATACAAATTTTTGTAAGTGGTTAAAATATGTTATATGTTGTTGCTGACCCTTTCCTCAACAGTGCATTGCTACGCTTCTGTGCTGGTACGCGTCTTTGCTTCTACAAAATTGGAGGCGTGTCAACATCCATCGACTGCAGGTAAGTCAGTGTCTCATACAACCTAGGTTCTGTATAAACACCTGAAAAATGTTAGAAATTAGTTTTAATACAAATATGAAATATTGTAGTTAAAGATATAGTTTTTGCACACTTTCCTGATATTGTTAGTTACATGACGTTGATAGATACTTTATTTTAAACCAGATTTCCAGAGGCTTTGAGTTGCTACACGGTTTACAGATGGCCAAAAGAAAAAAAAAATTACTGAAACTGACTGCCTCACTTTTTTGAGTACATTTCTCAGCACTCTTCCTTTATACATAAATAATATTGTATGACACAGAAAAACATCTTCTTTTTTAAGTTTTAAGTTAGTGTTTTTGAGTTACGGATAGTTAAGAGGGCTTACTGAACATGAAATGATGGGTTTTCATTAGGCCTGTCACAGTACGTAACAGCCAATGAAATACAAGTAATTTTTCCAACAACCAATCAAAGCACAGATGTGTTTTTTTGACAGCCAATCAGAATATAGGGAGATTTTACAACAGCCAATCACAATACAGGGGGATTTTCCAGCAACCAATCAGAATAAAGAGGTATTTCTCAACAGCCAATCACATTACAGTGGGATTTTCCAACAGCCAATCAGAATACAGGGGGATTTTCCAATAGCCAATCAGAATACAGGGGGATTTTAAAACAGCCAATCAGAATAAAGGGGGGTTTTACAACAGCCAATCACAATGCAGGGGGATTTTAAAATAGCCAATCACAGCACAGATGTTTTTCATGACAGCCAGTCACAATACGGAGTCATTTTCAAACAACCAATCAGAATGCAGGGTTGTTTTGCAACGGCCAATCAGAATATAGGGAGATTTTACAACAGCCAGTCACAATACCGGGGGGTTTTCCAGTAACCAATCAGAATAAAGAGGTAATTCTCAACAGCCAATCACATTACAGTGGGATTTTCCAACAGCCAATCAGAATACAGGGGGATTTTCCAATAGCCAATCAGAATACAGGGGGATTTTAAAACAGCCAATCAGAATAAAGGGGGGTTTTACAACAGCCAATCACAATGCAGGGGGATTTTACAATAGCCAATCACAGCACAGATGTTTTTCATGACAGCCAGTCACAATACGGAGTCATTTTCAAACAACCAATCAGAATGCAGGGTTGTTTTGCAACGGCCAATCAGAATATAGGGAGATTTTACAACAGCCAATCACAATACAGGGGGATTTTCCAGCAACCAATCAGAATAAAGAGGTATTTCTCAACAGCCAATCAGAATACAGGGGAATTTTCCAATAGCCAATCAGAATACAGGGGGATTTTACAACAGCCAATCACAAAACAGGGTGATTTTCAAACAACCAATCAGAATGCAGGGTTGTTTTGCAACGACCAATCAGAATATAGGGATACTTTACAACAGCCAGTCACAATACAGGGGGATTTTCCAACAGCCAATTAGAATACAGGGGGATTTTCCAGCAACCAATCAGAATAAAGAGGTACTTCTCAACAGCTACTCACATTAAAGTGGGATTTTCCAACAGCCAATTACAATACAGGGGGATTTTACAACAGCCAATCAGAATACAGGGGGATTTTCAAACAGCCAATCACAGTGCAGTGGGATTTTCCAACAGCCAATCACAATGAAGGGGGATTTTACAACAACCAATCACATTACAGTGGGATTTTCAAACAGACAATCAGAATACAGGGGGATTTTGCAACAGCCAATCAGAATACAGAGGGATTTTCAAACAGCCAATCAGAATACAGGGGGATTTTCCAGTAACCAATCAGAATAAAGAGGTATTTCTCAACAGCCAATCACAAAACAGGGTGATTTTCAAACAGCCAATCAGAATACAGGGGAATTTTACAACAGCCAATCACAATGCAGTGGGATTTTACAACAGCCAATCACAGCACAGGAGGATTTTCCAACAGCCAATCAGAATGCAGGGGGATTTTACAACAGCCAATCACAATGCAGTGGGATTTTACAACAGCCAATCACAGCACAGGAGGATTTTCCAACAGCCAATCAGAATGCAGGGGGATTTTACAACAGCCAATCAGAATAAAGGGGAATTTTACAACAGCCAATCAGAATAAAGGGGAATTTTACAACAGCCAATCAGAATAAAGGGGAATTTTACAACAGCCAATCACAATGCAGTGGGATTTTACAACAGCCAATCACAGCACAGGAGGATTTTCCAACAGCCAATCAGAATGCAGGGGGATTTTACAACAGCCAATCAGAATACAGGGGAATTTTACAACAGCCAATCACAGTGCAGTGGGATTTTCCAACAGCCAATCACAATGCAGGGGGATTTTACAACAACCAATCACATTACAGTGGGATTTTCAAACAGACAATCAGAATACAGGGGGATTTTGCAACAGCCAATCAGAATACAGAGGGATTTTCAAACAGCCAATCAGAATACAGGGGGATTTTCCAGTAACCAATCAGAATAAAGAGGTATTTCTCAACAGCCAATCACAAAACAGGGTGATTTTCAAACAGCCAATCAGAATACAGGGGAATTTTACAACAGCCAATCACAATGCAGTGGGATTTTCCAACAGCCAATCACAGCACAGGAGGATTTTGCAACGCCAATCAGAATGCAGGGGGATTTTACAACAGCCAATCAGAATACAGGGGAATTTTACAACAGCCAATCACAATGCAGTGGGATTTTACAACAGCCAATCACAGCACAGGAGGATTTTCCAACAGCCAATCAGAATGCAGGGGGATTTTACAACAGCCAATCAGAATACAGGGGAATTTTACAACAGCCAATCACAGTGCAGTGGGATTTTCCAACAGCCAATCACAATGCAGGGGGATTTTACAACAACCAATCACATTACAGTGGGATTTTCAAACAGACAATCAGAATACAGGGGGATTTTGCAACAGCCAATCAGAATACAGAGGGATTTTCAAACAGCCAATCAGAATACAGGGGGATTTTCCAGTAACCAATCAGAATAAAGAGGTATTTCTCAACAGCCAATCACAAAACAGGGTGATTTTCAAACAGCCAATCAGAATACAGGGGAATTTTACAACAGCCAATCACAATGCAGTGGGATTTTACAACAGCCAATCACAGCACAGGAGGATTTTCCAACAGCCAATCAGAATGCAGGGGGATTTTACAACAGCCAATCACAATGCAGTGGGATTTTACAACAGCCAATCACAGCACAGGAGGATTTTCCAACAGCCAATCAGAATGCAGGGGGATTTTACAACAGCCAATCAGAATAAAGGGGAATTTTACAACAGCCAATCAGAATAAAGGGGAATTTTACAACAGCCAATCACAATGCAGTGGGATTTTACAACAGCCAATCACAGCACAGGAGGATTTTCCAACAGCCAATCAGAATGCAGGGGGATTTTACAACAGCCAGTCACAATACAGGGGGATTTTCCAGCAACCAATCAGAATAAAGAGGTAATTCTCAACAGCCAATCACATTACAGTGGGATTTTCCAACAGCCAATCAGAATACAGGGGGATTTTCCAATAGCCAATCAGAATACAGGGGGATTTTAAAACAGCCAATCAGAATAAAGGGGGGTTTTACAACAGCCAATCACAATGCAGGGGGATTTTACAACAGCCAATCACAGCACAGATGTTTTTCATGACAGCCAGTCACAATACGGAGTCACTTTCAAACAACCAATCAGAATGCAGGGTTGTTTTGCAACGGTCAATCAGAATATAGGGGGATTTTACAACAGCCAGTCACAATACAGGTGGATTTTCCAGCAACCAATCAGAATAAAGAGGTATTTCTCAACAGCCAATCAGAATACAGGGGAATTTTCCAATACCAATCAGAATACAGGGGGATTTTACAACAGCCAATCACAAAACAGGGTGACTTTCAAACAACCAATCACAATGCAGGGTTGTTTTGCAACGGCCAATCAGAATATAGGGATACTTTACAACAGCCAGTCACAATACAGGGGGATTTTCCAACAGCCAATTAGAATACAGGGGGATTTTCCAGCAACCAATCAGAATAAAGAGGTACTTCTCAACAGCTAATCACATTAAAGTGGGATTTTCCAACAGCCAATTACAATACAGGGGGATTTTACAACAGCCAATCAGAATACAGGGGGATTTTCCAACAGCCAATCACAGTGCAGTGGGATTTTCCAACAGCCAATCACAATGCAGGGGGATTTTACAACAACCAATCACATTACAGTGGGATTTTCAAACAGACAATCAGAATACAGGGGGATTTTGCAACAGCCAATCAGAATACAGAGGGATTTTCAAACAGCCAATCAGAATACAGGGGGATTTTCCAGTAACCAATCAGAATAAAGAGGTATTTCTCAACAGCCAATCACAAAACAGGGTGATTTTCAAACAGCCAATCAGAATACAGGGGAATTTTACAACAGCCAATCACAATGCAGTGGGATTTTACAACAGCCAATCACAGCACAGGAGGATTTTGCAACAGCCAATCAGAATGCAGGGGGATTTTACAACAGCCAATCACAATGCAGTGGGATTTTACAACAGCCAATCACAGCACAGGAGGATTTTCCAACAGCCAATCAGAATGCAGGGGGATTTTACAACAGCCAATCAGAATACAGGGGAATTTTACAACAGCCAATCACAATGCAGTGGGATTTTACAACAGCCAATCACAGCACAAGAGGATTTTCCAACAGCCAATCAGAATGCAGGGGTATTTTACAACAGCCAATCACAATACAGGGGGATTTTACAATAGCCAATCAGAATACAGGGGAATTTTACAACAGCCAATCACAATGCAGGGGGATTTTAAAACAGCCAATCACAGCACGGATGTTTTTCATGACAGCCAATCACAATACAGGGTTATTTTCAAACAACCAATCAGAATATAGGGGGATTTTCTAGCAACCAATCAGAATAAAGAGGTATTTCTCAATAGCCAATCACATTACAGTGGGATTTTACAACAGCCAATCACAATACAGGGGGAATTTCCAGTAACTAATCAGAATAAAGAGGTACTTCTCAACAGCCAATCACATTACAGTGGGATTTTACAACAGCCAATCACAATACAGGGGGAATTTCCAGTAACCAATCAGAATAAAGAGGTATTTCTCAACAGCCAATCACATTACAGTGGGATTTTACAACAGCCAATCACAATACAGGGGGATTTTCCAGCAACCAATCAGAATAAAGAGGTATTTCTCAACAGCCAATCACATTACAGTGGGATTTTACAACACCCAATCACAATACAGGGTGATTTTACAATAGCCAATCACAGCACAGATGTTTTTCACGACAGCCAATCACAATACGGGGTCATTTTCAAACAACCAATCAGAATGCAGGGGTTTTTGCAACGGCCAATCAGAATACAGGGGATTTTCCAGCAACCAATCAGAATGAAGAGGTACTTCTCAACAGCCAAAAACATTACAGGCTGATTTTACAATAGCCAATCACAGCACAGATGTTTTTCATGACATCCAATCACAATACAAGGTCATTTTCAAACAGCCAATCTGAATAAAGGGGGATTTTGCAACAGCTAATCACAGCACAGATGTTCTTCATGACAGCCAATCACAACAGAGGGGTATTTTCAAACAAACACTCACAACACAGGGAGATTTTACAATATATACAATTTTACAATATATGATTATCAAAGTTCATAGATTGTTTAATGTGTATGTTATTTAGGAGGTGTGTCAAAAAGTAACAGGACTTAGTGTGCTGTGCGAGCTATGAGTCGGGTAGGGATTAGCGGGTTGTGTCAGTTTGTGACAGATTTTTCCTCAGCCGGACCAGAAACTTCAGGTTGGTTCATTGCTCGGTGCCCATCACTTGACGGCCTGAAATTAAAGAAAAAAGGTCATATATTTGTATACAATATAATTGATATGAGTATGCAGTTATCAGTATGACTATTTCTATTATTGTATATGATGGAATATTAGAATGTCAGTATCAATATATAAAAATGCACAGTAACAAAAATCAAGTAGGGCAAGAACATCCTCTGAATTAAAATTGAATTCAAATATAAAAAATAATTCAGAGGATTATCTTCTGCCTCCTCAAACCTAATGTACCCCAGTGTGGGGGCTGGATTTGTTTTTAGAGTGGCAGTGTGAAAATATTTTAAATGTATGGCAAACAGGTTCTGGTAAGGATGGAATGTAAGGTTTATGCCACAGCTATCCTAAATTAACAGCATTGGGAAATACCCAAATCATTTTTTTATGTTTCTGTAATGGTTAATACACCAGTATGTAGAGGGAATTTAACCAAAATATTTCTAATGCTAAAATGTAATTATTATTGTTATCCATGAATTTTCAAATTTACTGTTTACAAAAAAACCCAGAAAACATAGTAAAGCACATTATTATTTCTTGATTAAGATGTCAAATTATAGTTATTTACTTGCATTCCTGAACAGAAAACAATGTTTTAGTGGTTGAATGCTATGCTTGATTAATTTCTGACTTCTCAGAGAAGCCCAGTGAGCCAGCTCAAATTTGGGTACAAAAAGGTGAATTCAGTTTGAAATTCCTCATTCCTGTTCACAATGGTAAAACGTCGAGAGTGCAGTGAAAATCAAAGAGTACACATTAAAACACTTCATAATGCTGGATGATCTCTGAGACAAATAGGGAAAGACATGGAGTCAATTGCTTCTGTGCTCAAAAAGTTACATTCAGTCACCCAAAAATTTATCTGTTTCACAAATGAATCACCATAGTTCACGTTCATGTAATTTATGTTTGGAGCAGACAAATCCACATTATCCTGTTTATTTATTTATTTATTTTTTGGTTTGATTTTTGCTGTTACAAATACCCATTTTTGGTAAACTGAAGAATAATGACAAAAAATTAGAAGATAGTTGTGTCCTCAACTTATTTCCACGATCCAATACAAAAGTATCAGAACTGATCAATATTAGTATGCTCAAAATAATATAATTGATTTCAATGCATTGCTGTTTCTTATTAAATTCTCTCACCCCTTTTTTTTCTTTTTCTCACAAGATAATCAAAATTAATTAGTACAGAGGAATTCTCTACTCTTCTACGCATGCTTTTTGGAGTCTTACTTCACACAATATAATTATTACCCAGTAATGATTTTTCCATACACTATTGTGGTTTTAGTAAACACTGAGTCTTACTTTGCACAATACGACAATTAACCAGTGATAATTTTTCCCATACAGTATTGTGGTCTTAGTAAACTCTTTTAAGTTGGACTCGTCAGTGCACCTCCAGGTTTCTACTAAACCTTGGTTAAAAACTGTCGGGACTCTTTCCCATCTCAACTCATATATCTTGACATCTTTAGTAACCTGATTTTTCCCCCTTTTTTATTTTTCTAAAAATCAATTAAATAAATTTTCAGATTCTCACCAATCAGAATTGTTGAATCGCAGCGCTGAGTGAGTCTGGTCTCGGGTCTAAGGCCCTCCTTCTCACCAGTCTTTGTGGGGAGGTTGAGGTTGAAGGGAATATCTCCTCAGGGTGTGCACTACCACCGTCGACCCTGAGTCCAGAAACCCTCACACAAGCGATCCCACTTCTGACACCAAATTGTAAATTGAAAATCTGAAAATTAAGACCATGACCCCATGACCAAGATTGTCTTTCTGGTGTTTTAATCGAGCTTTGCAAAGGATCAGTACACAGTCACACTCAAAGTGTAAAAGGAACTGATAATCAAGTCAAGAATGTAAATCTGTCTTACAGGGTTAGGAGATGAAGGAGGTTGGGTCAGGATGGACCTGAACTGCTTATCAGGAGAGTCAGGATGTGATTGTGTTATCAGAAGTTGTTCTTCCAAAGGGAAAACAGCTGTGTGTACAAGGACGAGTAACCAGTTAGTGCCTGACAGAACATGCGAAATAACTAAGAGGAACAACAGTGACCAGTTTGGTGAATAATTTTCCCACCACAGTGGTTACACAGCGTTGGGTAATTTCTCTATCATCCCTGGACACATCAAGTCCATAAATACTGGGCAACAGGTCCCACTCGTTACAACGCAGACATTCTTCCTCTGTGGGCATAGAGTCACAGCATTCACAGGAGCACAACCAATCTTCACAGATTCACAGACATGCAGCAGCTGCTTCACCCTCATCTGCCCGTTGCCCCTCTCTCTCTATCCTCATCCGCTCTTTGTTTGTAGGAACTCAAACTCCTCATCCGTATACTCGGGCTTAAATAAGTACTGGCAGCCACTGAAATCAAAGGTCTCATCTACATTCTCCAAATCAGGTAAATATTTAGCCATGACACTTCAATCGGCCTAGTAAACTCTCACCTGTACTATGGGACAACCAACTGACTTTTACAAGTCATGGCTCCTCAGTTTTCTTCCAGTAACAAGCAAAGATCCCGTGAGATTTTGTCACACACAGTCCGGAGCAAGTGAAGGGTAAGACAGACGCTTCGCATGCTGTTGACAGAGATAAAACTGGCAATCTGAGCGGGTCTGTGGTGAAAAAAAGCACTTTCAATGCAAGAACTTGTACGGGACACATTTGTCCAATGTATACTGTTGTACTTATTTCGCAGCTGCCAGCTGCATCTGCTTTCCTCAATACTGGACCAATTTCAAAACGAGCTGTCTCAATCAAGGCCAAGGTTGAAAATTTCCAAAGTTGTCCTTTAATACTCACTCATAATTACACCATGTCTTGATGGAGACTACATTCTATGAAATTTTCTGACCATTCTATGGCCATTATCACTAAAGGCTAAAACACACCGGGCCATGCTGCATCACTCTCGTCCAAGACAGTGTGCTTGGAATATATCTCGACCTCAGCATCTCTGACCCTCCATCTTTGCCATCAAGCTAGCGTGTGTTGTGAGACTGAGCTCCTGTCTGTGCAGGAGAGCAGAGGCAGTGGTCTGAAGAAGTGTCTGTGTGTTAAAGTGATAGTTCACCCAAAAATGAAATTCCACTCATGCCATTTACACCATGTTTTTAGCCTAAACAGGGCTGTACAGTGCGACAATTTTCGACGTAATTTGGTAATAAAAATCATTCTGTGCGAAGAGAAATACGTGTCCACTCGCACAAGTGTGAAGGAGTTGCGCTGGTATCATGTCTAAAAAAAAATAGTAGGGAAAACAAGGCTATAGGCCACATACGGCCTGCGAGATAATTTCACGTGTCTGTTATGAATGGCCCATCGGTAAATAGCACTCCCACCACTCATACTACAAATCCCACAACGCACTGCGTCAGCTGCCGCGCAACTCGAGAAATAAATCAGCTCGCAGTCGCGAAGACGCAGGTCAATATGTTCATCTGTACCTGATGGGCTGATGGGTTTGTAATATTATTATATGAGCATATTTTTATGCCAAATGCAGTGCCATTGAGGGTTTGCATGATTAAAGTGTGCGATATCTTGTGTGCAGACAAAAAGCAAGCATTTTCAAATGTAACCCCCACCTGGATATGTGAGCTGAAATATTCTGAGCTGAAATATTCTCGTTTTCTTTTGTTATTGTTGAAGAAAAAAAATATTTTAAATCCTATTTATTTTATTGAGGAAAAAGTTGTTGCAGTCTGGCTGTTCAAATTCATATTTCTGAATAAAACATAGTCAGTTTTAGACAGTTTAATAAATGTTAATCCTGTTTGGCCCGCGACTTAGACTGTGTTTTAAATTTTGGCCCTTTCTGTGTTTGAGTTTGACACCCCTGCTATAGGCCGTCTCTTGTCCTATACGTCAGTTGTTGTAGCAATGCTTCACGGGAGTTGTAGTTCTAAGTGTGTACGGTCCTTCTCAATCCGAATACAAAAGAACTACATTTCCGGGTAAACAAACCAAAAAAGCACTGTTTTGTAAATATTGTGTGGCGGCAGGTGAACTGATGGCAGGGAATACGCCGTACATCACAGGGAGTACAATCTTTAAACGTGACAACGTTTATAAACACAGTATTACAAAGCGACACATCACCTGTAGAGATGCTCACCTCGCCTCAAGTCAAGTTGTTTTGTAACATATTGTTCTGTTTTGAGTGTTCAATTTGAATGTTCAAGTACGTAAAATAAATGAGAATTGAAAGATCTGCTGCTGATTTAAAAATAATTTCAGTGGAAACGTGGAAAAAAAGTGGAAATAGTGTTACTGCAGTATTTTATCACTAAGAAATAACAAGATTTGTATGCATAGGCCTATGATGAGTAAATGGCAGATTTTAGTGTTGAACAGTAAAAATGACTAATTTTACTATTTTTCTCAAAGATGAAACCCTAACATTACAGAATGCATTATTATAATCAGCAACTTTGAGATTAAAAAAAATGTGGTTTGAATGGGAGTTAATTGTCCTTAACATCTAAATCTGATGCTACACAAAAAGTAATAATGCATCAAAGTCAATATTTTGGTTAATCCTTGACATATCCAAGACTGATAAAAAAAAAAATGCCCCAGCCACCCAACATTTGTTGTATGGAAAATATCTAAATTTCTTTGCTTTTTTTCATAAATAATAACAGTGATATCGAGTAATCAAACAGGCATTTAAAGGGTTAAACTTCTCAAAATGATTGAATGTTTAGTTTTGGGGGCAGGACTGAAGTTGTTTGAGAGATTTATGCAGAAAAAAGTAGAAAAATATGAATCTGTACTTTTTTTAATGTAGTTTTTATGGAGGTGGACATTTTTGTCCTTAACAACCAATTAGGATGGAAATTAAGACGAAGCCAGGGGGTTAACATTTGATCAGTATCGAATTTAGCCAATAAACACGTTAACTAACTATCCAACTGTGTGTGCTACTAAATTTTTCTTTGTGCTATTAAAATTTTTAACTTGCTAGCACCAGTGCTACCACCTAAAAAAGTAAGTGTACAGCCCTGCTAAATGTCATCTGTAGCCTTTCAGGTCCAAATGCTCTGTAGTCATGGTAATGGGGTCCTTTGATGAGAGGGTCCTGCAAGGACAAATGGACCACGCTCATTCCAGCCCAGGTGCCCCACTCCCAAAGCAAAACAGCTACGAAGATCTAGAGAGGGACAGCAGAGAGGAGGGAGGGAGGGGGATCGTGTGTGAAGTGCCGACTGATAGAAAACTTTTTTGATGATAAATCCTGATGGTACTGAACAGTTATCTGATTAAAATATCTGTCTGAAACAGACAGATGCTCGGCTACGCTATGAAATGTTTGTCACTTCACTGCATTATTCTGAAGCCTGCAGTGTGTTTTGGCCTTTGGGAAAAAAGTGTATAGTTTTTTTTAAGGCTGCCTCAAGGGTTAAAGGGATATTTTTCAAGTGTTTAAAGTGTAATTCAAATGAAACTTTATTCAATCAAATACATTAACCTAAATGACAAATATGCCCAGAAACCCTCAGAGGCACTGCATTTGGCATAAAAATACATGCTCAAATAATTACATGACAAACCCAAGTCCATCAGGCACAGATGAGCATACTGACCTGCTCAATTTAACATTAAGGCCAAAACGCACTAAAAACTTCAATAGTTAAGTCAATTGAAGCTTCTAATAGCGCACTGCACTGTAGCGATACTAATTTCAAACAAGGTAAACTTCCAGCTCTCCTCACAGATCAACGATAAAGAAGGGCACTACTTAATGGTCAAAGGTTTAATTGACCACAAACAAGTTACATTATTGAATGTTTATAGACCACCAGGAAATAATAAACAGCTGATCAAAAAAGTTTTTAATCTTAGATCTGGTGTGTGATATAGTGTCAGGTGTGTTGGTATGTGGGGGAGACTGGAATATCCAACTTTATCCCTCCATGGACTCCTCAAACAAAACAAAACAAAAAAATAATAAGACCTGAAGCAGTATACATCAAAAAATTGCTTAAATAATTTGGCATGGTACATGTGTGGAGGGAGCTAGACCCACTTGATAGATGCTTTACTTTTTTTTTCTCATGCTCATTCTGTATATTCAAGAATTGATTATTTTTTTATGTTTAATTCAGATCACCACAGGATTACCAAATGTAACATTGGGGTAAGGGGCATCTCTGATCATGCAGGGGTATATTTAACACTGCATTTTGACAGCAAGCCCAAAGACACATTGTGGAGATTTAACACTAATCTTTTGAATGATCCTCAATGTCAGAAATACAAAAAGGGAGAATTTCAAGAATACATGACCCATAATGACAATGGCACAGTGTCTCCCAGTACACTGTGGGACGCTGCAAAAGCTGTTATAAGAGGTAAACTTATCATGTGGTCAGCTCAGAAGAAGAAGGAAAAAGAGAAACAAGGATTTGACTGAAAACTTAAAGTCTTTGGAGAATAAACACCCATTGGAATGGTATTAAACCTTTAGAGAGATTATAATACCAGTTCTTAAGGAATGTTTTAATTATGTTCTTCGAGGGGGGGAGACTCCATCGTCCTGGACACAAGCAGTAATTTTAGTAATTCCTAACACGGGTAAAGATAAGTCTAGTTCTTACAGACCCATATCTGTTTTAAATATGGAGGAAAATATAATCCTGGATTTCACAGATACAGACCAAACTGGTTTTGTAAAAAACAGGCAGACCCAGGACAATGTGAGGCGGGCTTCCACCTCATTGAGTATATGAGAAACAGTGGATAGAGAATCTATTGCCGAGAAAGCTTTTGATTCTGTTCGATGGGAATATTTATACTTGGTTCTTAGACGATTTGGTTTTAACAGCCAGGTAGTTGGATGCCTGAAATCTTTACCTTCATTGCTCTCCCACAGCCAGAATTAAAATAAATGGGAATTTATCTAAAACAGCGTCTCTTGAGAGGGGATGTTGTCAGGGATGCCCCCTCAGCCCTACACTTTTCGCCCTCTTTATTGAGCCACTAGCACAGGAAATCGGAGAAGATAATGACGTAACAGGCATATTGATTGGAGATACACAACACAAGACCTGTCTGTACGCAGATGACATTCTTGTGACGCTTACCAACCCTAATGAAAGCTTGCCTAAATTACTGTCTCTTCTTAAAGTATTTGGTTCATACTCCGGGTACAAATTGAACTTACAGAAAACCCAAACTTTTTACTATGAACCACAAGAAAAAGTTTACAGATTATGTCATTTTAAATGGAAGGGTGACATAATTAAATACCTGGGAGTACAAATACCTAGAGATCTAACTGCCATCTATGAACATAACTATACTCATATAACAGCGGATATTAAGGCCGATTTAAATCGCTGGTCATTATTACCAATGAACACGTATAATCGAATAGACGTTATAAAGATGAATATATTACCCAGGCTGCTCTACCTTTTTCAGTCATTGCCTGTTGATGTCCCTCCCAAGCAATTCAGTGAGTGGAACAGAATGATTTCAACCTTCATTTGGGGAAAGCAAAGACCCAGGATTCGATTTCAAACATTACAATTACCCAAGGACAGAGGAGGAAGGGCTTCAGCCTGCTTAGAAGATTATTACAAAGCAGCACAGTTACGTTTTCTGTGTGATCCTACATATGATGCGCAACGGAAAGACATAGAACAAACTCAAACAAACATACCTCTTCAATCTATATTTGGGGAAAAATCCCTTCAGAAGAAATATTTAGACAAATTATCTAAATGGACTGCAGTCCCCTTAAACATTTGGCATAAAGAATTTAAAGACCTGAACTTCGAGAGGAATGCACGAATATTACACTGGGTGGCGTATGACACAGAATTCACACCGGCTAAATTTGAAAACAGATTTAAACTCTGGACAAATGCAGGCATGACCTCATACTGTATGATATCCTCCAATAGAGGCTTAGATACCTTTCAACAACTTTCAAAAACATATAACGTAGTAAAGAAAAGCAATAACCAGAAAATGGTTGAGCATAGAACCTCCTAAAACCTTTGAGTGGATAGAAATAGTTAATGACATTTATACTATGGAACGATTGACCTTTTCCCTGAAAAAAATGGAAGTCCTATTTGAAACTGTAGTGATTTCTTTATACATGTTTGGTTGGAGAAACAATGTAATGTATTTTTCCTATGCACAAACAGAGCAGACTTTTAAGTTAAGAAAGAATGGGAGACATCTCACTTTGAAGGAAACACTGAGGACTAGCATTAAATGGAGCCAAGGATCATAAAAACTTTTTGGACCTCAAATAACACTCATGGACATAAAGGACTTTTTCGACAATGAATGTAACCCGGGTTCATTCAATCCTCATTCTGTATGTTTAGCATTTCTCTACACCTGTGATGACCCTGTCTGTTTTAAGTTCTGTTTTTGTTTAAAAGAAAATAATAAAAATAAAGTTTAAAAAAAAAAAAGTGTTGTTAAAAAGGAATTCACATTAAAGCATTAACGCGTTAACTTTGACGGCCCTATTAAATATACATTCATCGCATAGTTTGTGTTTTGCAGCTACACCCTACCTCAGAAATGTTGTGTTTTTTGTCTGACAATTAATTACAGGAATATTTTTTAGTCATAATTTGTCTGCAATCTCATTATGTGAAATAAAAAAAATAGTATCATTAAGCCAGTATCAGAAATTGTATCGAATCGTGAGTTGAATGTATTGTTACATCCCTAGTCACCATTAGGGATGTTCCTGGTGACTAATTTCCCTGTCGATTAAGGCAAAATTGAATTTAGACTAATCGACTGGTCTAACACTAAGAAAACACTCAGAAAGCTGCTAAAATGTAGTAGAATTTATTGATTTATGATGTTAAACACTGTCCGAAAAAAATACTGTGTTTATTAAGAGCCATTTGAAGACGTTAATCACAGTCTACAATCGCAAAATCGTACTTTAAATGCCGCTGAAATGCGCGTTATTTTGCGCTGTGCAATACAAGCCTCACACATTGCTGTACAAAACATGACAACAACTCACTAAACGCTTCACCTTTTCAGACCAAAGGGTCACAGTGTCTGCGTGTAAAGGACCCAGAGCTAATGTTAGCTGCCAGCCTGACACACAATGTGGCTAATGTTAGTAATGCTAGCAGCAGCAGTTTGGCTTGCAGATTTATGTCCGTGTAAGTTCTTAATGTGGGCACATTTCTCCAGTCGAGTGAATACATATCAGCTTATTCTGTCACAGTTTTACATTCATCTGTCCGACTTTGCAACTCTGGATGTTTATATCAGCAAACATCCCCAAACATCATCCAGACTTCTTCAGGTTTCTTCTTTTGTTTTTTTTTTCTCACTGCTAAGCATTACTACAGCAAACTGTTGCATGAAGTCAGCCTCTGTTTTGTTTACATCTGCCTACCATCACAAGAGATTGCGGTTCCTCTGGTATATAAACTTGATAAGACTGAGGCTAAGAGTGACCCGGAGCACTTTTGAAGAAAATGTAAAAGATTTCATTGCCAGTGATTTATTATGAATGTACAATTCAATTTTCCAAAAATGTTTTTGTATACTGCCGATTACAGGTCTTACAAAGAAAGAAAATTTGAATTAGCAAAGGTCAGACTTTAAATAGAATGGAATTGGCCATGGACACTGCAATCTATACAATTCTAATCATACAGTTGGTCTAATAATGTTGGTTGGTTAATGGTTTAATAATTTGTGTATCAATTACTTTGTGGCTGATCAGGTTAATTATCAGCTAATTATTGTCAGTTTCTAACTGCAGTATGCAATAAATGGTTGCCCTTTGTGTGTGTTTACCTGTCACTCACTACTGAAAGTACACAACACAATAAAAACCCGATATTTTTATAATAGTGAAATATAAAATGAGTTTTTACGTTGTCTGATTGACTGCATTTATTTAGTGGTTTGATTAATGGTTTAAGGTTACGGGCTGTTTCCCAGAGTTGGGACAACCTTAAGGGAGACCTTGAAATACAACTTACGATGCACGTAGCGCTACGAAGGCTCTGGGAAACGGGGCCCAGGTCTGACAAAGAAAGAACCAATACTTTTATAGTCATACTCCTATTACGCTATACCACATGGAAGCAGCTTACCTTAATAGTGATAACGCACTTGCCACTCTGTATTTTACACCCAGCAGCAAAGTCTTGTAACACCAGTATACACACTGAGTGTTAAAGTGAAAAACATGGTGACACAAAACACTGCATGCCAAAAACATAATATAGGACAAGCAATTGTATAATTCCTCTGGAATAAAAAAAAAAAAAAAACATTCAAAAAACACAGAGAAATAACCACTGGCAAAGGACAATCCCATCGTTACTTTGTGATCATCTCATGAAATCTTTGAATTGATACAACAAAGTACGTAGTAATTTCTGGGGTAGTGGATCTTTTGTTTGCTCCGTTTTGTTATATGATTTTGTCTTTTATGTGATGCAGAACAGGAATTAGCTGTAAACCAGTTTTAAGTGAGTCAGAGCTGTTTAATTCTAACTGATTTTATTACATTATTTCTAATCTTTTCCTGCAAATAATAAATGAAATAAAAGTGAAAAATGTTTCTCATTTATCTCATTTACACATGAGACTCATAATAAGATATAAACATCACTGTAAAGTCTCCCTCTCTGTCTCTACTGTTACTATATTTAGTAAAACTATCAGGATTTTTTGGCAACTAACAGCACTCTACAAACATAGCATTAATTGAATCAAAATGTAAAGACTGACACATTGCATTGTCTTGTATTGCGTCGTATCGTATTGTATCGTATTGTATCAGAATTGAATCGTTTCGAACCAAATCGTTGGCCGCTTAAAGATTTATAAAATATATCGTATTGTTGAACATGTATTGAGATACGTATCGAATTGTCTCAGTCAGTGAGATTCACACCCCTAGGCCTGATGCTATCAGCTAGTGTTTGTGAATCGTACTCCTTACAGCAGTGGTTCCCAGGCTTCTTTGGCTCGTGATCAAATATCGGCAATATATGGTTAAAACATATATTATAATGCTCTCTCTTAACCCACCATATTTTATTGAGCGGCTGAGGTTGTGTTTTTAACATTATAAAGATTAATTTAATTTTAATTTAGCAATTATTTATTTAAGTATCTGTCAAACCCATTTTGAGGTCCTGACCCAAGGTTGGGAACCACTGCTGTAAGGAGTACATACCAAATTCTGAAACTGAAAAGAAAAGATCTGAAACTGAAACAGAAAGATCCGAAAGTGAAAAAAAGATTTGAAACTATAAAAAATAATATTCGAATCTGAAAAGATAAAATTTGTAACAGAAAGAAATAGGATCTCAAATATCAAAATAATTACCAGAGTGAATCATAATTATACTTAACCTGAAAATTTTTATTGAGGGGCAACACTCTTCTCTTCATAAGCTCATAAGCTCGATTCTCCTGGCTCTTATTTTGATAGAACTAATTTAACTTCCAGGTCAGATGTCTGCCTTTCAACGGTTTTCAAGTCAACAAGTAAGAAATAAGATAACACCAGTATAATTTACAATAATTATTTGGATTTCTCTCTTGTTTTTATTTCTGCCAGTAAAAATAGAAAATTAGCTCCCTTGACCAATTTTTCTTTGCTGGCTTAAAAGCACTAACTTGAGGGTATACTACCTCTTGTGGCAGAAATAGGCAACAATTTGGGGTTTCATCTGTACATTGTGTGAGTATACCTATGAATTACTGGGTAAAAATTACATATTTATTTTTCAAGGAGGAATCTGACTGTTCAGTTATCTCTGTGCAAGCAGCTACAGTCTGAGAGGCTACACTTGACATTTAGGCTAAAAACATGGTGTAAATGGCGTCTTTTTGGGTCAAATTTTAATGTCGCAACTTACGGACACTTGGATTACACCACATGAGCAGTATGAGACATTTTGTGGGGGTTTTTGTGTGTATTCTTTTAACATTTTAAAATTGGTCACTGTTCACTTCAATTGTACTGGATTTGGCTGCAACACTGTTTTCCACAGAAACCCCGGGAGTGTTTTGTGAACTGGAGATCTTCACTCAGTGAATTTTCATTTTTGGGGGAACTACTGCTTTAGGACATTACAACCTTCAAATATTAATGTTGTATTTGCCTTTAAACAATATCCAATGAATATTTATTATATTGATATATATTTTTTATTTTCATAAAGTTACTTTAACTTCTGTGTCAAGTCTTCCTGTCAGTCATATCAAAATGGAAAACAATACATGTATGTTTTAGCAAACAGGACATTGCAACCTTCAAACATTAATTCTGTGTTTGCCTTCAACTACAATGAAATTACATTAAATAAACAATATATCAATATATATAATATATATGGCTTGTGTCAGTTAGGCAATGAAGGAAAGCATCACTAAAGGCACAAATATTATAAGTTAAAGGCAAGATATTAGTTAAAAGCAAATACAGAAATAGTATTTGAAGGTTGTGTTGTCCCATTTACTCAGGGACTTATTGTTTTATGTTCAGATGTAACAGAGATAGCTAAACAGTCACTGGGCACTAGTTTCCTCTCTGAAAAATAAATGTGTAATTTTTAGCCAGCAATTCATAGGTATACTCACACATTGAACAGATGAAACCCTGAGTTATTGCCTGTTTTTGCCACAAGAGGGAGTATACCCTCAAGTTAGTGCTTTGAACCAGAAAACAAAAATGGGTAAAGAGAGCTAATTTTCTTTTTTTTTTGCCAGCAGACATAAAAACAAGAGTAAAAATCTAAATAATGATACTAAAAAAAGGGATCAGTTTTGGTGTAATTTTATTTCTTACTTGTTGACTTGAAAACAGCAGAAAGGCAGACAGTTGACCCGGAAGTTAAATAAGCTCTATCAAAATAAGAGCCAGGAGAATCAAACTCAGGCATAGCATATATGAAGACATGAGTGTTGCCCCTTCATACCATAGTAGGGAATATATCCTATAAATAATAAACCAAAATGTGAAATTGCTCATCTTTAAATCCAAAATAATTTTATAGATTACATCCTAACCAACCATCCTAAGCAATCTATGAACTTTGATAAATATAAAGGCAAAGGGCTGAGTTTCTTCAGTTTTCAGGACACATTATAAGAGACAAAATACTATTTTTTGAACTATGAAGGTAAACACAGAGTAAATGTTTGGAGATTACAAACACATGTATTAAAGATATTTACATCATATCGAAACAAAATACTCGCTTATGCTGGTTTATAATGGTTTATGCGTGTTGGACTAGTAGTAAGAATTTTCATATAAATTATTTCAGATTCATCGATTCTTTAACTAGAATGTAATCTTTCAAGTATTTTAGATGTAAAAATGACCTTTTTTTAATTTTGGTTTAAAATATAGAAAGGGCACACTTAAGGGTATATTTCATAAACGTGTCATAAACAGACAACAACTCTTTGTCTTCATATGTGCTTAATTTATGTGCTATGAGTTATATTTTCCTGGCTCAGACAAATAGACAGTATATAGAATGTTGCATATATATAAGTTCTTGCTGCTCACACAAATTAAACAGGATTTTGAGCGGTGCTCCCTACTAAATCTTTCTGTAGCTGCCAGAATCAATGCAATTAAAATGAATGTTTTCCCGCACTTTTTATAGTTATTCCAATGTATTCCAATATTTCTTCCTCTTTCATTTTTCCATAAAGTGGACAGTCTTATTCTCGGTTTTGTTTGGAATAAGAAGTCTCCAAGGTTACGTAGACAAGTTTTACAGAGGCCCAAAGCTCAGGGCGGAATGGTGTTACCAAACTTCCTGTACTATTATTGGGCAACAAACATATGAAATTTGAACTACTGGGTCAAATATGGGGATGCTGAGGTCCCTCCGTCATGGTTGATTTTGGAGTCAAATTCTGTTCACCCGGTATCACTAAAAGCCTTCCTGTACTCACCCTTGTATTCTTCTATTTCTTGTTATACTGACTGTTATACTATGATAGTGTCCTCCAGTATTAAAATATGGATTCAATTTAGACATCATCTTGGCCTGCAAACACTTTATACTGGGGCTCCACTAGAAATATATATATATACATATACATATATATATATATATATTGTGGTGGATTTATTGGACCATGATGCTGTATTCGCTGTGTAAAGATTTATTTCATCACAACTTACAATTTACAATTTAATTTAGCAGACATTTTTATCTAAAGTCACGTACATCCGAGAGCTAATACAACACACAAGCAAGGATCTAGTCATGAGAGAACAACACGAATAAGTCCCATGAAGCAAAGGTCAAGTCTGACTGAGAGACTCTGACAATCGTTCCACCAGAATGGAAGAGTCTAGCAAGTGACCTTGAACTCTGTTGTGGTGGTCGAATCTGGTGTCTTTCATTTTAGATTATTAGAACATGATGTTGGTCTAAACCGTGGAAGAAAATACAATTGTATTTACCAGAAAATGTAAGTGGTTGTAAGTCACCATTTACGTTTCACTTTCAAAGAAACTGCCCATAAAAATTGTACAGATTTGATATTTGATTAGAACTTTAAAGCGGTGAAGAAATTTTCAGCAAATGCTGCTCTAGATGTGCTTTAATTTTACAGAAATGAATCTAAGGATTAACAGAAGTGTCCATTTCTTCTCTAAAAGATAAATCTGTAATTTTTACCCAGTAAATATATAAATAACCTGAGGCACAGCACATCTTAAGACAGAAGTTGTTGTCCCTTTATGCCACAAGAGGGAGTATATGTTTAATGAGCTCAAGGAATTACATACATCACACACCTTATGCTGTGGTGCTATAAAAGAAAGGCTGGGCAGAAATGTATAAAAACACTGCAAACTCTGGCTTTTTTGCAGAATACCAACCATGTAAAGGAAAAAAAATAAGAATACTTTATTCAAGGGTCAGACAGATACAGCTACCATTTCCTGCCACCTACAAAGTTTTAGAGGAATGGATTTTTTTTTAATTCGTATAGATATTCTGGGGCAGTGGTTCTCAAACAGGGGTCTGTGGCACAAGTGGATTGGTGAAAAGTTTTTAGACTCATTAATTAAAAAAGAATATCTAAATAAATATCTAGCCTATAGTTTTATTCATAATTCCAACAAATAATATATGTTAAATCTTAGCAGTGCCTTTAGCTATAATGAAATGAGACAGAATAAGCAATGCCTGAAGTGACAATAAAGTCATTTCTGGTTTTGGTTTAACTTCTATTCCAATTGCTGATTTGAGGACATGGACCAAAAAAGCAAGTGGATTTTTCATTGTTATTATTTTTTGTTTGTTTGTTTGTTTGTTTGATATATCGATATATAATGATATATTGTATATTTGTTTATCCTAATTATCAAAGTTAAATACAGTTTGGGAGGGATGATACATAGACCCCTCTTCAAGATCAAGATCCGGTCGCTCACCTGGTAGAACACATGCCTTATTTGCAAAGGCGGACTCCTTGTGCAGAGGGTTTCATTCCAGCCCTTGGACATGTGCTGCATGTCATCTGTTCTCTCTCTGCCACCTGTCCTATCACATTCTTCAGTCTGCCCTGTTATTGAAGCCAAAAAAATCAAGCTGTAATGTTATTCAATACATAAGACATGATTTTTAATGTCTGTAATGTGGAAACTAGCTTCTAACCCCTGAGTGGAAAATGAAGTGCTTTATACCAGCTTATCTCACTGTTAGGAGATATATTTTAAATTTTGCATGTCTAGAATAGATTTGAAAAGAATCTCAAGTCAATCTATGTTCGGATTCCTCATTAGCTCAACTGTAATTACGCATGTTCCATATGCAAAAACTGCATCCTTACTGCAGCGGCCCTGGTTTGATTCCACTCAGAGTAGGGAGGAGGCTTAAGTGTTTCTTAAGCAGAGGAGAACATGACAAAGAATTGATGAGAGACAGTGAGTTAGTAAAACACTATGGATTGGACTGTGCGGGGATAACATTTGTGGTCGATCTCATGAGAGATGTGCTCATGTAACAATAATAATGATCAACTTTTTTTTATGTACCACTTTTTTTAATGTTACCAAGTACTTTACAAGATAAAATAAAACTAGACAAGGCTGATAAATCTTCCATAACAACAATGCCAGAAATGAAAGTGATCATAACAGGGAGACTTTGGTCAACTTTCCATCAGCAGAGTGATAACACAATTACAGTGCTTTCACAGTCTTACATGGTGATACAGTTGATTTCATTTCCACTGGATGCCCACATCTGCCAGGCTCACAAAATGGCATTCATGGACACAGGAAGTACAATTAGGCTTACAAAGTATTCAGTTCTTAAAGGATAACTTCAGTATTTTTCAACCTGGGTCCAATTTCCCCATGTGTATGTGTGTGCATGATTGATGGGGACAACTCATTTTGAAATTGGTCCAGTATTGAGGGATGCAGATGCAGCCAGCAGTCGCGAAACAAGTTGCAACAATATATATGGGGGCAAATGCCTCCTGTAAAACTTCATGCATTGAAAGTGCTTTTTTTTCACCACAGACCAGCTCAGATCACCAGTGTAAACTCTGTTAACTCTGTTAACAGCATGCAAAGCACATCTCTTAACCTTCACTTGCTCCAGGCTGTGTGTGACAAAATCTCATGGGATCTTAGTGTGTTGCCAGAAGAAAACAAAGGAACCATGACTGAGAGCCGGTCAGAGTGGAGTTGGTTGTCCCTGAGTGCAGTTGAGAGTTTCACTATATCGATTACAAAAGAAAAAAAAAAAAAAAAAAAAAAGATGCTGAAGTTGTGGCTAATTGTGCTACAAATTGATGCTAACATTCCTGTCCAGACACTGCATCTTGCAGACCATCGGGTCTGCAGTGTACACTTTTCCCAAGATCACTACTGCCAGCCCAAGAAGAGAATACATCCGATTTTAACTCATATGCTACAAGTCTTTAAAGTGGCAGAAAAATTCCTCAAAGTTAAAAGTGTTTGGTGTAAATCATCCCCACTATGGAATAATGGTCACCTTTTATCTAGGGGGAAACCTTTTACTAACAAAGCCTGGGAAGATAAAGGTATTACAACAAGATATTAATGGGGCAAGCACAATCCTTAAATTCCATACAATATTGACAAACATTCTCTTTTAGGGTCAGTTTGTAAAGCCTATAAAGTTCAGTGGGAATCAGCCTTACAAGAACATCCTATTGTAAGTTGGATACAGTGTGCTCCAGATGAATAGTGGCTTATATATATGACAAATTAATCTTATTTGGCTTGGGGGAGAGACATAGCTGAGGTGGAACAAAAACTGAAATGGGTTGTAATTTGGAATAACGTTCCTGATGCCTCCTAAAACCCAAACCATCAGTATATAAACATTTGAAATTTTGTCACAGAGCATACCTTAAAGGGGACCTATTATATTCATTTCCGGGCCTTTGTATTTGATTTCTGGACTCCTATAGAGCAGCTACACACGATCGCCCGCACAGAAAGCTTTGTAGATCTTCGGGACACAGTGCCTCTCACTGCATCTCTTCCTTGTATTTTCTGCGTCCCGCTAAAACGGTCTGTGTAATTTACTCCACCCCCCCGGCCCTGCTCCATGTACGCCTCCCGCCGAGCCCACTCCACTGTGATTGGTCGCACTCCCGAGGACTTCCGAAGGGCTGGCGAGCGCTGCCGAGCCCGGCTACCGGCTAATCCAGCTTCATACTGGCCCATGTTGACAAAACAGTCCCCTGTGACATACTGTAGACAGAGAAAAAAAGAGGAGGTATTTTTCTTTTGCTGGCTCTATCCACTTCTGCCTGGTGCTTGCCTCTTTAGGAAAGCTAAACAAAGGTAATTTTCCCTCACACCCGAACAAACATTTTCTAGGAGCCATTGCTCAACGTGCTAACACTGTGAAATCGTTGTAGACAGCAGAGCAGCGCACAGCGATGTAACTTCCGAAGCAGAGCGGGGGAGCGGGCAGGCCTAGAGCATATGCCGGGGTATGACCATATAAGTAAGTCTGGCATGCATTAACATCAATGTTACTAGATCGTTAAAAAAGACAGTAAAACACAGCGTGCAGAGCCATCCAAAACAGCTTGCAGGGCTCACTTTCAAATGCATGAACCTCATTATCTGACGCTTTGGAATCGTTTAACATGAGTATCCGACATTGTGACAACATTTATAGGTCAAAAAAGAGGAAAAGCATAATAGTTCCCCTTTAAACCGAGAATTAGGCATCAAATAGGACTAGCCCCTGACCCATACTGTTCTTTCTGTTCCCACAGAACTGTTGGCTCCTTTATTCATGTTGTATGAAAATGTGCAGGGATTCTAGATTTCTGGGCAAAAGTTGTTAATACCCTGGCAGGACTAATTGGGGTGGTATTACCAATGCTGTACATCCTGCTGTACATCTTCTAAATGACCATTCCTGTCTCTCCCTCACGGCTAAAGCATGCAAAATCTGGCTGGTGGGCCTAACTGCAGCCAAGAAGATCGTAGTCCAGTGCTGGAAACTTCCTCACAATATCTCAAATATTAATTGGCTCTGGAGCTTTTTGGACATTCCTTACCTGAACTACCATCAGCAAGGATTATTGATGCAGGACCAAACACAATTTTAATGTAGATGGATCTGATATCTGACTTGAAAGACTTTCTGTCTAAATAGGACTGCTCTGATCTATCCTGTTGGTTGCTAGAGGGGAGCTGGGGTAGGGGGCAAGAAGGGATAGGGAAAGAGGTTGAGGGCTGGGGGTACATAAACCTAAAATGTAAAATGGCAATTTGCTGGACTGGCTTTTAGCCTATTTGTTATTGTTCCAATAAAAAATGAATGATAAAAAAACCTTAAGTATCCAAAAGTACACATTACAAAGTTCATTTCTATATACACTGCTTATTGTTTGAACCTTGAAACTCTCTGAAACCACCACAATGGTGCTCTGACTTACTTGTAGAACCATGATGAAACACTATAAAAACTTCAGCATAGAAATGCAATCAAAAACAAAAAGGACAGCTATTGTCATTTTTTCTGATGTAACTGTTAAAATCACAGCATAAAATCAGATTGAAGCCAAGGAAGTTCTCCAAGTCTGTTATATAACTGAGATTTCTTTCTGGCTTCAGGGGCAGTATAATTGTGTGGTATTTTTCACCCAAATAAAAACAATCCAACATTAAAAGCCTACCTGAAATTATTTCTCTTTTTCTAATTCTAACATCATCTTGAGATTTAATTTTGTCTTTCTCCTGCCGTCATCATTACTGAGTTTTGTTGGAATGAAAGAGGGAGTGCTTGCTTGGGCTTGTTACAGAGTGCCTGGATGACGCATTTCTGCTTTTGCATCAATCCCAGTTAAGAGTGGGTACTGTACTTGGTTTCCTTCTGTGAGGAACACAGCATGGGGCCAGTCGCATTTTAGAAAAGAAGAAACAACAACAGCTGACTTCAAAGTAATGACAACCTTTCTAGAAATGTGGTACAATCGTACAAGACTACGATATTTGTTTCCAGAAAAACAAATACTCAAGTAAAGTACAGTACTCAAGTAAATGTACTTTCTTACTGTCCATCCCCTGCATATTTGGAGTGGATGATTTTGTACTGTAAATACTTACAGTGTGCAAGATTTATGCAGGATCTGCTACTGTCTCTAAAGACTGGAACGGTTTGTAGACTGCAAAGCAGTGCAGTCAAGAGTACAATTATTGAAAAGTCATTCATCGGTAGATGTGTTCTGAACATGTGCCTCCTTGAACCTGCTGTAAGTGCCAGTGGGTAATGGGTACTTGCTTCTGATAGCAGTGATGATCCAGCTTGGCAGCACTCTTCTGTTACCATAAACAAGACATTCTCCTCTGACAGCCCACTCCAGCACCACATGATAGGCTGCAAGTCTGTACTGGCTGGACGAAAGGAAAGGGTTAAGATGATTTAGAAATGTCTGAGGGCAAACTAATGCATGCAACAGAAAAGGCGCATCTGTCAAATAATTCTAGGTACAGATATTACATGTATGAAGACATATTATTTATACTTACTCAATGGATAGTTGACCTTTTGGTCGATGTGGTTTTGGTTGCCTCCAATTTATTTTGGGCACATGAAAGAAGGTATCCAGCACTGCCCTGCTCGTCAGAGGGCGGAAATCCTGTAAGGTGGTGTGGTGGAAAATCTGAAAATTAAGACAGACCCCAATGACCAAGATTGTCTTTCTGGTGTTTTAATCGAGCTTTGCAAAGGATCAGTACACAGTCACACACAAAGTGAAAAAGGAACTGATAATGAGTCAAGAATGTAAATCTGTTTTACAGGGTTAGGAGATGAAGGAGGTTGGGTCAGGATGGACCTGAAGTGCTTATCGGGAGAGTCAGGATGTGATTGTGTTATCAGAAGTTGTTCTTCCAAAGAGAGAACTGTGTGTTCAAGGACGAGTAACCAGTTAGTGCCTGACAGAACATCAGAAATAACTAAGAGGAACAACAGTGACCAGTTTGGTGAATAATTTTCTCACCACAGTGGTTACACAGCGTTGACTAATTTCTCTATCATCCCTGGACACATCAAGACCATAAATACTGGGCAACAGGTCCCACTTGTTACAACACAGACATTCTTCCTCTGTGGGCATAGAGTCACAGCATTCACAGGAGCACAACCAGTCAGTCAGATTCACAGACATTGCAACAGCTGCTTCACCCTCATCTGCCCGTTGCCCCTCTCTCTCTATCCTCATCCGCTCTTTCTTTGTAGGAACTCAAACTCCTCATCCGTATACTCGGGCTCAAATAAGTACTGGCAGCCAATGAAATCAAAGGTCTCATCTACATTCTCCAAATCAGGTAAATATTTAGCCATGACACTTCAATCGGCCTAGTAAACTCTCACCTGTACTATGGGACAACCAACTGACTTTTACAAGTCATGGCTCCTCTGTTTTTTTCCAGTAACAAGCAAAGATCCCTTGAGATTTTGTTACACACAGACCGGAGCAAGTGAAGGGTAAGACAGACGCTTTGCATGCTGTTGACAGAGATAAAACTGGCGATCTGAGCAGGTCTGTGGTGAAAAAAAGCACTTTCAATGCAACGGGGCGCATTTGTCCAATGTATACTGTTGTACTTATTTTGCAGCTGCCAGCTGTATCTGCCTCCCTCAATACTGGAATACTGGAAAAGTTGTCCTTTAATACTCACTTGCAATTACACCATATCTAGATGGAGACAACATTCTATGAAATTTACTGACCATTCTATGACCATTATCACTAAAGGCTAAAACACACCGGGCCACGCTGCATCACTCTCGTCCAAGACACTGTGCTTGGAATATATCTCGACCCGACCTCAGCATCTCTGACCCCCCATCTTTGCCCTCAAGCTAGCGTGTGTTGTCAGACTGAGCTCCTGTCTGTGCAGGAGAGCAGAGACAGTGGTCTGAAGAAGTGTGTGTGTTAAAGTGATAGTTCACCCAAAAATGAAATTTCACTCATGCCATTTACACCATGTTTTTAGCCTAAATGTCATCTGTAGCCTCTCAGCCCGGAACTGTGCACACACCTGAAGCAGGTACACAAGCTCTTGCCCAAGTGGTGTAGCTGCAGCAAAGAAATGATGTTCCTCTTCTACATCAGTCCTTGGACATTTTCTTCTTGGTTGAGAGTTTGCAAAGTCAACTGTACGCATAACAAGTAACTATTTCTGAGAAGATCTCGCTCTGTCTGAGTTGCTTCCAGGTAGCATGTAAACACAGGTATGAAAGTATCGCAAGACCTTGTATATCTCATGTTGCGCCGCTTGGGCAAGAGCTTGTGTACCCACTTTAGGCGTGTGCAAGCAACTCCGGTCTGAGAGGTTACAGTTGACATTTAGTCTAAAAATATGGCGTCTTTTTGGGTCAAATTTTAAGGTTGCAGCTTACGGACATTTGGGTTACACCACACAAAGAGTATGGAGACATTTTGTGGGGTTTTTTGTGTTCTTTTTCTACATTTTAAACTGGTCACCATTCACTACAATTGCACTAAGTTTGGCCGCAAAACTGTTTTCCACTGAAGCTCCAGGAGTGTTTTGTGAACTGGAGATCTTCACCCATCCTCACATCAGCACAGGGATGAGTAGATATCAGGAGAAATTTAATTTGTGGGTAAACTATCACCTTAGGCTCTCAATACTTTCTAACCTCTAAATGAATGACTGTGGATTCAAGTTTAGTTTCTCACCTGTGATGCTGTTTATACTTTTAGGTCACTGCTTTATTTTACCATTTCTTTATATTCGCTTAAGAAGTAATGGCAATGCTTCAATTTGTGTTCAACATTGTAGAGAAAGGCTATGTAGCAGTAGGTTTGGGCCAAAAATACACGCATATGTGTAAAGCCATTGATGGAATTGTACTTTTGGAATTGGTTCTTAAGTGGGTTAACAGGGTGTCAAGGCCCATCCCTTATCTTGGGGCTCTCGAGTTGCTTACCTGGTAGTGCACATGCCCCATATGCAACACTAAAGTCCTTACTGCATAGCCCCTGGTGCATAGCCCCCTCTTCTGTGCTTTGTTCTTGCTACATGCCACAGCTTGTCCTGTTATTGAAAAAAAAGAAAATTATCATATTACATATGTGAGAGTGCTGTTTGTGGACTACAGTTCAGGGTGTAACACCATAGGGCCCTTCAGGCTCATCAGCAAGTTAAAGAATCTGGGCCTGAACAGGTGATGGGTAACTCCCCCACCCACTATGTGGTGTGTGTGCGTGAGTGTGTGTACATGTGTGCATCTTTGTAGGGGTAAAACTATATGAGTTAGTGGTCCTCATTGCATGTTTGCATTCACTCTGCTTCATGTGGATGTGAACCACAGAAATACAATGTGAGCTTAATGCTGATGTAGGTAAGTTCAAAGCCACTCGATAACATCAATCACACGTGCACTCCGTGTAATGCATACATGTGTATGAAGGACCCAGGTGCAGAGAAAACAAAAACCAAGTCGGGAAAAGTTTGAGTCTGTGACTTCAGACGCATTTAATTTGCACATGGGAATCAATAGTGGAATTGGAAATCTCAATTCTTAATGATTCTGGAGTAATCGTAATTTTGGAACTGGTTCTAAAGTAAAACCGGGTCTTGATGCCCATCCCTAATAGCTACTGCTATATTTTGTAAGCTACTTTTACAGTATGGCTTACAATTTATTCAAAAGATATTATCTTAACCCTTGTGCATTCCTTAATAAGTACAGCACATATTAGGGATGCACCGATCGACCAGAACCAGCCGGTTTTCAGCATGACCTGCCCTGACCGGTGACCGGCCGGTCAGCGTCACATATCTGATTCTGTGCCCGTCATTGTCACACACGAGTTCTGCACGATGGTCATGTCATGTGCGCAGCAGACAAACTGACCGCTGATAACAGCTACACACACAGAGAGAGTCAGAGAGAGAGAGAGAGAGAGAGAGAGAGAGAGAGAGAGAGAGAGAGAGACAGAGAGAGAGAGAGAGAGAGAGAGAGAGAGACTTTGTGTGTGTGTAAACTCATGGACTCTCAGACTTTGTGTTTTTCTGTTTTTCTTGCACCTGTGTCCTTCATGCAGCTGTCTGTTTACATGAATGAGATGAATGAGTGAATGTTTGACTGTGGATTATTGAGGGACTTTGAACTTTACTACAAGTAAAGCTCAAAGCTCACATTTAATTTCTCTAAGTCCACATTCACATCAAGTATAGTTTACAGCAGACATACAAAAACAACTTTGAAGACTGCAGGATGAGAGCCAAAAAAAACCCCAAACATGCTTTTATGCTCCAATGACAATGGGATCAAAAATCGCAGTTTTGCCACTAGTCAAGGGGACAAAAATATCTTCTGGATGTAAATTGGGGAGCATTTTCATTACACAGTTTATTTTAGAGATATCATAGCATATGACGTTTAAGTGTCTAAATTAACACAAAAATACACAACATGACCAAAGTGTATGCAATATGCATTAACACAGCCAAAATGATGGAAAAATTTAAATCCAAAAGGACAAAAATGTCCATGGGTGTTATTGAGGGTTAAATAGTGTTCATAATTACACCATGTCTTAATAGGGGCTAGGGCTGAACAAATTTTAAGAAATATCTAGTTGCAATTATTTTGATTGATTTTGCTATTGCAATAGGATTTGTAATATTGGAGGAAAGGATATTTTTTACATTATTCTCAGTTGAAAAACACATTAAAATGATTATGGTGTGTTATTTTCAGGGATCTGCACTAAACTAGAGAATGATGTGTTGGCCAGTACACCTCTGCAACACCACAATATTTATTTAAAATGGTATTTTGACCTTAATTTTGCCTTTAAAAAATGTTGTGCATCCTGTGATTTGAAAATTGCAGCAGAACATATTGAAATTGTGACAAAATTTTGATTAATTGTTCAGCCCTAATAGAGACTAAATTCTTTCTGTCCTATTTTTTGGATCAACCAATCACACCTTTTAAAAGAATAAGTCATACCCAGCAACAGCGTCAACCACACCTCCTCACCAAGATAAAAATTTCTGTCCCTCCTCCTTTTTTTTCATTTTTTAGAATGTTTGTGAGTACCGCTCCAGATATTCAGAGGAGAGATACATGGCTATCACTGAGATGTTGCAAAGGTCAGACTTTAAATAGAGTGGAATTGGCCATGGACACTGCAATCGACACAATTCTAATCATACAGTTGGTCTAATCATGTTGGTTGGTTAATGGTTTAATAATTTGTGTATCAATTACTTTGTGGCTGATCAGGTTAATTATCAGCTAATTATTGTCAGTTTCTAACTGCAGTATGCAATAAATGGTTGCCCTTTGTGTGTGTTTACCTGTCACTCACTACTGAAGGTACACAACACAACAAAAAGAACTCATACTTTTATACTAGTGAAACATAAAATTAGCTTTTAAATTGTCTGATTGACTGCATTTATTCATTGGTTTGATTAATGGTTTACAGTCTAATAATGGGTGTTTGTGTTGGTTATTTACAGTAGCTCATCTAGCTAATTATCAGCTAAAACTGTTTCATCTATATACAGTGTAATTACCACCTACTGTTTGTGCACTTTTGTGCCCTACAATGTGGCCAGAAAGCCCCAATAAATTTGAATTCATCATAGGCCAAAGTGACTTCTCCTAAAAATGACCTCATTCTAGGCCTGAGTATATGTTGCCAATAGCCTGTTCTGACAAAGAAAGAACCAATATTTTTATAGTCATACTTAAGCTACATCACATGGAAGCAGCTTACCTTAATGGTGATAACACACTTGCCACTCTGTATTTTACACGCAGCAGCAAACTCCTGGAACATAAGTATGCACACAAAGTGTTAAAGTGAAAAACACGGTGACACAAAACATTGCGTGGCAAAAACATAATATAGGACAAGCAAATGTATAATTCCTCTGGGATGAAAAAAAAGAAACATTCCAAAAACACAGAAATAACCTGATAGTTTAGTCTCACTGGCAAATTTGGCATGAATGCAACGAGTTGTGGCAAAGGACAAGCCCATCGTTACTTTGTGATCATCTCATGAAATCTTTGAATTGATACAGCAAAGTACGTAGTAATTTGTGTGTTACTGTATCTTCTGTTTGTTCTGTTTTGTCACGTGCTTCTGTCTTTTATGTGATACAGAACAGGAATTAGCTGTAAACCAGTTTTAAATGAGTCAGGGCTGTTTAATTTGAACTGTAAACAGTAAAGGTGAACAGTAGAGTACAGTAAAGATGGACATTACTATGCTCAATGAAATAATGAAATATAGCAATATGTGGATTGTATAATTTGTCGTGTGATTACTGCTGTTCTGTCAAGGAGACTTTAAAAAGTTTTACATGGCTCATGTATCAAAATAAATGTTTTTATTCTTCAGTGCTTGTTGTCAAGGTTTATTGCACGAATGCAATAATATGTTTTCCTTTCTTCGTTAAGGACATGTTTTCATTATAAAGACTTGTTCAGTCAGTCTGTCAAAATATGTATCCCCCATTATGTGGGGACACACATTCTGTCAGGCTGTATTTTCAGTCTGCCAAAATATGTATCCCCTGTCTACAAAGCCAGTCTTTACCATATCATCAAGTGGTTTTATTTTACAATTTCTTACCCAGCAAAAAATAGAAAAAATTATACGTCACATGAAAATAAATATCAGTCTAATTTAATTACATACAGCATTCTGAAAAGAACAAATGACCAACATAACATTACATTCTCAAATTAATAACTAGGTAGACACAAAAAATTAATGCTCCATCCTGTCTAGATTACAGTCAATTGTCTACTCATATACAGCATGCTAGCCACGTTCATAGCCACACCTCACTGTGTCACAAACTCACTCACAAACTGTTAAAAACACGGCCAATTATCACTGAAACACATGGCGGACTTTCACCCAACATGTACACATGAACCAGTGAACAGGATGGGTGGTTTTAGTGCTAACGTTTAGCATAATGTAGGATACTGATCCAATGCTTACCTTGCGGAGCAAGCGAAAATAAACTTTGAAAAACATGGCGTCCTACACGGAGCAAATCCCAACACTACGGTGCCCTGGAAGGGATAAACAGAGCGATCCACCAGATCAACTGCAGAACAGGCAGCGCAACAGTACCACCCTGTGACGTAAATAGGCAACTGCCCAACATCAAGTCACTGTCTGACAAAAGGAATTGAGAACCGTAACACCAGTAATAGCATTTTAATTATTTTCAGTGTGATAAAATAAGATCAACAAAATATTAAAAAAGTATCAATTCCATTTTTTATGATTGAACAACACAGGGCTACACACACATACAGCATATATACACAAATATAAAGAAATATAATCGAAGGAGTATTTTCACAAATGTCTGACATTTCATATATGATTAACCAAATCATTTCAGCTCTTAGTGTGAGGGCCTGTACTTAAATTCTGTCATGATATAACACCTTAGAAATACCAATTTGAAGTAGTTAGATTCAGAAAAAGTATTCCATCCATCCACAACCGCTTGTCCTGACAGGTGGTGGTGGTGGTGGGGTCCACCTGACAAATATCACTTTGTATTCACTTTATTTGTGTTTTGGTCTGCACCAAATTTCTGCTGTTTGGTGCTAGGTAGGTAGTGTACAGTGAATTTATCACAGCCTTTTCACTGAAAACTGAATAGCTGCCTGCTGTTGCTAGAACCTGGGTTGATAACACTGAGGGTGAGATCTGAGTTTGCCATCTAGATAATTAGAACAATCAGTTAAAAGAAGGTTAAAAAGTGTTGATTAATTAAGTGGTGATAATTTTTTACTTTGTAATAATTCACTAATATGGATTACTGCACTTTTAAAAAAAACGAGAAATTGTTGTGTAAGCGGCAGTTTTTTAAAGAGTGATATATATATATATATATATATATATAGATATAGATATAGATATACACATACACAGCTTATAAAATTTTATAAATTTTATTCTTTTTCTATTTTTACCTGTTATAATGAAGGAAAACCCCAAACAGAAGTTTAGTGTGCATGTGTAGGCCTACTTTGAAATGAATTAAACACTGAACTATGCGTGCCTATTTGTGTAAAATTAATAAAATAAAAACTAGCCCACTTTAATATAAATAAAACATAGTGAAGTCCATTTCAGTGTGCTGTCATCCTTTTCTGTTTTTGTTTTCCTCAGCCACGTACAGCAATCAGCACCAAAGCACCTGAACATACAAACAAAACTACATCAGCTCCGGGTCTAAAATAAATGTTTTTCTGAAAAGCAATAACCTATTAAATGCTAGTGTTCTCACCTATTTAATGTGACTTGATTTTCATCTGTGAGGCGGGAGCGATATTTGGAATTTATGAAGTTCATGCTTCATGCTCACATAAGTATGTTGAGCCAAAGATGGACAGGACTTCAAATGGTTTTTCATGTTCATATAAGTGTCGGGAATGGCATTTCATGTTTCAAAAACAAGTTTGTCGGGTTTGGGGGGGGTTTCAATATCACTCCATTAGTGCTCTTTAGCGAGAACGGCCTTCTGACAGATGACTTTTTCAAGATCCGCTGTCAGGCTTTTGAACTTGGACACCCATAAGTCTTTATCCGATATGTCGGCCAGTTCAATTTTAAGATCGGGCTGAATTACTCTTGTGAATGCAGAAATGTTCAGCAGGGATGGGTCCATGTCCAAGGGGTGTGACAGGGAAGGACAGAGTGTTTTTTTCCCTTTCTGAACTCACTGAATCTTTCCCCAAATGCTGTTTGAGCACACAGTGCTTCTGGGTGCAAGATGCAGTGAAACGTCAGCAGCTTTCAATCCAGTGACTTCTGAAGTAAATTCACAAAGCCCTTCTGTGCTCCTCTCATACTACTGTCAGTTGCCACTGACACCAGGTGAGTGGGGTTTTTTTCCTTTGGCTTTTAGGCAACTCACAACAGCCTCACAAATGTCCTCCCCCCGTGTTTGGCCTTTTAGCGATATAAGTTCAATCAGTTCTTCCTGCAACCCATCAGAGTTTACACATCTGCATAACAGTGCTGTTACATCACTTGACTCATCACAGGCAATTGAATATGCTTGAGCTGAATTGATGTCATTAATTTGCTTACTGGTGATGTTTGATGCCATTTTAATGGCCCTGTCCTTGACGGTCTTTGCAAAGAGAGGCACTTCTGTAATTTTCTGAACAATTTCCTGTTTTGTACTTTTCAGCAAATGCTTGCTCTGAAAATGTCTTTCAACGTTACATTTTTTTTGGTTTGCTAATTTCTCGCCACATATCAAGCACACAGGTAAGCCAGCATCGCTGGCAGTTAAGGCAAAGGAATATGTCCACGCAGAATTAAACTCTCTATTTTCCTCTGAGACTTTTCTTTTTTTGGATTTATTCATGGTTGGCTTACCGAGGGCGGGGATCGCACACTCAAGAAGCCCCCTGCAGGTAAAGGCGTGGATAGACGTGGATGTGATGCATATTTTAGTTGACAGATTATTAAAACTTTTTAAAATTAGTATCACCTCAAACTCCAAGATAACTGTGCAACAAAATAAATAAAAATGAAATAAATCAAAGTTAAATTAAGAAATTACTGTTATTAATTTTCTTTCTTTTCTTTTTTTTCTGTCAAAGCCAGAGGGAGCCACTACAAGGAGGCTGAAGAGCCGCTTGCAGCTCCAGAGCCATGGGTTGCCGACCCCTGCCTTAGGCCTTCTTGAAGGTCAGTGATATCTTGCTGGTGACTAAGCCATCGAGACCAACGCTGTTGCTCGGTGGCTGACTTGATAGTACTGACTTGTTTAAGGCAGACTTTCGTGGTGTAGTGGAGGATCTGCATGTCCGGGACTGAAATTGCGCTCATCCCGGTGTCTGTTAGAAAAGAATTTTCAGACACTTGAATTTTCTTCATTAAAGTTTCTCCTAACAGCACAGCACAGGACAGCAGACAGAGCTGTGTTAGTAGACAGAAAAAATAAAACTGGAGACTCATGATCCTTATCCATTAGTACAGCTCTTAATATTAAACACAAACTTAATTATAACTTACCCAAACAATAGTAACAGTAACAGTAACTGCAGTAAAGTTTTAGTACAGAAAACTCTTGTTCAGCTATTATTGTGTGGTGTTTGCTGCCCTCAAGTGGAGTTTATATATGGCACGTATATGACACGTATGGCATGGTTTGTATATAGTACAAACATGTCATGAGCTAACTGCGGCCTCCCCCTTATTCCAGCAAAATCCTTTTCCATTTTGCTGCATTTTTGGTGTCTGGCAAAGTTTTGGCTGAACTGAAGTCCCAGCTCTAATTGTCACGGTTCGCCACTGAGGTGCAATTCAGGGATAAAGATACTTTCCTCAAATGTCTTTTCTTTGGTGCTTCTATGAACAGGTGCTATAAAAAAAAATTACAAAAAAAAAAGAAAAAGAAATACCAGCTTTTTGGCTGGTTGTTTATTATTTATTATTATTATTATTGTTGTTGTTGTTGTTGTTGTTGTTGTTGTTATTTAATATTTATTCACTGTAAACCTGAGTAAGTTAGCAAGTACTAGAGTAAAGCTAACTTTTTTTTGAGCCAATAAACTCAAAAGTTCAGGGTTATCAGTGCTTAAAATTTTGGAATAAGTGTTAGATGTACTCTTTGATTACAGTGAAAATTGAAATTGATTAAGCAAACAGATATTTTCAACACATGCAACTCTAAATTTTCGTTCACCTTGCTCACTGCAAGAGCTGAATAATTTTCAGTATGAAAACTAGGTGTGTCACAGTAAAATGCAGAAAAAGCAACAACAACAAAAAAAACATATCAATTAAGTTTAGTTTCTTTTCATTTACGCTGAACAGAGAGCAGTGCAATTTACTGGGAGGAGCTCAGACTGAGGATACACTGGTGTATCCCTTGATTGGGCAGTTTTGGCGATTTTCATCTTGTGTCATCAAGACCCACAAACTGAGACTTTCCTGCAGGCGACAGCATGTTCATTAATCTGCTGCCTGCAGCACTCATGGATCAGTGGACTGTACTAGCGGGTCCTTAGCCCCCAGAAAAATTATGGCTATGGCTCTGTCCTTTGTCCGGTTGCCACCGTGGGTCCCCTGCACAACTTGACCTCTGTTCACTGGCCTCGTTTCTGGCTTGAGACAACGTATGAACCCCAAGGCATTAAAGCTATGGGAAAGGGGAGAGGTATGAAGGTGGGCCCTCTTATTCTACCCATTGGCCTGACCATGAAGCTCGTTGAAGGCTCCCTAAGGCACACAGTCTTTTACTTTTGGCGCCGGTTACAAGAAGCAGTGTGCACGAGCCTCACAAACCTACCATGGTGCCTCCTCTCTCCTAGAGAATCCTTAGGGAATTTACCAGATTTAGTTTTCTAAAACTTGGAATCAACTTAGCTCTTAAATCAAAAATTTTTTAAATGATGTTAGTTTAAGTTCGAGTCACTCAATTTCTTAAATATTAAACTCGCATTACTTATTTGTTCCATTTACACCTAAACAGTGGTGGACAGTTACAAAGTACATTTACTTGAGTACTGTACTTAATTACATTTTTGAGTATCTGTACTTTACTTGAGTATTTGTTTTTTTGGAAACGTATTACTTTCACTCCACTACATTTCAAAAACAAATATCGTACTTTTGACTCCACTACATTTCTAGGAAGGTTGTTGTTACTTTTTGACTGAGCTTTGAAGTCAGCTGTTGGTGTTTTTCTTTTCTAAAATGCAGTTGGTCACATGCTGTGTTCCTCACAAAAGAAAACCAATCACAGTAGCTCCTCTGGATTGATGTAAAAGTGGAAATACATCATCCAGGACCCATAACCCAGAACAAGCAAGTTGTCCCTCTGTCATTCAAACAAAAAGCAGTAATGGTGACAGCAGAGTTTTTATCGGGGTGAAAAATACCACATAATTCATGTATATATACTGCCTCTGAAGACAGAAAGAAATCTCAGTTATTTAACAGACTTGGAGAACTCCTTACAGTTAGCTTCAATCTAATTTTATGTGGTGATTTTAATACAGTTACATCAGAACATGACAACAGCTGTCCTTTTTGGTTTTGATTGTATTTCTATGCTGAAGTGTTTATAGGTGTTTCTATAGGCTTTGTGTAGCAGAGTGGTTCTACAAGCAGGTCAGTGCATCATTAGATGGTTTCAGAGAGTTACAAGCTTCTGTAAATGCATCATGAAAACAATACAGCATGTACTGATATTAGAAAATGTACTTTGTAATTTGTACTTTTAAATACTTAAGTATTTTTATAAATGTGTACTTCTGAATACTTAAGTATTTTTAAAACCAAGTACTCTAGTACTTTAACTCAAGTAAAATTTTGACTGAGCAACTTTCACTTGTAGTTGAGTAATATTTGACCAGGAGTATCTATACTTTGACTCAAGTACTGGGGTTGAGTACTTTGTCCACCACTGGAATTGAGGGCCCGCATCCAGACAACTGCATTGAGATACAGGACACTCAGCAAACACCAGACCGCAGTCAAAAGTATTCTGGCTATCATATGGCAGGACCAGTCAAGAGACACTGCAGAATTGAGGGCCCACATCCACAGCATCAGATTAAATCAGATTAAAATATCTGTCTGAAAAAGACCGTCACTTCACTGCATTTTTCTGAACCCTGCAATGTGTTTTGGCCTTTGGGAAAAAAGTGTATAGTTTTTTTTAAGGCTGCCTCAAGGGTTAAAGGGATATTTTTCAAGTGTTTAAAGTGTAATTCAAATGTAACTTTATTAAATCAAATACATTAACCTAAATGACAAATATGCCCAGAAACCCTCAGAGGCACTGCATTTGGCATAAAAATACATGCTCAAATAATTACATGACAAAGTCCATCAGGCACAGATGAGCACTGACCTGCTCAATTTAACATTAAGGCCAAAATGCACTAGAAACTTCAATAGTTAAGTCAATTGAAGCTTCTATGGCGCACTGCACTGTAGCGATACTAATTTCAAACAAGGTAAACTTCCAGCTCTCCTCACAGATCAACGATAAAGAAGGGCACTACTTAATGGTCAAAGATTTAATTGACCACAAACAAGTGACATTATTGAATGTTTATAGACCACCAGGAAATAATAAACAGCAGATCAAAAAAAGTTTTTAATCTTATATCTACGAAAGTGTCAGGTGTGTTGGTATGTGGGGGAGACTGGAATATCCAACTTTATCCCTCTATGGACTCCTCAAACAAAACAAAACAAAAAAATAATAAGACGGTATGGTACATGTGTGGAGGGAGCGACACCCACTTGATAGATGCTTTACTTTTTTTTTCTCATGCTCATTCTGTATATTCAAGAATTGATTATTTTTTATGTTTAATTCAGATCACCACAGGATTACCAAATGTAACATTGGGGTAAGGGATATCTCTGATCATGCAGGGGTATATTTAACACTGCATTTTGACAGCAAGCCCAAAGACACATTGTGGAGATTTAACACTAATCTTTTGAATGATCCTCAATGTCAGAAATACAGAAAGGGAGAATGTCAAGAATGCACTACATATAATGATAATGGCACAGTGTCTCCCAGTACACTGTGGGACGCTGCAAAATCTGTTATTAGAGGTAAACTTATCATGTGGTCAGCTCAGAAGAAGAAGGAAAAAGAGAAACAAGGATTTGACTGAAAACTTGAAGTCTTTGGAGAATAAACATATGGAATATAATGACATTGATGTTCTAAACCAGATTCAGGATATAAAACAGACTTTAAACAAAGTATATGAAAATCAAATAGAGAAGAGAGCTAAATTAATTAAACAAATTTTTTATGAGAATGGTTCTAAATTAAAAAAAACTACTTGCTTGGAGAATACGCAAACAGCAGGCCGAGAGATTTATACATAAAGTGAGACCCGCAAACCAATAAGATGTATCATACACTGGATGACATACAAATTTCCTTTGAAAAATACTACACAAAATTATATTATTTTGCTCAGCCTCAGGCAGCTGAGTCAACGGCCATATCAAATTTTCTAATCTCTTTAGACTCACCATCTGTAGGAACAGAGCAGAATAAAATAATAACTCAAGAGATAATAGAAGAAGAAATAAACAAGGCTATATCAAGATTAAAAACGAATAAAATGCCAGGTGCAGATGGCTACCCATCGGAATGGTATAAAACCTTTAGAGAGATTACAATACCAGTTCTTAAGGAACGTTTTAATTATGTTCTTCGAGGGGGGGAGACTCCATCGTCCTGGACACAAGCAGTAATTTTTGTAATTCCTAACACGGGTAAAGATAGGACAGAGTCTAGTTCTTACAGACCCATATCTGTTTTAAATATGGACTACAGATTATTTGCATTAATACTCACAAAACGAATGGAAAATATAATCCTGGATTTGATAGATACAAACCAAACTGGTTGGTTCTTAGACGATTTGGTTTTAACAGCCAGGTAGTTGGATGCCTGAAATCCTTACCTTCATTGCTCTCCCACAGCCAGAATTAAAATAAACGGGAATTTATCTAAAACAGTGTCTCTTGAGAGGGGATGTCGTCAGGGATGCCCCCTCAGCCCTACACTTTTCGCCCTCTTTATTGAGCCACTAGCACAGGCAATCAGAGAAGATAATGACGTAACAGGCATATTGATTGGAGATACACAACACAAGACCTGTCTGTAAGCAGATGACATTCTTGTGACGCTTACCAACCCTAATGAAAGCTTGCCTAAATTACTGTCTCTTCTTAAAGTATTTGGTTCATACTCCGGGTACAAATTGAACTTACAGAAAACCCAAACTCTTACTTTTAACTATGAACCACAAGAAAAAGTTTACAGATTATGTCATTTTAAATGGAAGGGTGACATAATTAAATACCTGGGAGTACAAATACCTAGAGATCTAACTGCCATCTATGAACATAACTATACTCATATAACAGCGGATATTAAGGCCGATTTAAATCGCTGGTCATTATTACCAATGAACATGTATAATCGAATAGACGTTATAAAGATAAATATATTACCCAGGCTGCTCTACCTTTTTCAGTCATTGCCTGTTGATGTCCCTCCCAAGCAATTCAGTGAGTGGAGCTGAATGATTTCATCCTTCATTTGGGGAAAGCAAAGACCTAGGATTCGATTTCAGACATTACAATTGCCCAAGGACAGAAGAGGAAGGGCTTCACTCTGCTTAGAAGATTATTACAAAGCAGCACAGTTAACGTTTTCTGGTTTGCTGGTGTGATCCTACATATGATGCGAAATGGAAAGACATAGAACAAACTCAAACAAACATACCTCTTCAATCTGTACTTGGGGAAAAATCCCTTCAGAAGAAATATTTAGACAAATTATCTAAATGGACTGCAGTCCCCTTAAACATTTGGCATAAAGAATTTAAAGACCTGAACTTCGAGAGGAATGCACGAATATTACGCTGGCAACACCGCCTAAATTTGACAACAGATTGAAACTCTGGACAAATGCAGTCTTTCAAAAACATATAACGCAGAGAAATGCAATTTCTTTAAGTACTGTCAGGATGTATTTCTGTGACCGGTGTGGTATGTTTTACACTCCGACATGACGTGTATGGTGACAGATATATGGCTGGCAGGGTGCCAGAAAGTCTGGTGGACAAGACTCTGTCCATTGTTGGCATATTTGCATGGTACAAAAATAAACTGGTTATGTCTAGTCAGACAACCCTATATAAGCTGTAACTGTTGGAGTGTTCTTGGTTCATTCCTTCTTACTCTGTATGCTGTATGATGTGGAAGAACCCGAGCTCGTATTGAACATTTTTTTTGGGTACACCTGTGTCATCTCTTCTTTCTTCTTATTCCCACAATAATCATCACTGTAACAGGTACCTTCAACTGAGACATTATTTTGACACAAATATTAAAACTATTGGAGAGAAGGGACTGAGATTGATTAAGATATTCACTGATGCATACAAAGATAACTCTAATAGGAAATTGATCTCAAAGACTTACTCATCTTTACAACTGGACAGGGGTTTTTCCACTCTGTATGTTAAATCAAGGTGGGAGAAAGAAGCTAACATAACACTGACTGAAGATGACTGGTTAAATATTTGTAGGACAATGTCTACAACTTCAAGTTCAGATTTATGGAGGGAATACACCTAGACACCTATAACTCCAAAGGTTAAAAAATCACAAAGTCACAACCCCGAACAAGGTCGGTGCTGGAGAATGTGTGGTAAAATGTCTGCTGGTCATTTTCACATTTTTTGGGAGTGCCCTAAAATCTTTTCTTACTAGACAGATGTGGTGACAGAGATCAGATCTATAATCAGCTCAGAGCTTGATTTTAATTTCAATGTTATATATTTGGGAAATGTATCAACTGTCCTGAAAAAACAGGACATATACCTGTTACAAATACTACTAGCAGGTAGTAATAAAAAGCAATAACCAGAAAATGGTTGAGCATAGAACCTCCTACAATCCTTGAGTGGATAGAAATAATTAATGCCATTTATACTATGGAACGATTGACCTTTTCCCTGAGACATGCTACCAAGAAATGTGAAAAATACTGGAAAAAATGTCCGATTTGTCCTATTTGAAACTGTAGTGATTTCTTTATACGTGTTTGGTTGGAGAAACAATGTAATGTATTTTTCCTTTGCACAAACAGAGTAGACTTTTAAGTTAAGAAAGAATGGGAGACATCTCACTTTGAAGGAAACACTGACGACTAGCATTAAATGGAGCCAAGGGTCATAAAAACTTTTTGGACCTCAAATAACACTCATGGACATAAAGGACTTTTTCGACAATGAACGTAACGCAGGTTCATTCAATCCTCATTCTGCTATTCAAAAAAAAATAGTATCATTAAGCCAGTATCAGAAATTGTATCGAATCTTGAGTTGAATGTATTGTTACATCCCTAGTCACCATTAGGGATGTTCCTGGTGACTAATTTCCCTGTCGATTAAGGCAAAATTGAATTTAGACTAATCGACTGGTCTAACACTAAGAAAACCCTCAGAAAGCTGCTAAAATGTAGTAGAATTTATTGATTTATAATGTTAAACACTGTCCGAAAAAAATACTGTGTTTATTAAGAGCCATTTGAAGATGTTAATGTTAATGTACAATTCAATTTTCCAAAAATGTTTTTGTATACTGCCGTATACAGGTCTTACAAAGAAAGAAAATTTGAATTAGCAAAGGTCAGACTTTAAATAGAATGGAATTGGCCATGGACACTGCAATCTATACAATTCTAATCATACAGTTGGTCTAATAATGTTGGTTGGTTAATGGTTTAATAATTTGTGTATCAATTACTTTGTGGCTGATCAGGTTAATTATCAACTAATTATTGTCAGTTTCTAACTGTAGTATGCAATAAATGGTTGCCCTTTGTGTGTGTTTATCTGTCACTCACTACTGAAAGTACACAACACAATAAAAACCCGATATTTTTATAATAGTGAAATATAAAATGAGCTTTTACGTTGTCTGATTGACTGCATTTATTTATTGGTTTGAATAATGGTTTACAGTCTAATGATGTGTGTTTGTATTGATTACTTACAGGAGCTCATCTGGCTAATTATCAGCTAAAACTGTTTCTGTTTCCTTTCTTCATATAGTGTAATTATTACCTATTGTTTGTGCACTTTTGTGCCATACAGTTTGTCCAGAAAGCTCAAATAAATGCGAATTCATCATAGGCCAAAGTGACTTCTCCTAAAAATGACTTCATTCCAGGCCTGAGCATACATTGCCAATAGCCAGGTCTGACAAAGAAAGAACCAATACTTACCTTAATAGTGACAACGCACTTGCCACTCTGTATTTTACATCCAGCAGCAAAGTCCTGTAACACAAGTATACACACTGAGTGTTAAAGTGTTAAACATGGTGACACAAAACACTGCATGCCAAAAACATAATATAGGACAAGCAATTTTATAATTCCTTTGGAATAAAAAAAAAACATTCAAAAAACACAGAGAAATAACCACTGGCAAAGGACGAACCCATCGTTACTTTGTGATCATCTCATGAAATCTTTGAATTGATTCAACAAAGTACGTAGTAATTTCTGTGGTACTGGATCTTTTGTTTGTTCTGTTTTGTTATATGATTTTGTCTTTTATGTGATGCAGAACAGAAATTAGCTGTAAACCAGTTTTAAGTGAGTCAGAGCTGTTTAATTCTGATTTTATTACGTTATTTTTAATCTTTTCCTGCAAAATAATAAATGAAATAAAAGTGAAAAATGTGTGTTATTGTAGTTTTAATGCTTTCACAAAGTAATAAAACTATTTGTGCAGCATCATGCATGATGTACATAAGATAAGTACAACATTGACTTTGATGCATTATTAGTT